>NW_008751701.1:1272368-1311964 GCF_000715545.1 Opisthorchis viverrini | reverse complement strand
GTCTTTGAGTGCTGCCAACACGTCCTGAAAGAAAAATGATGGATAAAGGGTTAGATCATCTTTGTTACTGTGCCACTGGTCATACATTTCCACAGATAATAGTCAATCTTCCAGCTGTCTGATACCCACATCCCTTCATTCACTCCATCGTATATGTTGACAGCTGGATACTTGTGTGCTTGTTTCGAAAAGTGATCATCTACAGCCTACTTACTGTGTTTATATTTCAAAGTTGAAAACATCCGGTTCACAACGGCCCCCAGTTGAAACCGCCCACCTAATTTAATGAGGTGATTGTCGGGGCTGTAAACTGATTCCGGCATAATCGAACCAGTGTAGACAAACTAACAGTATTTACAGTACTGATCTGAAAATTTCGCAGGTTGCTATGCCACAAGTTGATGGGAGTAAGACATCAGGCCTCCACAGTGTAATTACGAGGACACATATAGTATGGGATACAGGCACCACTCAATTGTTGTATTCAACTACTCAGAAAAAGTTGAATTAGTTTGTCAGTAAGGCGAAGGGCTGCGTGGCAACTAACCAATACCTGATCCCAGAGAGAGCTCGGTGGTTAAGATGTGAACTCACTAACCAGAAGGTTCGTGATTCGAGTCCCACTCAGTTATCTGGACTGCCCTTGTCTAGATAACTTCGCAGAATCTCAACCCTCGTTCTTCCTTCGAATGGCATGACAGCTAGGCACCGAAAGGGTGCTAGAACTAACTAGACTGATTTCAAAACAATCCGCTCTTCAGAACAGCAGACAACGAGGCCTAATCTGTGCAGTATAGCAATGAATTTTCCGGCTCAACGCCATGGCTGACCTGGAACCTATGTCTCGCAACCGCCACCTGCTGTTCACTGAAGTGCTCGAGGTGACAGATACGTGACAGACACCGTGTACTTGTCACCGCAGCATGAGGTAAACGTATGATACGAAATGAGATAATGGATCGTCAGACTGAATAACTTTCGTCGCCAAAAACCATGCAGCCACACACCTTCGTCATGGAGAAATCGTTAGAAAGGCAGTTTTAGAAAGCCTACTCCATTCCTGCAGAGCCTGATGCGCTGATTTCATTTTGTTGTTGATCACCATCATCATCATCATCACCATTGCCAGCTGTAAGGACCGCACAGTGGTTGTAACTGCCACAGTTTCGTTCACCAATGATTTGGGGAGGTGGGGTAGATAGCTGAGCATTGGAGGCGGGACTAGGTGGCCTTTAAAAATGTACCCAACTGTGATAACTTGGCAACTCATTCGAATGCCATGTTCGCGGTGGAACTGGAGTCGTTTTGGTTCAGAGCTGTCCACCTCGAGATGACTGTTCTTCTACTCCCCCAATTATTTCCACTGGAATAAGGGTGCAGTTGAGACTCATTTGGGTCTCTCATGAACAGAAACGTAAACTGCAAACAGAAGTTAGTTAGATATGCACCATATTTGGTGCTAAAATGCGAGAACAGACGGATGGATATACGAAGAAGAGGCCAGATACTGGCGGGATAGCCGCTATATGTGAGATAACGACGAAAGGAAGAAGGCCTTCGCTGCAGATTCGTTTATTAGAGAAACACCAACTGAACAGTTGCAAACTATTGGACAGGTGAGCAAACCTCTCATATACATCTTGTTTACAAAATTGAATATCCATCTTCTCCTTAAACGCGTCTTCCTGAACTTCCCCGGATATTCATTTAATGTTAGTGAATTGCAAGCAAGTGCCACAAAGCGACCCCGCAAATTGCGCAACAGATCTTACTTTTCAAGAGACGCGAAACGGATTTACGAGAAAACATACTACTCGCGTGCTCCCACCAGTAGTATCCATCGTTACATCGGCAGTTTCCCGATCAGAAGCTTTTCGTGAGGAAAATTGATTTGATATTTTGAATGTTATTCATTAGAAACCTGAAGTTGGATCTGTTCAGCACAGTAAGTGAACAATAGCATGATTGAAAGGTGCACTAGAGTTGATGTGAACTTAGTTTCCAGCTACGTGTTTCTCTATGCGAATGTGTGACATCTCCTAAAGATCGACCGTGCTCAAAGCATGAGAACAAAATAGCGAATTTAACATTTGGGCAGCCAGACAGGTAATTCAGCTATGTATGACAGAGACAACCACCGTAAGGTCGGACGCGAACTGGAAAGTAATGTGTTACAAACAAACAACTAACCCACTGAACATGAACTTTTCAACTTCAATGGCTGTTGTGTGCATCAACAATTTGAACTGGACTGATAAGTTAGCTACAGTAACCACGTGACATCACGCCATGGAATGTGACAACGGACACATCAAATGTGATCGGGTCCAACAACCTCGAGTGGAAACCTCCAATCAGGTCACAGCCAAAGCTAACACGTTAACCAATCCGACTGCGACAAGAAGGTCAAATGTGGCTTGCAAATCAGACACCAGGGCTGTCGAGCTTAACTACACGCGAAGTGAACTCGCTACCAGTCGCGATCTGACAAGCCATGTTGTGCTTGCACATCGCTACGCTTCTGTGGCTTTCTCTTCACGCTACGGCTATCGTCGACCCGGATGCATTCATCACCGTTCCGTCAACTTTGTATGTGGAACACGAGAACCTGATCTCCGTTAGAACCTTACAGCAAATTCCTAGTGCACAGTTAATCACCAGTATCCCAAGCCTGAACCACAAAGTCGTAGACACGAAACAGTTGGACTTATCCACGAAGTTTCCCGATAACCTATATGGACAAGATATTTCATACAAAGCGCCATTCGTCCCTATCACAGAGAAGTCAGCCGATGTCCAGTTAAATTTCTCTCTGACGTTTTGTACAAACCCAGAATGCACAGAGAAGACAGTGAAGCATCTGACAGCGGACACGCGAATCGCGCGACGACCGGTGATTGTTTTGGGTGAGACAGACAAACCCATCTATCGTCCCGGTGAAAATGTCAGATTCCGGTTCCTGACTCTAACACCGCAATTCACGGTGCCACTGAACGGTCCAATCAACTATCCAACTCAACAGCTGGTGGGAGGTGCCACGGACGGTGAGTTAACGCTTGATACATTTACCAGTGAACATGCCGAAACCCTAACCCGTGTGGTGTATGATGAGATTTATGTGAAAGATGACAAGGGCAACCGGTTGAAACGGTGGCTGAACGTGAGTCCGGCTGAGGCGGCCAAACTCTCCTACTCACTGCTTGCAGATGCCCAAGAGGGAAAATGGGCCGTGGTAGCAAACGTGCTTGGCGAGACAGAGACTTTGAGTTTTAGCGTGAAACACTTTGTACTACCGCGATTTGTTGTGGAGATTAGCCCTCCGAAAGGTCTTACGTTCGAATCTAACTTCACCGAGTATTCCGTCTGCGCTCGGTACACTAATGGGCCTCCAATGGGTGGCAGCGTCCGATCCTACCTTTGTGTTTGTGATGGGCCAGGCAGACCTGAAACAGATTTATCTATCGAAGATGATGTACTGATAACGGGTACCTGTCCAGGTGACTCTGGATCACACGCTGCCAGACCTTGTGTTCAGCAAAATGACATCCTACAAAAAGACGGGTGTGTGAAATTCAGCCCCTCAACCGAAAAACTACACCTGAAAAACAGAGATTATCGTATTTGGGGACAGCACGTGATTGTTTGTGCTGAGGTAAAAGAGGAGGGGACAGGATCGAACGTGACTCGTTGTGAGGTCGGAGAGGCACTACTGAGGAGACAAGCGACCATGGAAATCACAGCTCCGTCTGTCTACAAACCTGGGCTTCCGATATCCATCGCTCTGAAAATAAACGGGCCTGTTTTAGCCGACGCCGAGATTACCGTCGAATGCTCAGAGAGTTGGAATTCCTGCTTTCGCATGTGGCACCCGTTGTCTAGAAGACCAGATCAGGGGCGTTATCAGTATAGCACAAAAGTCAAGCCCGACTCAACCGGTTTTGCACAGCTGGTTATACCACCTCCGTCAACCACAAGTGGCATATCAGTCAAAGCAATCTATTCACTAAATAACACTAACAAGCGTGCCAAACGGTGGGTAGTCATGCCACCGTGGAATGAGGACCAAAGTACCCAACAAATTGTTGCATACGCCCATTTGTCAGCCTGGGATTCTCTTTCGGGGACATCGATGCAAGTGTGGCCCAATGAGAAAGCGTTCAGCTTGAGTCCTTCCGGATTGGTCACGGTGAACCTTTTGGGTAACGTTCCTCTTCTGGACAAAACCCTGATTGTACAAACAATGGTACGCGGAAAAGTTGTGAAGCACATTGTTCGTCCTTTGGATGGAGTTACGGAGTACTGCGAGGATCGAGACGACAACTTGGGACACTACAAATGTCAGAAAAACACTGCAGACGGAATTAAGTGTTTGCGTGGATGGCAGGGAAAAGATTGCCTACAACCGATATGTGCAGCTGGATGTAATTCGCGTGGAGGGTTTTGTGAAGTGCCTGGGGTGTGTACATGTAGAAAAGGATGGACTGGATCGAACTGTGAGATTTGTTTAAAACGGGAAGGATGTGTTCACGGACAATGTGTGGACGGGAATGACTGCGTTTGTGACAAAGGTTGGCAGGGTCATTTATGCCAACTTGCTCAGGTGGAAGTGGAATCAATCGAAGAGGTTACGGAGCCAGTTAGCACAGAAGAAACGGAAGCAGTCGGCAATCTACCCGATACAACCACAGAAGCATCAACCGTTCCCAGGAGAACGCTATATCGAAGAAATATTTCGTTCCCTGTAGATGGTAGTTGGGGTCCCGAAGCCATTGTGATAATCTACTTTTACACTGAGTATGAATCAACGGCAGAGATCATCCCAGCAGTGTTGGAGCTGAAAGACCTTGAGAACTACACGAGCCCCGCCATGGCATTACAAGCCCAAACCAACAAAGCAGGGATTCAGTTTGGTCGGAAGAGGGTTAGTCCAGGTCAGGCAGTGGAACTGACCGTTAGTCCTGCAGGGGTAGACACTAGTGCGTTGGAAAATAACCTTTTGAGCGGCGAAACCCTGTCCGAACAAGTATGCTTTATACGTTTGTCGGACGTGGCTTTGGACAATTTCGATGGGAACAGAAATCTGATTAATTTGGAAACCTACGCAAAGTCTGTTGAGCAACTCAATTCTGCAAATATGTGGAGACCAACCGTTGCCAAAACCGTCGAAGAAGCATTTCAAGCGGCCGGAATGTTCCACACTTCGGTTTTTGCCAAGGAACGTATCAGGCCGGATATCATAGCTTGTCCGCTAATGTCCATGATGCGATCTGGTTCACAGATGGATTCTGATATGCCAGCTCCAAACGCAGTGATGGCAAATAGTATTCCCAGTGTAAAACCAAGACTACGAGATTTCTTTCCCGAAGTATGGCTTTTCGAAGCGGTCCCCATAGGGAAGATCAATTCCTCCAGTGGTCAACCCACCGTGGGTGTTCAACAGTCCTTAACCGCCCCGGACTCCATCACAACCTGGAGAGCCTCAGCATTCTGTACCACCAAATCAAATGGACTGTGGATTCCCGACTCGAACACAGTCACCGTGTCAATGCCATTCTTCTTGGAGTTGACCCTACCAAAACAAGTGAAAAGAGGAGAAATAATCTATTTGCCTGTAAGTGTGTTCGTCGCACGGAAGGAAGAGCTTGATCCGAAGGAAAAGGGTTGTTACGAGGTTCGAGTGTCAACAAGGGTTGCAAGGGAAGATTGGCTACGAGTTGGTGTGAGCGACTATTCCGGTTGTGTGTGCTCCGGAGAAAAGCAAACGTTCCAATTAGGTCTGGTGCCTCAACGTCTTGGCCAGCTGAACGTTACAGCCGAGGCTTATGCCATATCAGGTAGTCAACTCTGTGACGAATCACAAGATGAGTCTAATAAACAAGTCCACACGTTGAGTGACATGATTCGTCGACAGATTCGTGTCATTCCCGAGGGTGTTCCAAAAGAAGCTACTTTCGGGGACATTCTGTGTCTGCCAGATGGGGTTAGTCACAACGTTCTGACCACTCCGGTTAGTGTTCCATCGAGTATGATCCCTGGTTCATTGCGTGTCTATTTGACCTATACCGATGAAGTCCTGGGGCCTGCATTAAGCAACTTAGACAATCTGGTCCGCTTGCCCACAGGATGTGGAGAACAGAATATGGTCCTGGTGGCACCAAACGTCTATGTGTTAGAATACTTGAA
Organism: Opisthorchis viverrini; assembly: GCF_000715545.1. Lineage (NCBI taxonomy): Eukaryota > Metazoa > Platyhelminthes > Trematoda > Opisthorchiida > Opisthorchiidae > Opisthorchis > Opisthorchis viverrini. The sequence continues at coordinate 1,305,781 of NW_008751701.1, read as the reverse complement.
ATCGGGAGCACAAGTGAGCAGCAAAGAACGGGAGAAGTTAATCCACAGCGCCCGAACGCACATTATGACCGGGTACAAAGGTCAGCTGAAATATCGCCTGGATGACGGGTCTTATTCGGCATTTGGCCAATCTGATAAAGTCGGCAGTACTTGGTTGACTGCATTTGTCCTACGCGTGTTCAGCAAAGCCTATCGAGTTGATCCAACCCTCAATATCGATTGGGATCGGCTTTTCAACGAAACATTCACGTTTCTGAAACAACGTCAAGACCTGGAGGGCTCTGGTTGTTTCGTTGAGAAGGGGAGAGTAATTCAATCATCGATGCAAGGTGGTCTTGGAGGATCGAAAGAGAAGAACGATCAGGCCCTACTGACGGCCTACGTGTTATCCAGTCTGTACGACCTGAAGGTTACCAAGGCAGCGACGGATCCCAAGGCTTATGAGTCGATAATCACCAACGGTATCCGGTGCATAAAAGCAGGCGTACCAAGAGATATACTTCTCCCGGAGCCATTGTCAAATGTGGCTACCTATGGCCTGGCCCAGGTGTCTTACGCTTTGCAAATGTACCAACCTGAAAGATATGATACAGAGTTGTACCTACAAGAGTTGATACGCCGTCGCCGTACAATCTCAGATGCTCTCAGAGGTCCACGCAGTTACTGGCCAGCTAATGAGTCGTCGGACGATGCGGAAAGTTCGAAATGGGCTGACGCCTTAGATGTGGAAACGACCAGTTATGCTTATCTGACCCTGGCTGAAAGACGTGAACAAGCAATTGAACTTCTCCCAATTGTCCGTTGGCTCTCGACGCAACAAACGTCGACTGGTGGATTCCGTTCGACTCAAGACACCATTCTTGCAATGCAAGCAATCGCTCATGCTGCAACTGGTCTGCTGTATAATGGAACCAATCCGGGGAACACGAATATTAGCCTGTCTGCAAAAGTCATTCCAAGTGGCTACAAAATCGATGATGTGCTTAATGATCAGAAGCGACAAGTGGTCAATCAAATCGCGATTCCACACACTGATCCGAATGAGGTACAGGAGATCATGTGGGAGGTGAACACCGATGCGATGTCAGCCACGCACTGTGTGGCTCTCCAGACTGCATTGTTTTATAACGTACCGGAACCAACTTCAACGACAGATGACATATTTACAGTGACTGCCACAGTGGTACAATCCAACCCACCACCTGGAAATTCATGCACAACAGCCATGCTGACTACCTGCTTGCGTCCAGCCTCGAGGACGGATCCTGTCCAGGAGAGTGGAATGTTGCTGGTCCGTGTGCAGATGGTCAGCGGATGGAAGCCAGTTCAAGAAGAGATACTCAAACTTGTTGGGACCGATGAAGAGTCTGTCAGAAAGGTTGAGTTCGATGACGATGGAACCGTGTCATTGTACTTCAACGGTTTCACTTCCAATGAAGCTGAAGTTGCCGGTGGATGGAGCCAGTTGAAACGCTGCGTAGAGCTGAGTCTGCGTCAGACCACATATGTAGACTCTACTCAGCCAGCGCTTATTTCTGCTATGGATTACTATGCGACAGAACGTTCTGTGATGATCAAGTACCAGTTGGAAGAATGCAAACCCGCCTGGTTAACTGAAAACGAGCCACCAGTTACTACAACACTATCAGCTACAACAACCGAACCTCCTTTGTCCACTCCCACTCCGAAACCTCTCCTTTGTCCCAAGTGTCAAGTGGACAGCAGTTTAACGTCAAATCTGTCCGACATTTTGTATTCGATGATATGCAGTGGGTATGGAAGTATGTTTGTGATGAATTTGTACGAATCCGATGAAAACGCTTTCAACGTCACAATGATTGTCGTTTCTGCAAACGGGTTTGCATCTACCTGGAATGCTACAGTCGACCGCCCTGCCCTTTCCAACTGTTCTTGCGAGTCCCTTCTTTTCAAAGGATCAAAGCTTATATGGTTAGCCTCTGGATACTTGGATGTTTCCCTTGGAGAAACGAACATTTCACCCGTGACAGACAACGCAGATGCCCTTCTGCTTCCAATTGAAGACGTGTTACCCGCCCTTCGAACAGTCCAAAGCCGTTTTGAAGCCAAGTCAAAGTTGATGGAATCTGATACTTCGAATTCGATCATGTCACCAGAGTTGTACTCATGTAAAAGAATCAAGCCGTTGATAAAGTATGTTGAGAAGAAACTGCTCCCAAAATGATCGCGAAATACCCTTACTGCGCTTGAAGACATTTGTTATTTGTTTGACCTCTTGCTATGGTGTTATTTTTGCGCTCATCTGCTATTTGCTTCACTGAGGCACCAAGTCATGTCATATACTTTCATACTATGATTTCAGTTCGGAACAATTTCACCATGAGCGTTTCATTTCAAAGCATTGTGTTTGTTCTTCTCTGCGCGTTTCTACATGGGTAGAGGAGGCTGATCGAAACGTGGCAGGGTAGACGGTGGGACCCGAACAAGTGATTGATTCGAAAAGGTCATGTGACGATATTCAAAAAGTCTGTCACGTGATATCCTTGAGCCAACCGTTCGCTCAGCTTTCGCCTGTAGGCTAGTCGAGCGTGACTGAGCAATAACTGAACAAGTGTCACTTGACAAATCAGCGGAAATCTTTCCAGCCTTGGGAGATTATGACTTGCCATCAAGCTGAAGTGCTGAGTTTACGACTGCCTAGGAACCTTAGTTTATCTGGTCATCTTGGTGACTGCGATACAGGCACTTGTTCAATGAACGCGTGCAATGTGCATGAGGTCTTTCAAGTCTAATTAAACCAACCTCATGTCATTGCAGTAATTGCTCCGCAAAATCAATGGTGGGTAGAGATGCAAGATAAGGTGTGCACGCTTACTGCTTGCTTCCAGACTGATAATTACTTCAATGGAACAGCTAACTGATCTCAATCCTCTGGTTTGTGGTCAGGAGTACATTCTTCATACACCTCGAGTGCTGTAATAATACTCAGACGCCAACGTATTTCGACACCAAAATTCGTGACCTTGGATCGATATTTTGCTGTAACCACGGTGGTTTCGCGCTACTTCTTTAAAGAACCCCAAGTACTGTCGTATAGAATATTGCTACTGAAGGGTTCTTGGATTAGAAGGTCCCTGATCGAACTAATAGATGATTCTGATATCAAACCATTAGTGGATCAAGTTCTTCGATCACACTGCAAGGCACCTTTTGCGCAACCAGGAAATCAATCAATCTCTATGCCAGATAATGAGGTGTTCGAATATTTTATAGTCCAGCTGGTACACACTTCACTTCCACTCACCTTTCTTGGTTGTTCGTAGTTGAAGGGCTTTGAAAAATGATCGTGGGTCACGAAACCATACACCGACTTTTTTTCAGTTTCATGGGAGACATTCAAAAGCTGTTGTCGTTTCGGAAATCGTTTTCACAGCTGTCCACCGCACAAGTGGTCTCGATTCACAGCAGTTTTCGTCTGGTTCTTTTCAGGTGACATGACTGCTACTCCGAAATAAAGGTGAACAAGAAGTTTACACATGTTTGATCCACTTTGCTACCCGATGAGCATTCTGATGAACGTGACTGAACACAACTTTTGGCGAAGTTTGGACCAGACATTTGTTTCACGCGTCAGCTGAGCAACAGCTCGAAATAACTCAGTGGTTAAGGCGTGAACTTACTGACCGGAATATCCGCGGTACAGTATCTGTGGTGCAGTATCTGAGCCCTCGTGCTTCCTTCAAGTGGTCTAGTAACTAGACACCAAAACGGTGTTACAGCTGAACCAATACTCATCTGAGCAATCACTCGGGATGAAGTTGACAGTGTATACAGAAGCATGGTGTTTATGAAAAATCTCAAATGATATAGCTTATGATAGGGTGTCTTACGCATGTCATATATTTACGTCCCAATCGACGCTAAATTCTCACATGTAGTTTCCAGTTAGGAAAATAAAACCCCTGGGACCCTGCAAGTATCACTAAGCGAACCTCGTTTATCCGTGTGCACCAGTAGCGAACCATAAACTTGTTAGTAATGTGTATCCTAACTATACAGTAGGGTAGAACTTTTCCACCTGTATGGGTACTTGCGATCGGCTGGGATGCGCAAGTATCACGGTAGTCGATCTGCACGTGACCAAATGGTGCGAACTGCGGGAGTGTAGAATGGGTGACAGTACATCCCAATCAGCTGTCGTGGCCTTCAACTACTAATCAGTAGAACGCGGGTTCCAGCCTCACTGGAAACTCTTGAGGTTCTTGCTGTAGGTGATCCCCACAGCTGTGCAGTATCAGCCTTCCGTCATCGATTTACTTCACTTTCGCTTGGTGAACAAACAAACACCTGGGCACAACACGTTCCGATGTCTTTTCACTCCTAACAAACCGATACAATCACGGCGCACGTTTGGGTTTTCATGGGCTGTAAGGGTCGATGCGAATCCATTGCGTTGACTTGCGACAAGCGCCGTTTGATACAAAAAATCTATTTCAGTTGGCCAAAGCATTGTCGATCAAACAAAGGGGCGTAACATTCCCGTTCGGAGAAAATCTTGCAGGCATACCATAATGCCCCCATGACGTGGGATCTTTTCTGCATCATTGTTAGGCAATATATGTCCTTCCCCCTGATTTACCTTGAGCATTTCTGGTTATACTGTGTTACGGTTCTGTCACGCAGCGAGCAAACAATATGATAATGCGGATTGTGGCAATACTCTATCCCCAGCTATGTTGCTTGATCCAGACTCCTAGCACGGCGAATAGTAAGAAGACGAAAACCTCGGACACAAACTTTAATAATCCAACAACGCACGATCAACAGGCGATGCCCGGAGCTTCCGAACCCAAGTCAGTGGAAAGAATGGTATCCTGTACGTGGTCGGATCTAAATTTCCTTGGAGTATCAATAGGCCATTTTGAAGATGCCGGGAGTTCGCTAGCACACATAAAAACACAGCGTTTTCTGGGCGATATTGATATCCCCAACACTGCTTCCTCCTTCCATCACGCGATGTAACTGTTCACATGGCTTGCATGAAAGCGTTTTATCCTGTGTACCCTACTTGCACGCATCCAAACCGAATTCGCCGATGTACCAGCTGATCTCTTCACCCGGTGTTTCTTCACCATTCTAACGAGAAATCATCAGTCTGCGGTGATGTCCTGTCACTGATCGACCCGATTAGATCATGTCCGATGTCAAACACAAGTCTGTGTTCTAGACCGTAATTAACGGTACGTGTGCGCGTGTCCATTATCGATCGCCTGTAGAAAGCTTAACCTGTTGTCTATCATTCGGTGGACAGCTGTACGTATTGGTTTCAACTTGATGGGATAGAAAACGATTTACTCATTGTACATTCTTAATGTCGATTGTCGAAAAAGCAGCTTGCATTCACGCTGACTGGTACCGTAGGCTACCGGAAAGAAGCATAAATCGGTGTTCTGTGACCTCCAGTTCTAGTTACTAATGCAGTAAGAGGTTGTGAAATAACCACTCTTACTTTCCTGATAACGAGTTAAGTGTTGGGACACTACTTCGCCATCAGGTACTCTGGCCCATTAATGCTGCTTAATGCTCTTTTCAGGGCTCTGAGGTGATTGTCGACCTTTCCAAATCGATCGATATTACTGAGGTACCCGATGAATGCTCCGTCAACACAGTCGGCTTGGGTATTCTTTTTTTCTCTCTCTCTCAGTCATCACCGGGATTTAGTCGATTGTTCCAGTAATTTCAGGTCACATCAGACCCCCCTAACGAATTAAAATGCGAGTTCGGTTTTGCCGAAGACTCGCATGGAACCCAGTCGGATCTCTTGTCTAGAATGCTTTTAAGCAACCGAGTGTTGCTACGAGATTTGAGGTATCGCCATACATGTATACACCTAAAACACTACTCATAAGGTTGCTGAAAAGTCTTCGACAGCCCACTACCGGTTTCGCCCTTCTTGGGGCCCATGGTCGCATACCAATCGGGTGAGCAACGGACGCATCATACACAGTCAGCCAGTCTACCAGATTTTACGGAGCGCACGCAAACAAATGAACGGACCATCACTTATGGCTTTTGGACAGACTATTTGTCCCAGTGACTCGTAATGATCGTCACTGAACCATAAAACGAAAGCCTAAGTTCAAGAGCATGAAACACCCGTCTGAGTGTCTGTTTTTTCGGGTTGTAAAGCAAATGAACGTCTGTTTGAATGAACTAGACTTATTGAGTTGGCCGATGCTGTAGATTGAGGAATAGTTTACGGGAATCTCCGCAAGTGTCAAATTGTCGGGACGCATCTAGACACGAAAAAAGTGCATGTGCACATGACCTCAAGGTCGCCATTGACGTTCCGGATAGCAGGTGCGTTAGCGGAGCTTGCTAAACACGACATAGTAGCACGTGACCAGTGGAGCGGGTGTGAGGATGCTCACGGCAGGAACGTCGCCATTGGCTTTACAGAACGTACAAGTGAACGACCAGATTTGGAAAGAAGCTCTGTGTGTTTTGTCCTGACAATACAGCCGTGACCAGGGTTCTCTGTCTTCCCCTTATCGTGTAGTTTGGCAGGCTCAGTACAGGCATAACGGCCGCGCACGATACACCGCAAGTTATGGTGCTTCAGTCAACCGAAAGTGCTAACAACGTTGGTGCTCGAAGAACAACACGCTCGCGGTCGAAGTAACATAAATTACGAAATCTTGGCTGAGAGTTTTGTTTTGAAACCTTGATGTTTTCGCTAGGATGGAAACCGCACAGATAAGAACCACTGCACTTGGAGACAAGTGCAGAGACGATAGCTTTCTGGCTTGGCACTTGAAGCTAAGTGGTCAGGATTAAATCACGTGACATTCACGTGATTGGTACACATCCTTCAGGTAAAAATAGGACTTTTAGTACCTGTCTGGAAGAGAATGAAACACATCCATTCTAAAATTGGAACGCGGAACGTGGAATTCACGTAAGAACTGTCCTAAGAAGGCCGATGTTTCCTGAAAATCAGATATTGTTGGGCTTTCCGAATTGGATTAGAGATCCCTAATCAGTTGTTTTGGAGCAACAGTCATACTGTACAAACCTGACAACTGTTTAGCAACCAGGTGCCGTTTCCCAAGTTGGTGTCACTGAGTTTGCGGTCAGTTGCCCCCAAAGGTTTCCAGCAAAATCCCGAACGTCATCTAAATTTTTCCGCGCTGATGATTCATTCAAAATGTCAAGTCCCAGTTTGTAGGTTCGCAGTTCAACCACAAAAACTCAACTCATGTAGGCAACGAACAAATGTACAAGAGTGTTTCACGCCCTGCGTTTCACTTACGATCTTTCACCGCCAGGTCCCAAAATGAAAGTACGCAATGTGAAGGTATGTAGGTCAGTCAGCAAATCAGACCAATGACGATTTTATTAAGAAAGAAAGGAAGTTTTACGATTATGTAACAGAGTGCAGGTGTTTTCGTCGGCTCACTCCGAGATGGCTCGCAACTCCGCCTGATACCGTAATGATTCCTGTTTTGACAGGACATCTAAGAGACCGATCAAAATCCCAAATGAGAGAGGTCCTCTATGAGGGGTGGGGGATTCGATTCTCTTAAACCAACCTACTTCGATTAATTTCTCTATTACATGTGTGCTCGCTAGATCACGCGACTCGTCTGTTCCGTAAACGTTCAAATCACGTGGCAAAACCCTGTCCCGCTCGCAATCTAGACCGACAACAAGCCAGTTCCCGTCTTGTACGCGAACGATTCTAGAGTGCAGGTGTTTTCGTCGGCTCACTCCGAGATGGCTCGCAACTCCGCCTGATACCGTAATGATTCCTGTTTTGACAGGACATCTAAGAGACCGATCAAAATCCCAAATGAGAGAGGTCCTCTATGAGGGGTGGGGGATTCGATTCTCTTAAACCAACCTACTTCGATTAATTTCTCTATTACATGTGTGCTCGCTAGATCACGCGACTCGTCTGTTCCGTAAACGTTCAAATCACGTGGCAAAACCCTGTCCCGCTCGCAATCTAGACCGACAACAAGCCAGTTCCCGTCTTGTACGCGTCGGAACGATTCTATATGTATTATACACAACTCAACCCTTCCTATATAGATGATGACACAACACCGTCACCACACACAAACGCGAGCACGCATGGGGCAAGAAGTCATCCAAACTCCACAAGTTCACGGACAGTTACGCGTAGCAGCTATCAACTGAGAAAACACGCTCCCCATCTTTCCGGACTTTCATCCTGGAACTATCACAAACGACAACGTCTCTTTTGACTTGCTCCACATTTCCCATTGCAACTCGTCACTGTAAACTACTGTCAACTGTAGTAAAAATTGATATTAGTGCACCTTTTCAATTACGCTATGGCTATAATGAACAGTGCATTAACATCATCATCATCATCATCATCATCATCATCATCATCATCATCATCATCATCATCATCATCATCATCGTCATCATCATCATCATCATCATCATCATCAACATCATCATCATCATCACCCTTCTCATCGTCATCATCATCATTGTCAGCTGTAAGTGGTTGCTAATCGGATGCGGGAGCTGATTAATTCGTGCGTGAATACAGCACTGTAGATGGACTCTTAATCGGGGGGATTGGGAAGGGAGCTATGCATTGAAGGCAACAGCTTGGATGAATGGGCGCTATTGAAGGCGGGACTGGATCATTTTTTATAATGTCTCTACTCATTGATATGGCTCATCTCGGGGTCTTCATCCGGGATCAGTTCATCTATCGTGGGTGAGTTATTTCTCCCGAGACTAGAAAATTCTGCCCGCTGAGAAGATTATCTGTGGACAGTGAGGAGACCCTGGAGTTTCAGTGGAGCAAGTGAATCCAACCTCTCTTGGAAGACCGACAAGCCTCATACACTTCTATCGAGTTCGCAACACCACGGATAAGGGTTTCGAAACCCCACGTCAAATATCCGCGACGGCTGCTGAACACTAGTCCCCATCCTTCGCAGAGATTCAGCAGTTATAATCTGGGTTTGAAAGGCTATAAGAGAAAGTGTTTTCGGTTTGTTAGTTGCTTTACTTTCCAGTCAGGTGACCGATGGTTTGTAAGCCGTGGGAGGATTTTGAAAATTTGATTTTGCAAGAAGCACGTACGACATTTGAGGATCACACCATCTTCGGGGATGTACATCGTTTCAGCTAGGATGTCTTCGAGGTTTTGTGGACGATTTTGTGTGCGGCTACGCTCTGTTTATTGATTTTCTCACCAATTCGCTCAGTTTGATCAGTGGGCGTGCACTTACGAGTTACCATCCAGTTTGTTTACTTGTATACCGTGCTTGCCACAGGGAACCACATGAGATTTCGCAGTTATCATGTTGGAATGGCTGTAAACGGCTTTGCACGCACACAAACGCGTGCGCACAAGACGTGTAGACTTGACGGACAATTATGGAACACATGTAGTAGTAGTTATGGTGTCATCAGGAGAGTCTCGAACCCGCGACCTCCTGGCTAGTAGTTTTAAACGCTTAACCGTTCGGCCACGAGCGGCTGACCAGCAGTGTGATTAACTCGCACTTGGACAGGATATAGCACCACTCATCCTTCAATCACGGGATTGACATCACGTGTTGTCGAACAACAGGTTCTCAGACAGAAGTTTCACTCACCGGGTGAAGTTTATTCTACCACTGAACTACTTATAAATTGTCGGTAGTGTGACATACGGAGAAAACAGTGTTCACGTTTGTGCGAATGCCTTTCGAGTTCCTCATCATCTTTCGAAGTGAATAAAAAGCGTTGAAACTTGGAAACAAAATGCCCTATAATTAGTGATTTAGCGCATTCGGTAAGTGCATAACTCTGAAGACGGGGAACTTCCCGCCAATCGAACTTAGGGTAGATTTAAACAGATCAGATCAATAAGACACTAGTTGTGAACACTTCTTCTCGCAGGTGCGGCGGATAGTGTCCAGATGAGAGGCCATGATCGTCTAGTACTTGTTGCATAACCCAACCTCCTTGATCAATCGGATTGCTTTCCAAGGGATAAAATTCACCAAGTGTCTGTAACTGACTCGGTCTTTGTTAATCTCAGAAGCAATGGATGAACAATTCAACCGAGAGTGCTTGGAAGAACACAACAGGTGAGCAACGTACCTGGTTCCACAAACACCCACCAGAAAGTGTCTGAAAAGCGAGGTGATGCTAGGCTTAATCTATGAAGTTTGTAGAATCACTCAGAAGTTTAATCGTTATTGAAGTGAATATCATAGGGTATAACTGCAGAATATACATCAATCACGTGAATATCCCGGCCTAGCCCAGAGTGGACACACTTCGAATGACCTGGCACTAATTCCAAGGTAATGAGGCCTTGGATTTTGAGTGGTGTACTGCTACACTGGTCAGAAGTATTAATATCGTTTTCACCTCCCCGAAGGGGACTATTCGAACTGGCAGTTTTATGCAGCCTAGCTAACGCAAACTGTGAATCAGTCGTTCAGCTGGAACACCCTTCCGCTGCCTAACTGCCATGCCCCCGAAGGAAGCACGAGAGCTGGAATACTGCCAGGTTGCCCAAGCCTAGACAGGGGAAGTCGAGAGACAGAACCATGGATCACCCGGTCACTAAATTCGCGCTCTAACCACTTGTGATTCTCCCACAGCACCCTCCCGTATTTGATTGCCGAGAAGTATTAAAGTCAGTCATAATTCCCAACTTTTTCCCACAGCAGGACTCTCTGCAGTTACGTTTCCACATATCTGCTGCTGACTCTTGCCACTTAAACGTCCTGACCAAGCCATATGAACGAGGCTATTTCCGTCGGTCTGATTCTGCCAAGGTAGCGTCTTCAGAACAGAACCAATCAGAGTACAAAAATGTATTCAACGTCCTAAAACAAGTCGAAATCCCACGGCATTTCCAACCAGCATTCGGTGGATAGAGGAACATGCTAAGCTATTTGGTTTGCATTTTCGACCAATCAGAGCTGGCCTCGACACTGGACCGGAAGGCAGCTCGACCTACTGGCCAATGCCGTGCGAGTTGGGCTTGGTGACCGTTGTAGCTCCTTGTTGCGAGCAATGAGGCGGAATGTACGAGTAGTAATCCACCTAAAGCCAACTTCGTTGCTGTTGGAGCGAACCTCCAGTACCCTGGCCAGCAGTCCAGCTCTAGACACTGTTTCCAACACCTCCACCCCTGGTAAGACCACCCGTGGAAAGATATACTAACCACTGCTAACCAGAGGTTTTCCATCAATGCGACCGACAATCAGTGGTTTCCTGTGATGAACGTTTGGTACTGACATCCAAGATCTCTCGAGCATCTCTGCTTGAAGAGGAATTGAAAAATCACGACAAAAAGCGGAGGCGTGCGGAGACACACTGCAGCACCACAGAACTAAGGAAGAAGGAGGAAAAACATCTATTCAGAGTGTTCCAGAACAATGGATACCCAAGGAGTTTTATCAAGAGAAACTTGAAGATGAAGACATCTCAACAGCAGCAACAGCAAGAACAAGCCACCAGACGGGTAGTCCTACCTTACATCAAGAATATATCAGAACTCGCAACCAGATTATTGGCTCAAAAAGGAATCTTCGTGGCCTACAAACCTAGTGCTACTCTAAGGAAATTAATCTCTAGACCGAAGGACAACCGGGACAAAACCAAGAGGAACAATGTGATATACCAAATCGACTGCAACGACTGCAACAAATTCTACGTTGGACAAACTGGGAGAAAATTATGTACACGAATAAAGGAACACAACGCGGCTGTCAGGAGGCATGACCCCCTGTCCTTGATATCCATACACGAGGACCAGGAAGGCCACAAATTCAATCTGGAAAACGCGAACATTTTGGCTTACGGAGACACGAGACACGGAAGAGAATTTCTGGAAGCATGGTACTCTACGGCAGGTTCAATCAACCGGTGCATCGAACTGGATCCAATTTACGCACCTCTACGTGCAAAAGACCAACATCCTAATCGGAACACTCAAGAAGGACCGAATAATGGATTCACAAACGAAGAAACAAGGAACCCCTCGGAGTCAAATCAATAAAGGTCACAAGCCGGAACTCGGAAGGACAAAGGTCACTCCAACATCGACCAGACTACGACGGCAAGGAATGCCAAGTTCAAAGGTCACGTGGGCATCGGTGAATGAGGATACGGGATAAAAAGATCAATCAATGGAACCACCCGACCGAATAACTAATCGCGGCCAAAGGTCATCTCCGGCTGCCAGCACGTATATCAACACACACGTAAGACTACTAGACGCGCAACCACTAACCCACCGCTACGCACAACTACGCACTGATAATGTCACCTCGATTGGTGATGAAACGTCTCCAACCTAATTGCCCAGCTCAGCGAACAAGACAACGACCACCATCTACGCTACCTGAGCTACCGACATTCTTCTCTATAGAAGCCCATTTTCTTTTTGGAATGTAGTCATCATTGCAAAACTCTCGCAACAAGAAAACTCTGAATGAGGAGAGCCGTGAGGCGTGTATACGATCTCCCGGATGAAATTAGCTTGTTCAGCAGAACATCCTCCACGATGAGGTAGATAGGAAAGGCAGTCGGATCCAGTAGGCTAAGTAGTCACCAGCATCACCGAGTGAAGTGTTTCATTGACTTTTCGAACGATGCGATGGCATGAAAAAACCGGATCCATTTCACCTACAGCATTTAAAAGTTTCGCAGTCAGAGTAGAATAGGATTCATAATTGTGGCCGGCGGCAGAGAAATGCCCAAGGAAATTAATGCTACTGATGCTCACGGTACTACTGAACAGATAAAAGGAGTTCACGTGGAGGTACTTCCTTGTGCTGTAAGATTGGCGGGACCAATGTTTGTGTGCCAAACATTTCTTGCCTTGGAATGCTATTTTACTCAGTTTCAGCAGTCGACGGAGGTTCTCAAAACCCCGTCCTTCCCAACAAGATAGATGTGGCTATTCGAATGAAACAAAAAACCTTTCATGAATGGAGAACTAACACGTAACCGTATTCATACTAATGAGTACGTATGCTTCAACTTTCTCCGCGAAAATATGGTGTAACTTGTTCGTCCAACAGAATGCTAGACGGTTCATCACAGATTACGTCATCCAACGGAAGATACTCTATGCTGAAAAGCGATTGAATGGCACAACGCGAATTTTCTGATCGGAAGGCCCGTGGTTCGAACCAGACATCTGCCTCTCGACTTCCCCTGTCAATGCTTGGGCAACCTGGTAGTATCCGAGCCCTCGTGCTTCCTTTGGGTGGCACGGCAGTTAGGCACCGAAAGGGTGGTACAGCTGAACGGTTATCTTTTATTTTCGTGAGATGCATATTGCCGATGATGATGTAAAGACTCCACACTGCTCAGATTGCCAGCAGAGTTCCACCTCACTTAAAGGAGGAAATTACGGCAGTGAAGTATCGGCGTTGAACACTCACGCCATGCTGTCGATAATGATGATGATGATGAAGACGAAAGGAGGAAATCTTTATCGAACCATAGGTCTCGCCAGATTAAAATTATTGCTACCACGAGTGCACCGACCGGAGTTCCAGATAGACATACTGTAGCCCAAATCACCATAGTGACGACAAATTTGATAACTCCGTGATCGGTAACCTCGGATACACTATGAATACCAGGTTTTGCCAAATGCCAAGTAATTCGACCACGAAAGTGTTTCTCCATTTGGGTTCGAGCAGCAGATGTTCAAGTAACGGGTATTACGTGTTGGAGACAAACATCGATTGGTAAACCCCTCCAATGGCTGAGCCCTTCATTCAGCTAAGCGTTCAGACCGCGGGATCCTCACTACGCCTGGTTGGGGACGTCGCAAGTTGTGGCTGCCAACCGATGTCAGTGGCGTTCTTGTTGTCAGTTTCCATCCAGATTGCCTGAATGAATGTCTGGAGATATAGGCATCTCGGAATGATTGTAGTAAGCTAGCAACAAGTCCCATCCCTGTATAACTTTATTCTTGTCCTAGCAACACCGCTTTAAAATAAATCATGGTTGTAGGAAGCGAATTATTAGTTTTAAACACTGATGACGTTTCAAAGGGCTGAGAACAGAAAAAAGAAAACGATGCAAATTGCAGGTGGTCACAGAATTTGTGAAATTCAAGCTCATGTACTGCTTGTTTGAACTGTCGTCCTCCTGTCCTGGCACAATCATCCTGGTGAGCCCACAGCAAAGCACTGCATTCGAGTTTAGTTCTTACTAGCACTCATCCGCAGTGCGTGTCCTCGGCTGCGTCGGGGCATGAACTCTGCACGTCCAACATGTGAGGTGAGTGTCTGGTGTGCCCAATGCCTTGAACGATGGCCCAGTAAAACTGGTCTAGTCGTGCCAAGTGATCAACCCGTCCTTCAGGACATCAGAGAAGCGCCACGGACGCTTGAAACCTGCTGGACGATTATTTAATATAGATGAAGAAGAAGAGAGGTAGAATAAAAGAGAATATAGATAGATAGATAGATAGATAGATAGATAGATAGATAGATAGATAGATAGATAGATAGATAGATAGATAGATAGATAGATAGATAGATAGATAGATAGATAGATAGATAGATAGATAGATAGATAGATAGATAGATAGATAGATAGATAGATAGATAGATAGATAGATAGATAGATAGATAGATAGATAGATAGATAGATAGATAGATAGATAGATAGATAGATAGATAGATAGATAGATAGATAGATAGATAGATAGATAGATAGATAGATAGATAGATAGATAGATAGATAGATAGATAGATAGATAGATAGATAGATAGATAGATAGATAGATAGATAGATAGATAGATAGATAGATAGATAGATAGATAGATAGATAGATAGATAGATAGATAGATAGATAGATAGATAGATAGATAGATAGATAGATAGATAGATAGATAGATAGATAGATAGATAGATAGATAGATAGATAGATAGATAGATAGATAGATAGATAGATAGATAGATAGATAGATAGATAGATAGATAGATAGATAGATAGATAGATAGATAGATAGATAGATAGATAGATAGATAGATAAATAGATAAATAGATGATGTTCACCATCATAGGTTGACCTAAGAGAAAATGGCGTTCAGATACTCAGAAGTCTCTTCATTCTACCGGTTGGTAGCAACCCTACTTATCAGAGTTTCGCACCCTGTCAGCAAGCAAACTCAAGTTATATGAATCACCTTGGTGACAGGTCAAATCGTATCGCGAATTCATTTGGCAACCAGTCTGATACGTTCTCTAAATTCCATGATACTCTTGTAGATAAGGAGTTGGATGAACTAAAACATCTAATGACAACCTCACCTGCTCAGAAATGATAATTCATGTTCTTACAGTGTGACCTTGTGGACTGGAGAAAACACATTCGCCTCGGATTTCATATTGCCCGGCGTTTAACCCCCGACTGGCACAGCGAAGGGTATAGACTACTGGTGTAAGGAAGAAAGCCTTCCGCCGCGGAGTTGTTTATTAGAAAACTAAACAGTTTCAGACTATTGGACAGGAAGTTCAAACTCTTATATGCACTCTTTTTTCTAAAAAAAAACTGAATGTACGTCTTCTTGAACTCTCCTAGATATTCCTTGGCTATCACGCAGTTTTAAATGAAAACCGCAAACCAACTCCACCAATTCCATCATAAAACACCTTCCGTTAGATCGGGGCGGAGTTATGAGAAAACCACATACTACTCACATGCCTTATCAGTAGCAACCACCGTTACACTGGTAGCCCCCTAGTAAGAACGAAACTTGAGTCCAGCGCTTCCTCCGTCTGTGGACTTAGAAAAATAACCTTACTAATTCTGAGGAGTACTGTACAAACGAGAGTAATGTTGTGCATAGTAATGTACGTTGCCTATAGCACTTAAGCAGTACTCACCACGACATTAATATGAAGATGAATTATTGAGTTAATAGTTCGTTATTGATTGAGGATGACAAGTGTAGCCAAACGATTATAGTTCGTTATTGATTGAGGATGACAAGTGTAGGCCAAACGATTTAGTTTACTGAACTAACATTGAGTGATGACTGGTTTATGTTACACCTTCTGCTCTTTCTAAAGTCTAATCATTGGAGGTCCTCCTCACTGGGGTCACTGGCTCAAGCCCATTATTGAACACTCCTCCTAGGAGGAATGTCCACTACAGCTGGGATATTGTGGTTACAAGTGAATGGAAAATATCGAAGTGATGTTGCTATTTGCTACTGGCGAAAAGCGGTTATGTCGTGTCACACAGTTTCAATGAAGACCAGAGGGAAGTTTCTGCGGAGACAGCAAGACGGTGTTGGTCATGCCACCAAAGGAGTTTGTTGCACTAATGTCTGGGTTAAAGACATGGGCTTAAAGACCGTGGGTTTTTTATTCTCCTGAAGACGTAAGAAGAGCTGCGGTTGACTGATCGATCGGATTGGCTCCAGCAGATTTTGATGGCGTCATCAGCCTAGAAAGCGTGCGTAGATTGTCGTGGGTTAATGAATCGATAAATTATTGAATAATGCTCATCAAACTGGGTACTCAATTGAGTAACGTTCGTTTCTGTGCGTAAGTGTAAGATTGTGATATCTGCTGTTGCCCAAAAATATCAATAATCTGTTCGAAAAGCAAGTTTAAAAAATCGTTCACCTGTAGCACCCCTTTTGGTGTCTAGTTGCTGTGCCAAAGGCTGGGATACTGCCAGGTTGCCCAAGACTAGACAGAGGAGTTGCGAAGGAAGAGCTCGGGTTCGAACCACGAACCTTCCGGTCAGGGAAAGTAAGTTTCCCCAGAATTGTTCCACTCTTTATCCGGGGGTATGTTAACTGATTCGTGTGATAGCACCATAAGCAAAGTGCGTGAATGGTAGTCACACAGATCAAACTCTGGGTTCTATTGCCAAGCCGACGGTTGACTTTCCGTCATACTATTTTGGATGAATGATTTCTAATGATACTTAAAGAAAACCAGACTGCGACCTGACTCTAAACAGCTCCGAGTGTGTCAGTCAGATAGAAGAGAAAGTTACGTACACGTGATAACTTATTAAACAAATCTGCACTCTGACAAACAAGTAAGACCAAGGGATGTTAAAACCCCCCGCTGCTACCTCCCTCTGAGAAACACTTAGCAGGTCGAACCGAGAAGCTGACTGTCGGAAACTGTCCAGTCTTGCCGGACTACTAACAACGGTTTTTCGAGGTTTTTAATTTCAGATACCCGATGTAGTTTCTGCGCTATGTTAATAAACTGAGATTCACTCATCGTTTTCTCCAGAGACAACAAAGCTGACACTAATGTTTCACTGCTGTTCACCCACAAAGTTTACTTAATTATACTTAAATAAATAATAAATAAGATGACGTTCGGCTGTAGCACCCGCTCTAACCACTGAGGCATCTGGCCCCATTATTATACCTAAAGTCTTGAATTTAAAAGAAGATATGACACTGAGTGTGGAGGGGACCTGGTACCCGCCCGTCTCAAGAATTCTGAAGTGCCTATACCAATAAGCACCCAATCAGACATTCTGGAAAGCGGCTAACAGCGCGAACACCACTGATATCGGTTAGCCTCCATATCGCTCGGTGTTTCTAGCTGAGCACAAGGAGGATCACTTAGACCCTGTCCTGGAAGACGAAGAGTATCAAAGGCTCCCAAACTTCTCGTAGCTTACCCGTTTCCCTCTGTCACGTCAAGTTATGTCTACCTCCGGGTTCCACAAGAAAAGAAACGATATTCTCGGGAGGCGTTAACTCGACATGCGCAAAGCATGACTCCGCTAGCTTAGCTTTCAATTCTGTGTGCTTCCTTCACCAAACACCTGTTTTCTGATCAACTCGTTGTGGATTCGCTGGTTCCGGCTGACCTTAGCTATAGTTCGAAGGTCTAGCTGGTTCAAAGCCCGAGGACGTCTGAAATCCTTTACCGGAAGTGGCTAAGTCTGGCACTGAAGTCTGATATAGAAGGCTGGTGCTGGGCACTCAGTGACCTTTGACCAGTCCTCTTACAAGGGAAATACTTTAGCTTTCTGAGAAATGGATAGCTGAGATAAAACAGTCTAGAGAAAACACTAACGGAAGTTATACTTTCCATCATAACTCTTCAGTTCTCCAGTTGTGAATATATCATAGAATCCATGTGACCACTATCGTAATCACTTGAGTGCCATTCTTGTATACACCACTGAGAATTTGCACTCATTGACGAATACTTAGGTGTGATAAACCGTCCGAAACTTCCACAAATTATTGAAGTAGAATGAACGTAATTGAGTACAATGGAATATCCGTTCGAGTCGTCACCATTAATGTACTATTGCATTTCAAGGAAGCGCAAACCTACAGTGTGCCGGAATAATGTACTGTTAGCTAAAAGATGAATGCTTTCATCAACCTGGTCAAGGTTGTGGTATTTTGAAACCACTCAGATTGGCTGACATTTTTTTGAACTGTTTCCCTTTATCGATTTCATCTTGCAGGCTCCGAGCTCTGCATGGCTGTCCGCCGTTGGAACTAGACGTGGAATTGGCCCGAAACGCGCAGGCACATAGTGAGAAAATGGCAAACGAAAATGTGATGCATCACTGCTTGTCACGAGGACATGGAGAGAATTTGTGCATACGCGAAGGATCTCAGCCAACGCACATTGATGGTAAGGTACTGCTCACCTACTGTTCGCACAACCTGCTGGCTCACTGTCTTTCCTAAGTAAGACGCGATCCTCGAGTAAGATTTGACAAACCAAATATCAACACTGCTTTCATCCAAAAGTTGCACCCTAAACTGTAAAAGAAATACCGTCGCAAGCTCGATTTCCGAGGTTTAACTTACCTGTTCATGTGCAACACCTGCCCAAACTTCAGTTAATGAGTATCCACACATCGAATTTGGTATGGAGATACAGTCAACCTCGGGTACACCGCCCTTCTTACGTGTACGGTTGGGGGGAAACTAAATATCGCAGTGTACGACATTGGGACAGTTGTGAACTACTCATCTGCTCAACCGAAGTCGGCATTCGCCAGTATTGCGTCATCAATGTTTAGGCTTGTAAGGGCCCGGTGCACAGAGGAAGCTGATAGGACAGTGACCCAAACTGAAGTAAGGAGCAAACTTCGGAGTAGTGGATATACAGCTAATGGGTGTTGGTACCGCTAGCGAAACCCAACAGGGAATGGATTGGAGTTGCTGTCATTCCGTATAAAAAGAATTTGCACTCATTGACGAATACTTAGGTGTGATAAACCGTCCGAAACTTCCACAAATTATTGAAGTAGAATGAACGTAATTGAGTACAATGGAATATCCGTTCGAGTCGTCACCATTAATGTACTATTGCATTTCAAGGAAGCGCAAACCTACAGTGTGCCGGAATAATGTACTGTTAGCTAAAAGATGAATGCTTTCATCAACCTGGTCAAGGTTGTGGTATTTTGAAACCACTCAGATTGGCTGACATTTTTTTGAACTGTTTCCCTTTATCGATTTCATCTTGCAGGCTCCGAGCTCTGCATGGCTGTCCGCCGTTGGAACTAGACGTGGAATTGGCCCGAAACGCGCAGGCACATAGTGAGAAAATGGCAAACGAAAATGTGATGCATCACTGCTTGTCACGAGGACATGGAGAGAATTTGTGCATACGCGAAGGATCTCAGCCAACGCACATTGATGGTAAGGTACTGCTCACCTACTGTTCGCACAACCTGCTGGCTCACTGTCTTTCCTAAGTAAGACGCGATCCTCGAGTAAGATTTGACAAACCAAATATCAACACTGCTTTCATCCAAAAGTTGCACCCTAAACTGTAAAAGAAATACCGTCGCAAGCTCGATTTCCGAGGTTTAACTTACCTGTTCATGTGCAACACCTGCCCAAACTTCAGTTAATGAGTATCCACACATCGAATTTGGTATGGAGATACAGTCAACCTCGGGTACACCGCCCTTCTTACGTGTACGGTTGGGGGGAAACTAAATATCGCAGTGTACGACATTGGGACAGTTGTGAACTACTCATCTGCTCAACCGAAGTCGGCATTCGCCAGTATTGCGTCATCAATGTTTAGGCTTGTAAGGGCCCGGTGCACAGAGGAAGCTGATAGGACAGTGACCCAAACTGAAGTAAGGAGCAAACTTCGGAGTAGTGGATATACAGCTAATGGGTGTTGGTACCGCTAGCGAAACCCAACAGGGAATGGATTGGAGTTGCTGTCATTCCGTATAAAACAGGGACATCGGAGGTCACTCGAAGAATTCTAAACACGGCGAACATAAAAGTAGCCTTTCAGAAGGTAAACACTGTGTGCTCTGCACTCGTACTATTTGAACAGATCCAGGGACTGTGTTATATTCATCGACTGCAGGAAAATCTATGTAGGACAGATGGCCAGGGAAATTCACATCGAAATCGGAGACCATAGGAGACAAACAAACAGGGCGCCGAGAAACCCAGCGTTACAGAAAGGTTCAGCAGTGGCGGAATAATCATTGAATACGGGACAAAACGAATTTAGAAAGTGTCGGGACTGATGACCAAGGCAGTGGCATGCATCCCAGTGTGGATAGAATGGAAAGCTTAGAGCTAACAAGTATGTGGATAGCAATTTCAGATCAGTCGAGGTGAAACATGGTGGTGTGATGATATCAGCAACAGAGGTAGCATAGATCTGAGGTTCATACCCTCCCCCCAGCAGTTACAGACTCGCACAGGCCAACGAAGTATAACAGTGACACCCAAGGTGAATCAGCATTTGAAACACATTGAAGTGGAACATTAATGAACAGTACCCGAGCAAAACCGATTCGAAACTTTCCCAACCCATCAATGCAAGATTTAGGCAACCGCACTAACCAATAAGAGCCTTTATTCGACATTCAACACTGATCTAGTGCACTAATCTGAAAAGCTCTCCCTGATTTTCATGAACGAAACTACTCACAAGGTTGCTGAAACTCTTCAGGTTGTCAGAATATCATAAACAAGAGATTCATTTGAGTCTCTCGTGGAAAACAAATTGATTTGCAAATGAGTGTATTTCTCGAGAACAGTCCAATTTGGGTTCAAGAAGAACAAAAGGTTGACGGAAACTCGGGGATGCGCCTACCTGATGAGCCTCAAAAAGAGCCAAACCGGTCGTTGGCTGTCGAAGAGTTCTCAGCAACCATGTGAGTAGTTTCCTTCATGAAAATATACTGCGATATCTCGAATATCGTACCAACTGAATCATGAGGCGGCCTGTGTGCAGTACATTCAGTTGCAGAACATCCTAAACGAGAGATTCAGTTGAGTCTCTTGTGAAAACCAAATTGATTTGAAAATTAGTGTATGTCTCCCTGACTTCTTCTCCATTGGCCTTAAAACCTGTCCAACTGGGTGACCTGCTCACCTGACCTGTTTTCCAATTGCTTGGAAACAAGCGGAGCTCTTTTTTCGTCTTATAACAAGTCACTATTTTAGCTTCGCACTTTTTCCATGACATCCATCAGGTTAGATTGGTGTGAGAGATTTGGACAGTTTTAGTCGACCATCTTCCGCAAATCACCACTGATCCATTGCATACCCCCTTGTTGAAGATGAGAAGGCATTCGCCTGCTTCTCGTCTTGCCAAATGAGTGCGCCTTTCGGAATCGCGTGATTATCAACCACGGAACTAACACCTAAAATGATAAAGGACCTACAAATAAACATGACTCAACAGATGCTTTATCTGTCCAAGGTCGCTTAGACATCAGTCTATCAAAATTCATTGTCCTAACCTTGGAAGTTGGCCCTTTTGATAACACTTTGTGAACAGAGGTAGCCAATAGTTCTCTCGCATCAGTCAGCCAGATCAAGGATCGAGCAGTTCGTTGGACTGTACACGTTACAGGCTTGTGACTTCTGTTCACTCAACCAAAACAAATCGATCACCTATGGCGTTCATGATGAGTAGTCGCACGTGACCTTCAGCAGGCTTTCTGCTCGGTCTGTTGGTTATGGTTTCATTCAATGTACAGGCCAGCTGTCAGCCGATTCTATAGTGTGCAGACAGTTTACGACCAATTGGTTTTCGTGCATTACTAGGTCTGAACTTCTGAAAGCTAGCCGGGGATTCATGAAACATGTATTTACAAGGAACTGTGCAACCTGATGAGCTTATTTTCACTTCTGTTCAATACTGAAGTTTGAGCTTTGGTTGTACGTTATTCGGGTGTTTCGTACACTTAGCAAGGCACACCGCCACTCATCCGAGCGAGCTAATCGCACCACCGGCCACACGCTTGTGGCTGCACCGGTAGCCGTGAGGTTGCGGAATTGAAACTCGGAGTTCCGTGAGATGCATATTGTTCATGGATCTACATTAGAATGGAACATCTGCACCGTACTTCGCAGCTTTTCATCATGGATGGACCTCATTTATAGGACGAATCTCCAAAAGCTTTCTACAATCCCCTCATACTACCAAGAACAATATATTCTAAATGGACAGATATATGTGTAAACTACTTTCTGTTGCTGTTTAAGGCATTCAGTTACTTACCAATTTGGTGTAAAAACCGGAAACAATCGTTGTTGGATCTAACTTGACCTTACTGTAATTGCTCTATTCATTTGCTTACTCCGCCTATGTACTTTTGATCTCCAGTTGTTTTGCTTATCCGTTCCCGCCACTCACCTTGTCGCAGAGGCCGCTCTGTCCGATACTTGTTTATTGACATGTGTCTGTGTGTGAATGTGCGATACTGACCTACTTACCCATGTGCGTTCATGTCCCGTTTGCTGAGCCTGCCTTGACTTGATTTCTCATGGGTTCCGCGTGATCGTACGTCTAATGAGAATCACAAGACCGCCGTCGGAAGGAACGACCGCAACCCACGCTACCGAGCCATCATTCCGCTCGCCGTTGTTTGGTGTGCGGACGTTGACACTGCACTGTGCCGGACAGTGACAGACTTGTGGGCCTGTTGACAACAATTGAGGTTTGTTGTACACATTTGCGTACCCTTGTGGAAATAGTACCGTAGAATTACGAACCCAATTCTTCTTTTGACATTCGGGATTGTCGAACCTACTCGTCAATCAAAGTTCTGTGTCGAGAACTTCAACAGTCGTTTTATTTTACTTATTTTAACAATGCATATTTCCCCCGGGATTGTTTGCGATAATTTACGTAACAGAATTGGACGCAGATCGGGTTAAAGTTACTGTTATGGGTAACAACGTAACAGAAAAGGCCATCAAAGCAGTTTTGGAACAGGTCTAATGATGGCCCAATAAGTGATTTCTGATGACGCTTGCTTATGGTTGATGAAAGCCCTTGAGTGCGGTTGATTCAACCTGCACAAGATATGCTCATATACAATTTACATCAAATTCAATCACATACTATCAGGAAGGTCAGATTCCTGAAAGAAACTACTGAGTGCCCGAAATCTACTGAAACCCTCGGCTCCGCTAAGTGCTGACCAGGCTAACAACGCCCCCTCAATATGCGGCGTGTCACAGTTTTGTATCAAACCCAGACAGCGCGAGTCAGCGTTGACCAAGGTCAGACAACGCCCCTGCAATATGCAGCGCGTCGTAGCCTCGTACCAAAGCCAGCATTGGACCAAGTTCAGGCAGTGTCCCTCCAATAACTAGCTTGAGACCGTTGTATTATCGCACTCACACGCACTCATGCTCTCGCACTCGCTTGTTCGGAATATTGCTGTTGTGTTCCCTTCTGTGAGTCTTTTTTCAGGAGCTAGGCAGATCCAAGACATAAATCCACTTGATTGAAGCGAATGACGATACAGCTAGGCTGGCTTAGTTTTCACTCCTGTTTTCTTTTTGCAAACTTAGGCAAACAAGCTACTCTTCGATGGTATGGTGAAATAACAAGATTTAACTTTGGTGAAGAAAAGCAACGTATGTCAGGTAAGTCTTCCGCCTTCTGTGAATGTTTTTCAAACTTTGAATGCTTTCCAGAAATCTCTATGTAATCACATTCTCTCAGAGCGTGACCAGTCACCACGTCTATCAGCTTTCCTGATTTTATCTTTCATTTCCAATTCTACCTACTGATAACTATCTGTAAGTAGTGAGTTTATTTGTGAGAAATGACAACCCACCCTGCCCAATGAAACCGGAATAGCGTGTACCAAATCGCGAACGAATAGGTGGGCATTTATGGTTCAGTACTGTCAATCCCATATCGGTTTCCCGATACTAATATATTCCAAATCCTAGACTGGTTGATATGAATTCTGAAAGTCTTCTAATATGCATGAGGAATTCTGCCAAGTTCGATTGCGGTCTGCAGCCACAATAGCGCATCAGTGGCACTAACGTAACCAAACTCTAGGTGACAGGAACACAACGTGTTTTGGACCATAAATTCAAAATACCATGCATCACATACTAGTATATGGCATTTCACTCTCTGAACTAAACTGCTCATATGATTGCTGAAAACCCTTCGACGGCCTACATCTGGTTTCCAACTTCTTAAGGCTCGTCTGGTGGATACAGTCCCCGAGTTTCCATCAAATTTACATTCTAATACGCTCGAAATTTTATGATGGTGAGCTGTCGAAGAGTTTTCAGCAACTTTATCAGTGGTTTGCCACGTTTAGAAAATGCGCTGACATGTCCAAAACATCGTGCCAACTGAAACATGAGGTAATCTGGAGCAGCACATTCAACTGGTCAAACTCGTTTAGTTTGACTGCTTGAGGTTAAACAAGACATGTTTTGGTGTGTACGGTACCCGTCGTTTAGACTTACCAATTGTCCGATGTGATACTATCGCTGATTTCTAATGACGTGGTGAAAAAAGCAAAAGACCAGGTGTACACCATCCACGTGTAAATTTTTGCCGAATAGTGTAGGACACAGTGACAGCACCGTCGTTGGGGGCTTGCAACAGAGGATCAAGTATAATCGGATAAGCGAAGTACACTTATTTGCAAACCAATTTGGTTTCGCTGGAGGCTCTGTTGGAGCCCTTTCTCGTTTATGGGTCTGCGCCAACTTGATGACCCCCAAGAAAGGCGGAAACGGTCGTGGGCTGTCGAGGAGTTTTCAGCAACCTTATGAGTAGTGTCTTATGTGAATTGGGTCTCTGTTCATCAGTAACGTGGATGCAAGAGATGCATGCGACCAACAGGGACTGATAAGGCTGCAGAAGTTATGGGCGTAATGTAGACTATACCGTCTGAGTTAATATCACCGTCAGGGGCACAGGTCAGTCCATAAGTGGCGCCAGTTGCTTAATATATTCCCCTATAAAACAGTTCCGTAGCGATCTCTGAAGGAAGGCGCTTCAGCTTAGACCGAGAAGAACCCCGAGGTTTCGAACGTTCCTGTCTAGGGTGGGCAAACTATAGTGGTACAAATCTCGTGCCTTCTTTGGGTTGCACGGCGGGTGTGCACCGAAAGTGTACCACTGCTCAATGATCGTTTTGTTAGTTATTTGTTGATCGAGGATAAAAAATAAGATTATCGTTCATCTTTAACACCCCTTCGCTGCCCAGCTGCCCACCCGAAGGAAGTACTAAGGCTGGAATACTGCCGGGTTGTCCAATCCTAGACAGGAGAAGTCGAGAGGCGGAGGTTGGGTTCGAACTATGAACCTTCCGGTCAGTGAATTCGCGGTCTGACCACTGATGAGGGAATCACTCACTCGTTTCCCATTAAGTAAATATAAATAAACATAAAGGAAACTGCTCACAAGGTTGCTGAAAACTCTTCGACAGCCAACGACCGGTTTGGCCCTTCTTGGGGCTCATCAGGTAGGCGCTGTTTTGTCCCCACAACCTCAATGAGGATCATGTTCTACTTGAACCCCAATTGGACTGTTCTTGAGAAATACACTCATTTGCAAACCAATTTGGTTTTCACGAGAGACTCTACTGAATCTTCTCGTTTATGATATTCTACAACTGAATGTGCTGCACACAGGCCGCCTGATGCTTCAGTTGGCACGATATTCGAAATATCGCAATATATTTCCATAAATGAAACTACTCACAAGGTTGCTGAAAACTCTTCGACAGCCAACGACCGGTTTGGCCCTTCTTGGGGCTCATCAGGTAGGCGCTGTTTTGTCCCCACAACCTCAATGAGGATTTCAGAATTAAAGGTCTTTCTGGAGACTGATTTAACTAACGGTGTAGTGTGTTCCGTCTAAATTTTGTCCCTTATAAAGGCCATATACCTCTCCTTTGGTGGATGCCTGTGTCTATGACAAATTCTCTTAGTGAGTTTACCACATCTTTGCAGTCGTTTTACTAGAGTTTTCTTTACCTGTCACTAACACCTCGGGTAGTGAATAGCTCTCAGGGTGTTCACTCACGGACGTCGAGTACACCTGCGAAATTGCTATGGAAATGCATACTATTCTAAGTAACCTGAACACTTTTGTTGCACAGTTCTGCGTGTTGGGATTCTCATCTGTAAAATGTTACTGCAAGATTCGGTAGGATCGAGCTCAAACCTCGCGAGTGCATGTAGACAGATCAACGTGGTAGATGAGCTTGTCTTTCTGGACAGCTGCATAAGTTCAGGTGGACTTGCGAAAGAGGAAATCAATTCCCAAATCGGTAAGACGGTGTTTTCCAACCTCCAGCGTCGACCTGATATCAGCTTGGCTGTCCAGGGTAGAGGGTACAATGCCACGCTCCGATCGTCGTACTTTATGAATCGAAGATATAGCCTCGCTTATGGAGAGCTTTGAAGACACTCTGTGTGTGCCTGCGAAGCGTTGAGCGGGTATGGTGGGAAAATGAGTCCAGTAACGTGGTACGCCAGATGAATATCGGAGAAGTTCATACTCCCTCTATGGATCAGCTGGTCACACTCCACAGTTTACACTGACTAACGCATGCACCTCATACGCCAGAGGATCACTTGCCTGGTAGAGGCCCTCCCGCAGTCTTGCGTTGCTTGGATGCGACCCAAGGGCAGTCAGCCCATAAACTGGCAACAAACCATGAAAGCCCTTACCAGTCAGTTCAGTCACTGCCTACTGCGATCCTCTCGATGGGGACCGCAAGATGAGACAAACCAACGGCTGGTGACCTTGACAGACATGGCTGCGTCACACAGCCAATTGCGCTTCGGGGCTGTGTAGATCACACTCTGCCAAACTTGACAAACAGAACCATTTGAGATCAATTAATTGATCTGGTTATAGCCCATGACGCGCGGCTCGAATTCCCGTTCAAGTTTTGTGTACTAGAAAAATGAATTGACTGAAATGACATGACAACAGTTAATTACACGTGGGAGATGCGACTCGCCGTCCAGGATGGGGACCTCGTGATCTCCAACTACGCCTGGTTGCAGATACTGTAGGATACAGCTACTAATCGATGTCAGTAGTGTCTTTCATTTTACATTGTATCCAGGTTGTATGAATAAGTGTCAGGGTGCGTATGAATCCCGGAATGAGTGTGGTGAGATAGTGCTAAATCCTTTGTCCGTCCACAATGGGGTCTTCTACTAAATCATGGCTGTAAAGCAGCGAAGCACCAGTACCTCTCCTGATGATGACTATTCCACTACAATGGAATCCAGCGCCGGTCCAGAAACTAGCAAACACCTACCTGAAACCCACCACAAACAAACAATTCACGAGTCACTACCTGCAGAAGCCGTCCAGCAATAATGATTTGTTCACAAAGGTGTTTTTTCCGACAGCTTGCACCTCACCGACATGAAGTGGGCGGTAATACACGGAACAGTAACAGCTGTCATCATGTGTTCGTGCGATTCACTGCGGACAACTTTCTGAAAAGTGCATACGTACGCTTCTCATAGATGCTCAGCAGGTTTCTTAACAGCTGCATTACCTTGATGCACAAAGAAGGGCGTACCTGTCTTCTGAAAACACTCACAAAACGGTACTTTAGCGAATTTTACGACAAAAATGCCGTTTGTTCGTACGTTTAGCTGTAGCACCCTTTCGGTGACTATAGAAGCACGAGAGCTGGAATACTGCCAAGTTGTCCAAACCTAGACAGGGGAAATAAAGAGGCAGAGGTCAAATTAGAACCGCCAGTAGTAGGGCAGTAAATTCGCGCTTCAACCACTAAGTCTTCTCGTTCACATACAAATGACCATCGTCAGCATCATCACCATCACCATCATCATCATCATCATCATCATCATCATCATCATCGTCGTCATCATCATCATCATCTTCATCATCTTCATCATCATCACCATCATCATCATCATCACGATCGTCGTCATCATCATCATCATCATCGTCATCATTATCATCATAATCATGATCATCATCATCACCATCATCCGAATCATCATCATCCGAATCATCCGAATCATCGTCATCATCATCATCATCGTCATCATCATCATCATCACCATGATGCTGAATGTTTAGAACCATATTTGTACATCGCCGACGTAACTGACCTATCCGTTTGTTTCAGGAAACTTTTCACAGATAGTCTGGAAAGACACTCGACGCGTTGGCTTTGGCCGAACCATTAAGGACGGCGGGTGCAAAATTTACATCGTTGCTTACTATACCCCATGTGGCAATGTGACCGGACACTTCACTGAAAACGTACCACCGCCGCTGAGTGGAGAGCTCTACATTCCAACTGATGCTGAAAAAGGATGGTAGACTGACTGAGACCCACTGTCCGTTGCATCGTCATTTACACTTCTTTTTTCATTTTATTTTGTGATCTGACTTTTAACCTCTTTTATGCTTTGTGTCACAAGTTTATTTTTTGTATAAATGACTTTAGTGGTGCGTTCATTTGCTGCCACCGATCACAGCAGTTTCCAAAAAAATATGAAAGCGACCCGTAAACAGGGCAAGTTACGGTTAATTAGTGGGTAAAGTATCACGTGGGTGGTGAATCCAATCGGGCTAACAAAACTGCAGGTTGCGAACTAAATTTGTTTATCATAACTGGTTCCAAGGCAACCCATGATTTAAACTTATCCACTGTGACTTAGCTCCTATGTAGTACAGGGTGTCTCATGATAGACGCAAAAAATAATACTTTAACATAAGTTCAAACATTTATCATTTTTTATGTGGACATACGTGCATTATGGAGGTATACTTTAAACAAACTAAACTAAAATATATTGAAACAAAGCGCCCCTTTCTTCTATAACAAGTTGGAGGCGGCATGAGATGTGAGACACAGTATGTTTAACTTCTTCAGGCGTCATTCGTGCACACTCCTCTTCAATTCTTGCTCTTAACTCCACCGAATCCTTCGGTTTATTTGCTTGATGTACGCGAGCCTTGATCATACCCCAAAACCAATAATTCAGAGGTGCGAGATCGGATGACCTTGCGGGCCAAAAGTTTGGAAATCTACAAGCAATGACTCTCTCATCAGAAAATTGCTCTCGGAGGTAAGTTCTCACTTGGTTTGTGTAGTGGGGTGGAGCGCTATCTTGTTGAGATGAAGGTGGCGTCTCACAATACAACGCACGCTGGCCAGGGGAATGCCAGTCAACTGAGACACCTGAGTTATTGACGAAGATGCCATGGTGCTCTGGGACTGAAGTTGCTCGACGGCATTCTGTACAATGGGCGCTCTTTCATCACTCAGAGACTTTTTCCCTTTGCCAGGAAAATCCAATACAGGTCCAATGGACTCAAATTCCGCAATCAACCGTGCAATGGTCGACACGGTGAAAGGATCTTTGATGAGACCATGTTTGGTTTTGTAACCACGAAGTGCAGAGGTGGCGCTTTCGCCAAGGGAATAATAGAGTTTCACAATTTTAGTGCGCCTACTGACATTCATCGTAAGAAAATTTTGAACACTTGCACACAAAACCTCATTTATGTGGCTGCATTTACTTACCCAATCAAATTTTGCGTTTATTATGAGGTCAAAATTTCCTCACTACATCAAGGTGGTTCTGAAACCAAGTATTCAATTCTGCAAGTGACGCTTCACTGTATAGATCCTCGGATAAAACTACACAGGAAGACAAATGAAATGAGCATAACGAGTCGAGAGAAAATACCGATATAGTTGGATGTTTTTGGACAAAAATCGATCTGGTTTCTGATTTATTTTCTTGTGTTAACCAGTCACTAATTAAAACTGATTAAGTAGTTGAGTATGCTGTTGTCCTTGTACACGAAAAGATGGACTTTCCTATGTATTCTCAACAGATGGTATTAGAAGAACGGTAACAGTTTCAGGAAAAAGTGACAGAAGCATTCTGGATGATGAACGCTCACATTTCTGGATTTTCTAGCTTCTCTGCACACCGCCTACGAAAACAAACGCTATCTGGAACTGTTACCTGACCGATATTTGGTTGCCTTTGCTGTTTTGTTATGTTGGGTGAAATTCCGCAACCATACCGCCTGACCACTCGTAGTTAGGCGCTGCTACGGCCGAGAAGCTATCCCGCAGAAGAGTGGCCAAAAGTTCGGGCCACTTGCCGGTCCGACATTAAGGCAAGCTCTGATTGGTCGAAAGTCTAGACCCAACGGCCAGTCATGACCGAGTATTGGCCGAATGCTGGTTGCCAATGCCACATCCAGGGGGCGTCAGAATTTCCAGAAGGTTGTCGCCAAATACATTTTATATACGGCGCTCTACAAGTGCTCTTGACCGGGGTTTTGGGAGTAATCATACGTTGTGCGTCTTTGGTGGTTGTCCTGACGGGAACGCTAGTTTGGGAGGTTCTGACCGAGAATTAAGCTGAAGGAAATACAATTACTACGAGTTATGACAGTGGTAATCGTGCTTGTTAAAGCAGACACCAGTCGTAGACTAATGCACACGCCTCCTGGTATGGACCAGTTGAAGTTATCTTGGTCGCGGCTTCCCTTCTTTTGACAAACATTTTTCTTAAAGGAAACTAATCACAAGGTTGCTGAAAACTCTTCAACAGCCCACGACCGGTTTGGCCCTTCCTGGGGCTCATCAGGTAGGCGCACGATGAGCTGTCGAAGAGTTTTCGGCAACCTTGTGAGTAGTTTACTTTATGAAAATATACTGCGATACCTCGAATATCGTTCCAACTGAATCATGAGGCGGCCTGTGTGCAGCACATTCAGTTGTAGAATACCATAAACGGGAGATTCTGTTGTCACTCGTGAAAACCAAATTGATTTGCAAATGAGTGTATTTCTGGAAAACATTTTTCTTGTCTCAAAATTTTCCAACCGTGGAATGTTCCTGCTAAAACCTCTCCAAAAGACTCTGATTACGACGTAACAGGCTTGGTCACAACCAAAAGGAAATTCCTTTTGTCGCCTTTACTTTCAAAGTAGATTTGGTCATAGGCCGTATGACCGGGCATCTACATCACACACTTTGGCTAACCCATCTGGTTTTCCTACATCCCAAAGACAACTTCCCTGGACACGCTCAAAACATGGTAGCCCCATCCGTCACTTTTTTGGATAAAAACTCATAAGCCGCAGTTTGCCGCAGACTTCAGAAAAATACGGAACATAACACGTTTAGGTAGAAAACGGGATCCAGGGGAACAATTGTTAGTAAAGCGGCCGCTCATTCGTGTGATTAACTCTCTCAGCATATTCTAAAAAGTGTCTGTCAACGAAAGTTCGTTCGATATCAGTTTTTAGCCACAGCGAGATAACTGAAGTTTGCTCAGAAAGCGTTCGTACGAGCACTGAGATTTCGATAGTCTGTTCACGTGATCTATGGCCACTCAGAACGATCGATCGCGATGTACACAGTTCTTGCGCGTTTACTCACAGGCTCTGCCCCACTTCAGTTTTACCATTAAATGTGTTCACTTTTGGGATCTTTTCCAGATAAGCCCCACCAAAAATTAACCCCGTCACCCAAAAAAGATTAGAAAAAAGGATATGAAATTTGTACTTATAGTTTCTATTGATGAGGGTGAAATAGGGACATGTCCGTTTTTCAGTACCTTTGCCTCCAAACGAACTCACACAAGTAGCTGTCCACTAAAGATCGGTGCGTGCCGTATTGGCGTTTATTCCGCATCTTGTAGACATGCCAAAGAGATTCGATGGTTTGTGTGTGAGCTGTAGTCGTTGGATCCACAAAGTCTTCGGTATGCTTAACCAGTTCAGTCAGTTAACAATCAACAGCAGTCTTGTGGCTAATAAATAATTCCACTGAACAGAATATGATTTCTGCCAAATTTTTGGACCAGCAGTAGCTAAATGGAATTACTGCCCTAAAATCTGTCCTGTATGAGTGAGATATAATTGGCCGCTCAAGGCCGACGGGTGAATTGTTCGAGCATTCGTCAGAAGATTGCGGGGTCGAAACTCCCTGAGTTTCGTGAGACGGGCACAGCTGATGACTCCTCAGAACGATGAAACAGTTACACAGTGCTTCTCCGCATTTCAGTATAAACTGCTTTCATTTGCACAGCAGCTGATTGGCCGTCACTCTCCAGTGCACGCTACGAGTCCAGAGCATACGGGAATGTATTTCGCGAGAAGTAGGAGCGTTTGGTCTATACTGTGGTGACTATAGTTGTCTCAAAGTAGGCTTGCAGTTAGGTCAAATGGGTGCCTTACTCTCTCACTTAGGCAAACCGGCGCCACCAGTCAATTTCTCGCTTGCAAGCCTCCTGAAACTCACCGCGCTTGAAGATCTACGACTGAAGCCTCCTTGATACTGTGTTCTCAAGTCTATAGATCTATGGCTTGCGAAGGACAATTCCGGAATCAGCTGACTAACCCATCAACAGAAACCATTCAAGGAAGGTTCTTCGCCTGTCTTCTTGTGAATGATGGAAACTGTTAAAAATTCTGATCAACTTTGAACAGACACTACTAACAAACTACACTGGACGGATTTTAAGAAACTTGTGAAAAATGCTCCATGCTATGAAAAGTAGGCCAGTTCTGCTATCGTCAAAGTACACAGAGCCATACAAAGCCAGCACTTGCAGAATCAATATGAATGTTTCTCTCATCATTTTGGGAGGATATCGGCAAAAAATTTCACCCAAGTTGTCAAGGAACAGTCTGGATACTGAAGGCCAGCATGTTGTAACCGACGAACTGGAGTACCAAGTAAACTGGCCTGTCTCAGCCCCTTTGGCTGCTATTACAGACTGGAGGCGTGGAGTTAATTCTTCCGGAAAGCGCTTCTTTCTTCCTGTGTTCTGGTTTATACAGGTCTTCATAGGTATCACGTGAAAAAAACTTTGTAGTTCCTCGACTTGACCAACAGGTGCGATGCTTCCGTCGGGCTGTTCTCAACTGGATGGGAAACGCGTATTAGACGAAACAACACAGTCGAGACAGAACACTCTACCCACGAGATTGATGAAAACTTCACGTCAGACTAGACTAGGTCGGGTTTTGCACACAGACACGCTGATTCGAAAAAAAATCGATCTGATCAGATAACCAATTGACTTCTGATGGCGGCATACCCCCAGTGATTGTGTGAATCCGGGCCGATGTCTCACACTGGTTTTCATGCGTT
>NW_008751701.1:1266075-1271119 GCF_000715545.1 Opisthorchis viverrini | reverse complement strand
GCCAAGGTGTCAGGGTGGGTCACCAGGTATCAAATTGACGAAGCAAAACGTTGCCCAGCAATAAATCTACCGATTGTTACCAAACTTTCCGAAAAAAGCTGGGGCTAGCCGGAGTAGAATTGGCTGATTATTTCGATCCTAACAATGAGGATGATGATGAGTACTCTCATCTTTTGGATGAGTAAAGTTCCACTTGCGGAGAGTCAAGGAATTCTAGAAACTCAATCCCATCAAAGCTGTTTCCTCCTTGTGGAGCTTATCAGTACGGTGTGTGTGCGGCCAGCCTTCCAACAAGACAAAACCGAATGCCAATGCTAATATCATATGTCCTCACTCATTAGTGTTTGAGTGTAGGAAAAATCAATAATGGTGATTAAATTGAAATGAACTAATCAAACAATCAACACCTCGGATCAACCGTGGTCGAATAAACCAGGAATTGCAAATCATTTTGAGAGGAATTGAAAAGAACATGGCACACCTTCACAACATGTTCGCCCGCTCCGAGCTTTTTGTGTCCGGTTGTAATCTCTCCCCGCGTAAATCAAGCCAGCCAACAGTCCCGCATATTCATTCTGTGTAGAGGCAATTTCAGTAGTTCACAGGGAACTATTTCTAGTTTCTAATCACCACCGTATGCCCCAAAGTATTGTCGACAGATCGACTGTATGGACAGCTCCCACACGGGCCAATAAATGTGACATTTTGCCCGCATACTACCGATGTATATATGGCTGGTTTCTGTCACCTCTCTGTACTGACGATGGGACAGGTTAAGATGAAACTCACCTGGTTTGTGCTTGGCCACCTTCTGATGTGGTTGGTCCATGCACAACAGACCGAGAACACAGTAACTAAAACAACAGTCACGAAAGACGGTGAGGTGAAACTGGAAGTTACCTGCATCGGAGACAAACGAGACTTCTGTAAAGGCAAACCACAAGGATTTGAGTAAGTCCCTCTCTGTTTCTTCGAAGTTGTGAAATTATTTTGGCAATCCAGCGGCAGAGTTTTAGTAGCTATTGTCAATCCGTCAAACTGATGTGTTCAACGTTGTCCTTTCTTTATCGGTTGTCTCCGAGTCAGAGACAATTTTGAAAAAAATTGAATAACTCGGGGAAAGAACAAAATGTATGACCAGCGTGTACTGGAAAGTTACCCGGGGTTGTATTCCATCGTTCTACATGTTGAAACACCTCTGCTGGAACCCGTTTTTGAGCCAGTTTGGTGACTCACACACAAGAGGTCTGGAAAAAGACCAGGTTTGCTCACGCCGTTTGACACAAACTGCATTGTACTTATGTACGGGACTCTGAGTTCAACTGCATTCATTCTGTGTAACTCCGGTAATCGAGAGAACAGCTCACAATCCGTGGAACAGGCTACCAAGTAATCTGGTCAGTTTGCTCAAAAACATGTTGTTTTGTCGCTCCCTGGGGAACCGGACGGTACTCTCGAACAGAGACTGATTGTGTTTGATCAGCATGAATGGCTTTGATCATCCATGGCTGTTGGGGCGCAAATAAGTCGGAAAACGGCTCAACTGGTAGACTCATATGGAAACTTACAGTACATCAGTATCCAATTACTCATTTCAGATAAACCATCCAACCACTCAGTCCGTTGGCTTTTGGAGAAGAGGACAAAATATGAAGAGTGCTCCCTGCTGTAGGGACCAGCAACAAAATGTCCAGCGACGCGAGCCTGTCTGAGTGACGTTCATCATAACAGACCGTTCTTGTGGTTAGTGCTTTACGCGTAACCGTTGAATCGACCACAAATTTTGCTAGAAACGGGGTTGATAAAGAGACATCTGATGAGGAGTAATTTCTCGACGGAACCCTATATGGAGATATTCTTGTTTGGAGGGAGGGAAAATCAGTTTACACCCCAACCCAAAGCAATCTCCATTTTTGGGCGGTGTCAACAGAAAATGCATACTGGCCTTGTGAATAGGACTCACTGACTCACAAGTTCATCCCACCATGAATCAATAAATTTACCAGTCAAAGGCTGTGTTGTCCATCTGACCTTGGGTAGTTTTTTCAGATTTTACTCACTCATTTCTTGGAACGATACTCGAATAAGATTTGTAAGTTCTGAAAGATGGCAGAACAAGACGAGCGTACACTGGGCGTCTTTTTGCGCATCCCAGGTAATTTCAGAACTATGGAAAAAGTGTAGATTTGATTGTGACTGTCACAAGTAGAAAGGGACCCTAAAGGAAACCGCCGTTTGTAGTCAAGACGGTGCTTGTCCCGCGGAGCCTTAATTCCCTGACACAACGGGTCCCCCGGAGCAATGGTGTTCCCCGATATACTCGATGAGTACTAATGCACCCAAAACTATATCGTCGACGATAAAGGCAGGACTGCTGCAAGGAGTGAAACCGAGGACTCCAGATCGAACAGATGGTAGAATGTATAGTTTCCGAGCGATTAGTTTGGTCACACACCAGTTCATTTACCTGTATTGTACGGTACACCTTCTTAGCTCGTCACCCACCGAGTTTCCCATCATGAACCCACAGATTCTCCGATGGATGTCGACCGTGCCAGTGCCAACCGAGTGACGCCTTTTGTACCTCTCAGGACTGCGAAACTTTGGTGGATCCGAAAACTGATCCAGAAGAGTACTGTTCGAATATTATGAAGCAGGTACGTTTATTTTTACAGTTGTATCAGACCACTTCATGTCAGACGATACAAGAGCTGTCCGATCGGTTCCAGAAAACGATGAAGGATCATGGTTTTTTTGATAAATCGAGCGTTTAGTGGGGCGAAGCGTTTCATTCATATAATCACTCGTCATAAGTTAGTTTGGAAATTGGTCGTAGTTTGTGACATCAGGTGTAACACTCTGTTTGTTTTGTAATATATATATATATATATTACTGGAGCCAAATACGGAATGCCACCACACAAAAAAGTGTTGTGTGTCGAAATACCACTAACGAGGCTGAGGGTTTTGAGTGAAAATGTCGACCCGAAGATCGAATTCGGACCTGCAATATCCTTCTGATGAATTGCACAATACGGCAAAGCGAAACGGAGACGAAATTTTGGTTACTCGTTCCCTCATGAAAATATACTGCGATATGTCGAATATCGTGCCAACTGAATCATGAGGCGGCCTGTGTGCAGCACATACAGTTAAACAGTATCATAAACGAGAGATTCAGTCGAGTCTCTCGCGAAAACCAAAATGATTTGCAAATGAGTACAAGTAGAACGTAAGGTTGACAGAAACTCGGAGACTGCGCCTACCTGATGAACCCCAATAAAGGTGCAACCGGTCGTAGGCTGTCGAAGAATTTTCAGCAACCTCATGAGTAATACATTAAGTCTATACATGTATCACGATATCTCGAATGTCGTAGCGAGTGAAACATGAAGCGGCCTGGTGCAGCACATTCAGTTGTCTGGAAACACCACAAACGAGAGATTCAGCTGGGTTCCAGATGAGTCTCACGAAAAACCAAATTAGTTTGCAAATGGGTGTATTTCGCTAATTTCGTGCAATTTGGTTTCAAGTAGAAATCAGTTTGACGGAAACTCGGGGACTGCGTCTACCTGATGGGCCCGAACTGGAAGGGCGAAACCGGTCGTGGGCTGTCGAAGACTTTTCAACAAACTTGTGAGTAGTTTCACTTAAGGAAATATACTGCGATATCTCGAATATCGTGCTAATTGAAACATGAGGCGGCCTGGGTGCAGCAAATTCAGTTGAAGAATATCATGAACTAGTGATCCACAGGTGTCTCTCGTGAAAACCCAGTTGCTTTGTAAAGGAGTGTATTTTTAGAGAACGGATAATTACTTTTTGTTACTATTTGGACTCCATTCACTTCTGCCTTTAGGAGCAGTTGCCAAAATGTGGTCCTCCTTCAATCCCAGTTCCATTTGGATGAAATTCGCACATCACAGGTAGACAAGGGCAATGACATAATTTGAAATTGCAACTAATACCACTCAAGGGAGTACCTGATGTTGCCAGAGCGACCAAATCACTGGGCGCAGCACTGAATCAACATCAGTCTCTCTCCGCCTCACCTTCAGGGGGAGACGTCCTGAAGAAAAAACTGCGACTCCTACTGTTAAAGGGCAACGGTCAGACGTCTCAAAACGTCCAAAACGCCAGTAAAGTTAAGCATTTAGGTCTGACTGACTGAGACTGACAATTCCTGTTTGGCCTCAATGGACCTGGCATCGTAGATCAAAAGGTTTTCAAGTTTTCGGCCTCATGAGTTACGGATTCCATACTCCCCTGCTGGAGTTACGTGAGAAGCGTAAATGCGCTTCTCGACCTCAGCAGTAGATCGAAATCCCAATTGAAAATATTCCTAGACTTGTCAATAGCAGTATCATCTGCTTGAATATCTCTTTGGAAATAGCTGTCTCACATCATTTACTCGACATAGACACTTACCAAACGGAACAAAAGTCTGACATCAAAGAATAAAGATACAAATACGTGGTGGGCTTCCGAGGCTGGCCAAAAATTAGGGGAGGGATATAGCGGAACAGCAAAATTGTCGATGCATCTTCGATTCTGGTAAATATGGTTCAAGTACTCCATCTTTATAAGCTGACGGAAATTAGTTTTTTCCATAAACTAGAAAATGAAAGCTACCTAATCGAGTAAAAGACTGATATGTTTGACCTTTCACTCATGTTAATCACTGTAGTATGCACGATATGGAAGCAACAGGAGACAGTGATTCTCAGAAGGCAGGTGTTCACGACAATTTCTGTGGATGGAAAACAGAAACAAAGCTCATGAGTCAGTGCCCAGTAAACACTGTTGTACCTCACCAATACTCACATATAAATCGATCAAAGTGACAGGCACCGCATACTACAGGGAAGTCGATTCATGCACAAGCCAAACTGAAGCAAATGATTGGCTGGCCCTAGTCACGTGATCCATACCGAAACATACAACCACTGCATACGAGGCTCAACTGCTCAACAGAAATTTGCACCGAGAGACGCTCGTGGCTTGGTGGCCGGGCGGGGGCAGGGTGGGGGCGGGCCCCCCGTGT
>NW_008751701.1:1243920-1265974 GCF_000715545.1 Opisthorchis viverrini | reverse complement strand
ATAGCACTAAAATAAAATTCACCAAGATGAAAGAAACCTAACGTTCCGAATGCGAGGGCTTGACTATGGTTACATATCCATGACTATAGTTAATTTTGAATCAAGATTTCCGAAGACACAAATGCCGAGTTCCTCCCAAGCTTTAAGTGGAAGAAATGATGTGGTCAGAAAAAAAATGTGTGAAGAAAGGCATTTCGATGGATACATTAAAGTTCGCGGATGCATTCTGTGATGTTAAGATTTTTTATTTTATAAACGTCCTATGGCAGGTATTTCACGCGGAGAAGCAGAGGTATCCTGCAATAAATTATTAAAATTGTTCCGTGATATTTTCTCGCTTGCACTGACAGTCCATCTTTCCTTGGTTTATGCGCTTCAATCATTTAACTCGTTTTTTTTCTTGGCTTGTGCACAAATGCAATTTGAACGCGGGCACTTCCTGGCTTGTGCATAACTAACCAATCAGAATGCTGGCTTGTGCATGAATCGCATGCCATACTACAGTCACCACCTTCAGCAAGGTCTTGTCTTTCGCGCGCAGGTTTCAGTTCAAACCATAGATTATTAATGCCTGCATTCATCACCCTGTTTCTTTGTGCATTTCGCAACTTAGAATTCAGAAGCCCTGCGCCGAATGAATGAAGGTAAAGCAACCGAAACGACGGAACAAAAATCCGAGGGCCCAGAAAATATGAAGACGTTGAAGAACAATGAGCCACAAGCGACGGAAAAGGCCAACCATGTTCCACACTCTAAAACGGAGGATAAACAGGGGGAAACCGCAATTAAACCAAAAGAAGCTGATGCGTCTAACAAGGATACGAATGTTTCTTCTGTTAGCGGAATGGGTTCGATTGAAACGGGACCGGTGCCCCAACCAGATATGTTAAATATACCGCTTCACCCGATGAACCCGATGGAGTTTGACATGAACTACCTACCACCACCTCCAATGGAACCACCTGGAATCGGTCCAGGCCTTCCGGGTCCCTTACCAGATGGCATCCACAATCCACCTCCTCCAATGCCTGGTCCTGATCGAGAGTTTCCCGGATTTATGAACGAACATGAAGGCAGGCGAAAGAATGGCACGAAGAAACTGAGAGCAAGATTAAACTTTGACGAGGGAAAAGGGAAAAGTTTTGGAAAACATCCATTCGCGCACAAGTCGAGGGAGACGGGTAGAAAAAGTAAGCCAACAGGTGACGATAACCTGCTTCAGAAACTAAAGACAATGTTTTCCAATTCGCTCTTGGGCAAAGGTTCAAAGTCTTTGGAGAAGAAGACCACAGTGAAACCTAGAAAGTTTAGCGGAGACGCAATGCATCATCACAGACATTTCTTCCCACATCCAGTGCCACCAAGAGAAGCGCTGGGTGGACCTTTCCCACATGAAAACGGTCAACCACAACCTAATTGGCCTCACGGCCCGTTTGAAAACTACGGTCCTCCTGAATGGCCACCATTTGAAGGTGATCCATTCGTTCTGAATGAAATGATGGGACCTGGAGCATACGAAGGACCCGATTTCGCTGTAGAAGAGGGTGGTTATATCGACGAGTTTGGTGCGCAGGGCCACTACTTTGACGGACCTGAGTTGTCGCCAACGGATCCGGCTTTCTTTGACGGCTTCGATCCAATGCTACCCGAGTTCGCTCCGGACTACATTGAGGACCCGTTTGATGTACCGGAACACCATCACCATCCTCACTCGGTTCACGTGTCTGGAGTGAAAAGCAAAATAAAAAAACCTGCAAATTCAAGGTTACCCTCACATCAGTCGACACTGAAAGAAAGCGGTTCGTATCTGTTGGCTGCCAGGGTGTTGAGCCGACTACCAAACTCTAAAAAGCGCAGTACAAGGAGAACGATTGCACGCAGTTCCGATACGTCATATCCCAAATCAATCAGCTACTTACGTCGCCAAATTCATCGGTTGCGTCGCCAGGTGAAATATCTGAAGAAAAAACTAATCCATTGTCATGCTGTTCGCCGAAATTATCGTAACGTGATGCAAGCGCAACTGACGCAGCCACATAATGCCGCGCCGATGAGCAAAACTGCGATGCTGACTCCTCTAGTCATCGGAGGTTGTATTTGGAATAATCTCAAGTAAATGTTACGTTTCCCTTAAATAAATAATCCCAAAATTTTGTGACTGTTGAACTTGTTTCCTTTTACCATGCAAAAATTAGCGCCGCAGATAAGGGTGTCAGGTGAACTGAAGAGTGGTCTATATGACCAAACTGATCAGCCTGAGTGATATTCACAAAAATGGGAACTTCGCAAACCCCCACCTCTCTTGCCTTAGCAACCAACACAAGTTAGCAAGCAAGAATTCGTGTGTCCCCTTTGAATAGTTCAAAAATATTCGTCACTTCAGTTGACCTATGTGTAAAGGATGGAAGTACTCTGGTTGTATCCCCTTGGAATTCAAGGACATTCTTGGTTTCTTCAACTGTTATCAACAAGAAAGGTGACCACGCAAAGTGATTGAAAGTAATCACCACTTATTATTGATTGACAGTCTAAATTACAAGCTACTTATGAGGAGCAAATTCTTTATCACATCAGTGGTTTGACGCAATTCAAGAAAAGACCTGTCTGCGTTGGGAAGGTCTGAAAGTCCAATAAATTTGTGTGGCTTCCTGTACCCTGTGGTCTGTGTGTGCGTGAGAAGGGGTGTGAATAAGCACATCAGAGTGGTGTACATGGCCAAGTTAGCAAGACTATTGATTGGTTTGCTGACTGTTTTAAGCCCGCCTGAATGAAGAACTTCCACCGCCAGGAAACAAACGTAGGCAGCTTGGTTTTGGTACCGTCAGTGAACATTTTGAGTAATTCCGATATGGACATGGGAATTATAAGCGAGTAGTGAAACTCATGAGCACAAGGAGGATCAACAGTTCAGCAAAACAAATGTGCGTTT
This sequence comes from Opisthorchis viverrini, assembly GCF_000715545.1. Lineage (NCBI taxonomy): Eukaryota > Metazoa > Platyhelminthes > Trematoda > Opisthorchiida > Opisthorchiidae > Opisthorchis > Opisthorchis viverrini. The sequence goes on along the minus strand of NW_008751701.1, from coordinate 1,263,045 downwards.
TCTGGAGGCACCTTATTTTTTGTTGTTGGTCCGCTCGCCGAGCTTGGCAGTTGGACTGCAAACGCCTCATCACTAAGCGAGGTGACATCGTCAGCGCGAGTCGGGTGGGTCCTCCACCTCGACTGGTGATACAAGTGCATAGCGTGTATCATGCTGTGAATCTAGTCTATCTTTCAACAGATCCACATACTCATGGAAAAGTCTGTTTTTTCTTCTTCCAAAGGATGTCACTGGCTGAGAATACTCACATATGCTGCAGGAAAGTAGGGAAGTCAATCATTATTCAACTTGACGTAGGCAACGCATTAGAATCCACAGGGTGTTGTCTGGTGGAAAAGTTGTGCACCGGAATCGCCAGCTTGCTAGATGAGATGCTCTCAGAGCCCTTAAATTATTTGCCGTGAAAACATCCATTTATTTGATCTTGGCCCAATTATGCGGCCAATGTTGCGGATCACTCACTATCTGAAGGAATCGGGGATAGACTGGGTAAGCTTGGTGCAAGACACAGTAATCAAAACTTGTGCTCGCCAGCTTTCCCAATAACGTCGTAAGTAAACAACACGTCAGCAGACGTTTACGAACATGCGCTCCACGAACATTCCGAGATTCCGCGAGAGCTTGCAAGTCTTATGGGTAACAGCCAGGCTTGGACCAACTACACCTCTCGAAAGTGGTAGGCAGAGTCAAGCCGGCCCGAGAGCTTGCAAGTCTTATGGGTAACAGCCAGGCTTGGATCAACTATACCTCTCGAAAGTGGTAGGCAGAGTCCAAGCCGGCCCTTGGGCGCACACCACAGATTTCCCTGAAACCGCAGTTTGAAAAAATGTATCTTTGACATAAAGCTTTAGTGTACCATGAAAATCTCCCCATGCGGCAACAGTTGTTTAAACGTACCCGAGTACCGCGAACGGTGCCAATTATTATTTAAATGGATGTCAATGACACATCATGATATCCCGTGAATGACCTGGGAAATTCTGTGCAAGAGCTGGTTTTTTCATGAGGCCAACTGCTTTGGAAGACTAGGTGGCAGGTGACGTCACACTACGAAGGCCCACGTGATCACCCATCTAGCAAGCTATCTACTGGATTAACAAACGGTGCGAATGACTACTATGGGAGAAGATAATGTGAAGAAGGTTCTTTTATTAGTACCAAAATTCTCGGTTAGGTCAGAAGGCGACGACGAAAGTCGTTGGGCGGCTGCTAATATTTCTAATGTCAAAGCCCGGTCTGAAATACATTTTCACGCCTTGTTAAACATTTCCTTCTACTTATCTCCACTGCAACTCAAGACAGCTCAGATGAACGGAGGATGTCGCCGGGACGAACCTCGAGTGTCGATAGGTAATCACGAAGTCATCACGCTCACAAATGGGGTCAATGGTATTTCGACGATATACTGCATTTTATCGCCCCAACATCACTTGTTTGTAACTCGAGTAAATTCAATTATTCCAATATTCAAACACTGATTTTGACGCCCACCGTCCAATGTGCAGGACCGGAAATTTGGTAGTCAAGCATCAGCTTAATGGAACCTCGCCAGCCCATCAGCTTGGCCTGCGTCAAAACCATAAGCTTTAGAGCCAGTTGGTGCATGCTATGACAAGTGCCGGCTATTACATTGTCACCTGTACTTCGCTGAGGACAGATCATTGGCAATTCTTTACCGGGCTGATGCCAGTTCACAACCAGTTTGGTCTCGTTCAGGTATAGATGACGCAGCTACCTCGTACGGAAATCCCTTAGCTTTACTTTCTCAGCTACCTCTGGTCGTTTTTTCGTCGATATCAATCAGGGTCTTTGCTGCGAATTTCACTGGAGTTTCACTGACGCTGCCGCAATGGTCGATTCATGCACAAGCCAAACTTAGGCAAATTATCGGTTTCCTTAAATCACGTGGCCTGTAAGACTGGTCCAAACAGGCTTAGTCGCTTAGCGGAGGTTTCAACCAACGGTACTTCAGGTTGCGATGGAATGGAGGGGGTAATGTTGTGCGCCTAGGCCGATGGGTTCGCAGTTCGAATCCGGAGACCATCGTGCGGCTTTTCTTCGACTTTCCCCATTAGCACTTTCCTTCACGGGACACTACAAATTTTGTTGACGGCCATTCATTGCATAAAGATATGGCAAAATTTGGTGGAAACAAAATTGCGTCCCTAGTAAGAAAAGTCTGATATATGTAGTTAAGGTTGATTTGAGATATCCGAAAACACAAATTTCGACTTTCTGTCAAAGTTTATTGAAAGAAATCACGTCAAAGATATCACGACAAGGTTGTGGAAAGTAAGACGTAAGTAAGTAAGCCGGTGGAAAGCATTTTAGGGCATGTGTGTATCTTTCGCAATGTTCAGTTTACGCATTTACCTCATTAAAGCTAAATTGTAGGCATCTTACGCGCACTACGCGGAAGCCCCCTGGAATAAATTCTTCAAATTTTTCTAGAATATTTTCTCCCTTGCTTTGACAGTACATGGTCCCTAAGTGTGTGCACTTTAAACAATTCCTTTTTTAACTTGGCTTGTGCGCAAATGCAGTTTGGCTGCGTGCGCTACCTGATTTGTACACAACTAGCCAATCAAGATGCTGGTTTTGTGCATTAACCACATATTCGCTGACGCCTCTTTCAATATCGTGCAGCGTTTGATGTTGGGGATTGAGTGGTGTTCGACGTTCGCGAGAATGTAGTGACAGCATACATCGGTTCGTGCGCTAATACACACGACAGAAAACCGCTCAGGTATGACAATAGGTATATCTCAAGGTCACGTAGAGGTGATTACAATCGGGCTACTCCTTGCCTGGGGCTGGTCGTGGACATAGTCCAGTTCCAATTGTGTCACAATCCTGGACATCAACGTTGCAGCCACCTATTATTTGACGCGCACCAGCAAACATTGATCGATGATAAGTCCGTGCTTGTCATTCCAAGGAAGTGGCTGACCATCTTTCAGACCATCCTTCTTACCCCCAAACTGAAGTAGCGTCGCTCTAATGTCACAGGGATCTATTGTGACGTTCAACAGTTGACGAAAACAAAGAGATTTAGTCCCACCGGTTCGGCAGTCAATAAACAGTTCAACGGAGCGAAAATACACTCGTTCAGCAAGAAGTCGGCAGGTCGCACCGGAAAATTTTGTATTCGTAACATTAAAACAAACGTCATGATGCAATGTGAACGACAGTTACAAAGTGTGGTTTAAGTTCAGGAAGAATGGTAAATGTGACAATGGATTACAGACACTACAGGCTTTAGCTGGGTAGCACCCTTCCATCGAATAGCACTCAGCTAAAAATCTGAATATGGTCATCAAGATTGCCTCAGATTAAACATCTTAGGTTGCTGCTGCGGCTGTATGAGGTTGTTTTCAACAGTACACGGATAGTGTGTGGAAACTATAAGCCCCTTTTTCGGAAGTGTCTACAGTCGTTTTGGGCTGGGTTCAGCTCTTTGGGAGCGAGCTACTGACCGTTTTCCACAGATTCAACGCTTGTTGTCTCATGGACAAATGATGTTACAAGCTTGCTTTCGAGGGCACAAGCGAAAGTTTTGCCTTTTGCCCTCGAAAACAACCAGATAATCACCAGGAGACCGCCACGTAAGTAACAACTCCTGGTTCAGCAGAAAGATATGCACAGCGTCTGGCAAGTTTAACCTTGGTGCTTATTTTTTTCCAGCGGACGCGCATTCTGTTGGTTGAACCAGGCATCAGCCTCGGACTTTGTGAGGGCACGGGCGTTCAATGCGGAAATTCATAGGCCTTGATACTGCCTACTCTACACCTCAGGGAGGTTTTTCGTCAGCACATGAAAGCTACGCCTGGCGGTATTCTACCTGAAGTAACTAGGTCCGGAATATGTGGATATACCCAACGCATTATGTTTGGCGCCTCGAACATTTTGCCCATCTGAACGCAACCACATCCGTGGAGCACAGCAAAGGCCTGTGTCAAGCGGAAACCAAGAACAGAAACCATTGGTGGGTGTACCCAAGCTTTACTTTACCTGAGGTCTACCACTGATGCCGTTCATCATATCACCAGATCAGAACCTAAGTTTGAAGTGGCTTTTGTTATCTTTTGTTGGTGGCTTTTCTTCGTTTAATTTACACATAAAAATGGAACGATCTGACTGACCACAAGAGTATAGGTTAAAAGGCAGCGACGCAAGGTATGACCGAATGCGGTGTCCCGTGGTAATGCGGTTATACGGTTGAGGAATAGCCACCACCCGGCGGAAAAATCCCAGCTACCGTAACTCTAGTCCGTTCACTAGTAGTACGGAGTGTCGAAGAATGCTCTAGAGTGACACAAGCATCTGACGTGGCGTGACCGTTCGCAGTGCGATGTTCGACGTGCCAAATGTGTGAGATCGAATTTCGCGACGGCCTCTGTTCCGTGGAATATCCAAATGTACACCGCTCCCCGCATAACCTGAGCAGAAAAATATGTGTAGATCAACACACAACAAGCCGACATTCGAGCACATTTTCGGTGGGGCAATATTCCGCAGGGTCTATATATGTATCATCCGTTACAGGAATGCATTCATCAGTATCAGCGTCGGATGCGCTATCTGCAATAACCAAACACGCCAGATAATCAGTTTGAAAATTACAGGTGAAAATCATACTCTAAAGCTCCTACGCGGATATAACCTTCTAGGTATAGATGTATGTGCCTATTTCGATTTCCGTGACCTTTCAGCATATTGCTTGTTTGAATGAGTGATCGTTCAAGGCTGACAAATGCATCAAAATGAAAAATATTCAAGAAAACTTTAAATATCTCAACCTAGCTCAAAGTGTATTAGGCGTAGGATGAAAATATGTTGCAGGTATCTCCTTGGCCGGAATACTGTGTGCAAGTCACCATGGTCTAAAATGTACTCACTGTTACAAAATTTGAAGAAGACTTCCCCTGGTGCATGCATCCGTTGACACTACATCCACCCAGTGGTGTACAGATACAGTCCCCTCGTAGCACATGCATCGTTAGTCAGAGGAACTATCATGGTAAACGCACTCACTGACTGCTGCCGATAAACGCCACGGTGTATGGACAAAATTCCATGAGGATACAACTTTTGGTCTCAGTATTCCGGTCAAATAATAAAAAGCCCAACCGTCGCCACCAAATAACAGTTTGAATTTTTTGTGTTCAGTTGTCTTACATCCACTGAAAGCAGTAAGCTGTTGATTTTGACAGTAATATCACTGTTAAACGGCAGTTATCTCAGACTCGGCACCGGGAGGCTCTTGCCTGAATTGATGCTGCGGATGTTTGCTCTGTGTAGGTTCAGCATCATGTGAACCAAGTAAAGCTGTTGATCGAAACTACACAAAGCCAATTTGGTGTGGAGAGCCGGAGCTCACTTTGTCTATATTAACTGGCTAAACGAACGCACCTCAAGTGCACGACTAATGTGATGCGCTAAGTCTGCGATGTTCAATCCAACCGCAGGAGGCGTACAGCTTACTTCGCCCAAGCAGTAAAAATCGATATTGAGGCTGAAACAAAATAAAGAACTATGTTTGTGACGTGCTCCATTACTAAAATCTGTTCTGAAGGGAAATTATGACCGCTGTTGTTCGTGGTATCCACGTTGGTACTTGCGCTCTGATTGGGAGTGAAATAAAAAGCATTATTTTACCTACTTTTCTGGAGGAACCTGATTCCGTCACTTATGTCACTTCATAAGGTGAACATTATAGAGGCACCGTGGAAAGCGAAAACCCCCTACAGCCTGTATTGCCCCAAAACCAGTGATTTAACTCACCTAACGACAAACCTTGTTGACTGGCTATTGTGTTTTTCCGCATAGCCTTTAAAAAGTACGAAAGCGCAAGAATACCGTAGCTGAGTTGCACGAAATACTCTAGTTACCCCATGAACGGGTGCGCGTCACTCACTGAATTAGGGAGTCGGAGGTTTTTCAACACAATTCCATTCTTCATCTTTTTCAGCACCACTGAAGATGTCAGACAAAACCAGTTATTCCATATCACTGACGAAATTAAACGCTGACATTTGGTTTGTCTAATTATATTGGCAGCATCAGCTGAGACCTGCTTTATATAATATCGCAATCATTAGAGCTCATGCGTCCAGATATGGATGGTACACAAGGGTACTATTTCGTGAATCCTTACTCAAGTTAAGTCATTCCCGAGCTTTGTAAAATGCAACAGTTTGAAACTTGATTTAAGTTAGAAACTCATGAAGTAGGGTTGTCCTTCTTCGGCGATGTTGAACATAAAATACCTGTGAAGTAGATCTTGTGAAGAAGGCTTGTCGAGAACCACAAACCATTGTGGAGTAATTTTTAACCACAGATAAATAATCCTTCTTCCAGTATTCGACTGAAATGCAATAAACTGTGTGAAGCAGATGGCACCACGGCACAAAAAACCGTCATAAAAGTTTATTCCAGCTGTTATGGTGCCGAATTTATGTATCAGACAGCCAGACTGAAGTTCTGCGCTTCCTTCAGCAACTTGAGGGCATAACTGCAAAACAAGGAGTGGCCGCTGCCGTTCTCGCCATTATCCGTTGGCCTTATTGGTACGGATAGGCTAAGTGGAACGACCTTCCCATCGGTGTAATCCACAGCGGCATGGCATCACACAGCCTGGGTCACTATGTTAGCGTTGCTATAACTGTTTTGTAAGCGGCCGTACAGTGAATAGCAGAGCATCCCAGTTAGTACAATTTAGATGCTTACACCATCGTCCGATATCTTCAGCCGGTAGTGTTAAGCAGCGGTGTTAATATTGAGATACGAGGGTCTTCCATGTAAGCGGCCGTACAGTGAATAGCAGAGCATCCCAGTTAGTACAATTTAGATGCTTACACCATCGTCCGATATCTTCAGCCGGTAGTGTTAAGCAGCGGTGTTAATATTGAGATACGAGTTCGGGTCTTCCATTGTGCCATTCCTGGATCCAGAAACGGAAATGCATGTTATTATCCAGGCACGCACCACTGGACCATTGTGCTCCGGGACATGTCAACAAAATAGGATAGCATTTTTCAAACCGCTAGTGTATTGGTAGAAGACTGCAGCTACCAGATATCTTACCCGGTTGGTAGAGAAGCCAGGCCAGTAAAGCAGCTCAGCCATTTTGAACAAGCAGACAGCAAACAGCCGCTGGAGAGGGCAGGTCACGGTGGAGGCAGCTGAAGCGCGGCTGCCATTGGGACAATGTGAACAGAACGCAGTTGCCCGGAGATTATGAAAATTTGCCAAATGACGACGGGGTGTGAGCTGGCAAATCAACTGAGGCCTACCGCAGTGTCATATGTGCGTGCGCTAAATGGGTTGTGTGGCGTGTAAGACGTTCTAAGATAAAAAACACGGACGTTTTGGATCACGTTTGTTAGGGCTAAGCAAGACAAACAGTATTCGCACAACGGGATTGATTTCTCGAAACCTACGCATTCTCAGGCTTGCCACTTCATGGTGGAGAATGTCTATAAATAACTTATAGGTTCCTATATTATTGAAATCTACTATCGACAGTTTTTTTAAATGAGCGAATCCTCAAGGTTAATAAACACCACAGACTGAATACGTTGCCCGATTTGATAAAAATAATCGCGGATTGTGGAAGGCATTGACTCTCTCACAATGGACGAAACTTTCAGATAATTTTCCACCAGAAAAAATCCCTGAACATTCCAGAATCTAAGTGTCCTTTGGAGATGCAAAATATGCGTAGGTGCATTCGTGCAAACAAATTTTGGTCGATAATTCCTGTTGCCAGTTAAAATTCCGTAGTCCGCGTTCATTATTGCTAAACGTCGTGCACGTTTGCTGGCAAAAGCAGAGAGTTCCATCACAGTTAGCGTAATTCGGAAGAAAAACCTCGAGGTTTATCGATTAGCAACATGGAACCTACGTCGACCATACCGGACAGCTGAAAGAACCTAACTGACGCACATGACTGACATGCGGCTAGGGGTACACGATGCCTAACTAACTAGTCACATAGAACCTACGTCGACTATACCGGGCAGGTAGTTGTGTATATCCTGAGTGGTAAGAATCTTGCCGAATTCATCCGCCACAAGCTGCCGCACCTCACATGAGGGCATTCCATATTTCAGAAGGCCCTTGCAGGTGCCCAACTCGTCTTTGGTAAGGCGTCGATTAAACGGAAGCCGGTCGTACTGAACCTTTGACAACTTGTCGTTGTGTTTAAGAAAATAAGAGGTTAGTGCCAGTTGGTTCCTTTGCCTCCGTAGACAAAACCGCACTAGACAGCCGGTGCTTCGCGTATTTTTTTGTATTAGAAAAATACGCTCGGATTCTTCGGCTTTCCATTGGTCTTGGAGAGTTCCTGCTGTATTTGTAGTACACCTATTCGTAACGCGAAACAGTGTTTGTGCTTCGAAAACTGGATGAAAGCACAAATACCACAAAGTTATCCTTCATGTATTGATTTAAGGCCTTCTCAAACGCCATGAGGGATAGAAACGATAAACCCACAAATTTCTCAACGGAGGATTGTGAAGCCGCTTTCGAGGCCATAGCACACAAAGTTCAAAGCCGAATGTGCGCCAAAAATTTTCAAAAAGATTGATTAAAACACATCGCAAAAACGTGACGGCAGATGAGGGTGATTTATGGCTTGAGCACATATGCAAAGAAGTGCAACATTATGGCGTTAAAGTTTTTATTTCATTCGCAAGGGTTTTACAGAAAAAATACATTGTGCGTCGAAGGCACGGCGCTCATTAAACAGAACAAATGGTGCAGTCCAGGGCAGGAACCAAACTGGAAGAAGCCTGGTAAGATTCACCCCGGAAAGAAGCCAGGCCAATAATGGGGCTCGCTTTGACCAATTAGGCACTGTGGTCAGCTGCCTCTTCAAGCGATTCAAAGGTAGCAAGGTATATTAAGAGGGTGGTTTTTTCTAATTACTGTTCTATTTGGTACTTTTGTCCAAATACTATACCTTTGTCAAATTCAGAAATGATTTAGACTTTGTTCATAGAAGAGATCAAGGGGTATTTGGGTATCAAGTAGGGCGCTGCGGCTTTACACATAAGGAACTTTTCCACAGACTGCAAAGACTGATGTCGGTAAATGGCAGTTTGAATTCGGCCGGGGAGATTGTTCCATATGCGGGTGTAGTACACCTGAAAGAAGTAGTGACGTATGTCTGTGCGCGCTGTGGGACACGCTAGAAGGTTATAGGATTTGCGCAACTTGTAGAGTGTATGACTGCATGTCTGGCCTAGACTCTGCTATAAAAACATTTCGGTGCAACGGACGTTGTAGAAGAGTTAGACTGTGCTTTAACCGTTTAAGCTATAGTAGCTGAGGGCCAAAGATAATGAAGCGGGAGCGGTTGGAGAGAGGGCTAGATTATGGGAAAAGCTTTTTGGTGTATGAGCGTTGGACTTTCTCACATGCTAGTCTGCGACTTTTGGTATAAACGGAAGGGATACAGGACAGAATTCTACAACTGGCCAAACACGGATTCGAAATTGCGACCTTTGTGTCTTTAGGATCAAAGTAGCTTAATATTAGGAGGCAAAGCCTACGTGCCCGGGCGAGACGGGACTTGGCGAGAAAAGCCAAACACAAATGCACCTGAGACAAAGGTGCTTGATTTCTGTGGAATGAGTGACATGGTTCTCATTAATCGTGAGAATATCAGCTGGGATGGAGCGGTGGCAGGACTTGGAAGAATGGAAGCTTAGGCTGTAGGCACTCCATGAGCCAGTCAGATTCTAGGTCTCGTTGGATCTGGCGAAAGGCAAGAGTTTTAGCAGAGGGAGGAAATATGTAGGCGATCTTTATATTGTCCGCAAAATGGTAGGGTTTACCATAGGATGCGGCCCCGAAGACGCCTTGGATATACAGCAGGAAAGGGGTGGGGCCTAGCACGCTCCCTTGAATGACTCTACTGACGAGCGAAATTAGGGATGACAGTTTGTGATCAATTTGTGTTTTCTGTAGCCTATCAGATATGTAAGAGTTTAACCACTAAAACGAAGACCCAGTGATATCAATAGAACTAAGTTTTTTAGTGAATATGCATAAGGGACATGGTCGAAGGCTCTTTGGATATCCAAGTAGCCTGTTACAGTAGAGTTCCCGGCACCGTAGACTGCTGTTACATTCTTAGAGAAGTGAAACTGGCAGCCATTGACGTGCCCATGTGGCTGAAATTCGTACTTTCACTCATCCATGACATTCGTAGCTAGGAAAAATCTGGTTAGCGGGTTTCCGACCAGACGCCCAAGGGTTCGCAGTAATGGGGGGCTATGATAGAACTCTCCATAGTTGGAAGTAATTTGCTGAGATCTGTATTTGAAATGAGGGCGGACAACGGGTTGTTTCCACTGGGAGAGGAGGATTCCAGATTTAACTGAGTGATCAGAAAGATTAAGGACCAGGATTTTGACATCTTATCTGCTATGTCCTTTACACAGAATAGTATATAGTCGCCCTCCGGCAAAACGGAGTCTTTGAGGGTTTGAAGAAAGGCTGATTCATCAGCTAGGGAGACGGTTACGCTGCTGAGAGACAGGCAGTTGCTCTTTTGTGGAGATGTGAAGTGTGCGGCAGTGATTGTATGTTTCAGTTTGGGAGGGAGGAGTAGGTAGCAACTGGTCGGCTGTATCGACAGGATCGGTGATAAAACTACCGTCGGTGGAACGCACACAAGTGACTGAGTGACTGTTTGGGGTACTGTGCTCGCAGAATAGACGGTCGAATAATGTACGGCAAGAAGGGGCCTCGAATGTGATACCTTCTTTATGGCATTTGAGAGATAACTGTAGGGACTCTTGATCAGCTGAGAGCTTGCTGCTGAGGATTATTATTTAGTAATCACGACATTCCCGATATTCTCTGCTAGCTCGATATATTTTAACATCCATGGTCTTAAGTAAATTTAATGGCGAGAGATATCAGGGTGAAAACTTCTAATGGAAGGAGTGGAGAGTGGTCGGCAGGTTTTGGCAGATGTCACAAATTTAGGTTTGTTGAGGGAAAGTCGGTTCAGTCCCGGGAGGCCAGTAAGGATTAAAAGGATAGTGAAATATATGGTGAAGAGGTGAAAGAGAGAAGGACTCAGAGGAGTAGTTCCGATATATGTGACTGCGTTGCACGAAAGGACGCAGAGGTCCCTTCCTAGGAAGTATGGACCAACCGCGGCCGTAGCCAGGTGAAACTTGTTTGAGAATATTAGGTCTAAGATATGTAGACCACGAGTGGAAATAAGAACAACCTGGGGACAACCCTCGTGGGGATAAGAACAACCTGGGGACAACCCAACTTGTGGGTGCCACACAGTCAAACATTCACATACGTATACAGTTTGAATAAAGCATGACTGGGGGATCTGCGAGTGCTGGAGAGTGCGCGAAAAACAGGACACTGTCATAAACAGAGGGAAATATCCGATGAAATACTAATAGTATCATTTCCCAACGTGTGGGGTACATGCCAATTGAGGCGCGATCGTGTCGTTACAACTTGAACGTGGCAGGCAGCAACACAACGTGGGGAAGGTACAACCATTGAGGCGTGTTTATTACATGAAAAGTCGTCGAAATTGCGGGGAACGAAGGAAACTGGGACAATGGGCGTGAGATCCTACTAGTTCAAGGATGAAGCCGGCTGACATGAACTAAAAGTGAGGACAATTGCTGGCCATGGGTGACCTTCGGCGGTTCAGTAAGTGGCTAGAGTCATAACAAGAGGAGCTGCAGATGGGGATGGAATAATTCGATTTGGGAGTAAATGGAAAGTCTTGTCTCCAAAATATGGTTTAACTTGAAACTCAGTGGACTCATTGGTGCCACTGTTTTAGGGAAATCAGGTGCAAAGGATAGTTTCGGTGGGTAGCTATTGCTAGTGCATAGGGCCAAACAAACACCGTATATGAAATTTAACTTGTAATAGAGGTAAACTGATACTGCAGCAGAAGACCAGGTTGGCCAAATCCAAACGAAAGTTTCATTGGGTCAGAATGAACTCGTCCCAGAGACGGCCAGGACAGGTGAAAATTTTGTTCGTTGTTGCAATCACAGGCCCGAATAGGCGATAGGTTGCGGTCGAAATTCCGAAGAAAATAGTTACGGTGTTGTCATCACACCGGGTTTGGCAGTCTCATGCCATCAGTGCACTGAATTCATTCGGTTTATGGACAGCCCTGTAACGGTCATCAAGGATGCCGCAATGAGAGGGAATATGCATTTCCCTGGCAGCTGGATCTGATTTAGACGAAGAGGTTGACACAGATATAGTCAGGCCTGTTAATGGTCATATATAATTCCCCCTCAGCTGGAGGACCACGTGGGTGTAGACCGAGGACCAGCCTTGCTGAATAAAATAACGATTGTACTGGGGGCAACTACAGCCGGAGTTTGAAGTTCGAGAGGAGATAGAATGAGGAAGAGATAGGATTGGAGCAGTATCGAATGGTAGTAGCCAGGAGGCATCAGATAAAACTGTACCAATAGAAAAAATCTAAAAGTGGATGACGGCACGCTAAATGGACTTAAGAAAGGGTGGATTTGTTAGCTGACCTGGAAACCGATTACTAGCCGTTACAGAGTGGGTGCTTAGTTCTGGGAAGGTGAGGACTTTTTCACCGAGGTAGTTAGCAGGGAGGCTAGCCATTGGATCAGTTCAAATGGGTGACTATATGGCGTAGATTTTAGCTTACCAAAAGAATTCAAACATATGGTCTTCGTTGAGCAAAGAGATTATTGTGAACAGGAAATGTAGGCGGTCGGGCAGCAGCTTTTGAGATAATGGATAAGAACCGCAGTTTAACTGAAATCTACAACGTCAACTTAACGGGAGGTTACGGGTGAATAGCTCCGGTCACACTCACTGCTGTCAGCCCCGAGAAACGAATGGTTCATGGCAAAAAACATCCATCACAAGCTAGCTGTGAATGCAGGTATGCAGGAAATGATAATGAATTTACATTTAATGTGTACACGATTGCTTCAGAGACCAAGAGGAAAGAACGTGTGTGTTATATGTGGATGATGAGGTGGTCCTGGAGTGGTGCAGCCCAGCTAAGACCAAGGTAGGAACTCCTTGCACGTCGGAGTTAGCAGTGAGCCTCGCACAGTACTTTCAGGCTTTCCCATGCATGTTTTAAATCAAATAAAAGGACAGCTGTCCTTCGCCTGTTTTTCTTGGTGTTACGAGACAGGTGACAGCCGGAACAAGTCCATTCCAGCCACGGACACACAACGATGGCTCTATTTTATGGTTTTCCTGAGCCAAAGGCCAGGCTCAGAACCACCGGCGATTTGCGATGCACCCATGCTACTAGAGGGGCGGCGGGCATACGAACTCATCATGATGCAACGCAACAAAGTGACCCTCCCTGCAGGGCGCACCCGTCCACCACAAGAGGTTTTCGTCCCTCGTGCGCGCTATCAGATCTTCAGGGTGACAAGCCACCAGGCAGTCACAAGTGCGGTTTGTGCAATAATAAATAACTCCAGCTACCAGATATTTTATCCGGTCGGGGGAAAAGCCAGGCCAGTAAGACAGGCAAACAGCAAACAGAAACAGGAAAAGGCAAATCCCGGAGGCTAATTAAACCGCAACCGCCTTTTGGGCTATCGGATTAGAATAGAGATCTTCAGGGTGGGCGTACTATGGCTAAACGACGATGGGAACCGCCATGTCAAGTAGAGGCGCATCACACTGTAATGTGCAAGTGTGGATGAGTGGAATGTGGAACCAAACAAGTATTTCATTTGTATCGCATTGTCAGACCCACCATTTGATGTGCGTGCACTGCGCACGGTCAGAGGATGCAGAATAGTTCTGAGCAGCGAAGAACTAAGGCTCCAGTTTGGCAAGTAGCGAGGCGTAACAAACGGGGCCAAAAATGGGAGACCGGAAAACGTCCCGTAGACCTACACTCGCGTGGTCCTTCAGCTAAAGAGAAATCATCCGTGACACTGCATCGGCCTGATAGTGTACCACTCTCCTCGTCTAACCCAGATCTAGCTGACACGGAAACGCGTATCCCTTCTCCGATCTCGGCACCCTTGAGGACCGTCACGGGGCTGTCCCTAAACCTAAGCATGTCAGTGCAATGATAGCAGGGCATTGTCATACTCAGTGTGATGGCACTCCTGCAACTATTTACTCGAGCCCTTGATTGCAACCACGAGCAACTTTTTCATCTGGCCCAGCTGTCTCTGGTAGGAGTCCATTTTAACCCGATAAAACATTCGTTCGTATTTGACCAACCTGGATTTCTGTTGCAATTTCGGCTTGCTTCTTCCATATGGTCAATTCCATATACGGCGTTCTTTTGGCTGTATGCAATAGCACCACCTTCCCATCCAACCCATTCTTTGCGCCTAAATTCCCTACAACAGTGCAACCAGTGAGTCTACTTAGTTTCAGATTAAACCACACATTGGGACAAAACTTTCCGTTTGCTCCCAAATCAAGCTATTCCATCTCCACTTTTGCCCGTTGTCACTCTGGCCATTTACCCAACCCCCAAGGTCAGTGATGGCCGGCAACGGTTTCAGTTTTAGTTCAGTCAGCCGGCTTTGCCTTTGAACTAGTCGGATCTCGACCCAATTGTTTCCTACAAGTTGGGAAATAAACCTATTATTATTATATCATCCGATATTGCCCACTGTTTATGACATTGCCCTCTTTTCGCGCAATCCCCCTACCTGAAATCGCCCAGTCATGCTGCAGCTTGACCGTAAATCTGTGATCATACACTGCGGCACACCACACACAAGTTTGGATTAGATATTATTATTATTATTATTATTATTATTATTATTATCATTTTTATTGAAGTCATTCAGTACAAATTCAGACGAATTAGGAGGGGCATGTGCATTGGAAATAATGTGGGACAAGTCGGTAACAAAGGTGGGAGAGGGGCCGGTTGTAGATAAATACAATCTACTAGTACATGTCTTTTGGTCTGTTCTATGGCCTGTTTTATGGTTTGTTTCAAATGGCCCCTGGAATTTCTTCTGGGCTAGTTTCATCAATGGAGGTTGCGCGATGTTGCGAGTAGGAATTAATGGCACAGCCTTCACTCCGAGTTTATTCTGTCAACTGCCGTTGATATTATAAACACGGATTGAAACAGCCGTGTCTGGAGTTTCAACTGGGGGCTATGTTTTAGCCACAAACTAAACTTTCTCATGCAATGGCGATAATGGCTCAGAAATTATGGATTTTGGCAGCAGTGAGCATGCATTGAACCTTCACTCCAAGTTTATTCTGTCAACTGCCGTTGATATTATAAACACGGATTGAAACAGCCGTGTCTGGAGTTTCAACTGGGGGCTATGTTTTAGCCACAAACTAAACTTTCTCATGCAATGGCGATAATGACTCAGAAATTATGGATTTTGGCAACAGTGAGCATGCATTGAACAGCAGCTTTGATGGGTCCATTGGCGGGAAACCGTATTAATTACGAGTTTAGCAACCTGGCTTACGAGGTTAGGTACCAGACAAACTGGGTTGGAAAGTAAGGGTACATGAAGTAGAGTCGACTGGACGTGTGTTCGGAGTCGATCAAAGTGTATTAAGCACTGGTAAGAGGCGGGTGAATATTGGGTGATGTAGGTTTGAGTCCACGGTTGAAGGTCGGGCCTGAGATTGATTAAGGTGTAATGAATGTCCCTGGAGTGATGGCGTGTACCTGAAGGGAGAGTTTTGGGACGTGCGGTATTTCCCATTGTAAGGGGGTGTGGAGGAGGATATGATGCGGGAAAAGGCGGTGGCATCCGAAAATGGTTTACATATGGGAAAGAAGTGGGTGGGCTGGCCGGTGAAAGCACATAAGTGTCTGAGCTGGTTACCTGTATTTACGAATGTGAGGCTTTACCAAGCACGTGATACGTGTGATTTGATGTACTCACCATGTAATTATGATGATGTTGGAGCAAAGACATATTCTCGGGGGTGAATATGATTATCTCAGCCTTGACAAAAAACGCTTGAATCCGAAGGCGTACTTTGGCAGAGGTGGAATGCGGAGGGTCGGCGGTTAATGAAGTCTGTCGTGAAGACATTTGCTGTCAGCGACTGGTGTAGGCATTGACTTGGTTAAGAGGCGTGCCACATCAGTGGCTCCCGGACCTCGAGGGTGTTTTGCCGGGCTGATGGAATGATTTCACGTTTTCATGGGTAGTAAGGCAAAATGTATATTTGTAGGAGTGATGAAGGGCTCAGAGTATTTTAAGGCTCTAAGGCTAGAGGCTACTAAATGGCCTGGTGTGGGTTTGGTGCTGTGGGCAATTACATAGCACCGAGAGTATAAGGGTAAAATGGGAGCGCCAACGAAATTACTGGCGGTTGACGGCGCCACAGGTTTAAGTGCGACGGCATATGGGACCGGGTTAACAGGAGGACTTGGCCGATGGTTTATGATGGAGCGTCTGTGGGTCTCATTCATAGATGAATCAGTGGTCTGCATGCAAGTAGGTTGATTGTTTTGTTTATCATATGTGATGTCGGGGCACTCTGAGGGCCGGGGAGTTAATTTGGCATCCGGAGGTGTGACGCGGTAGTTGGTCCGAGGATTCGTGAGAATGAGAGCCAATAGACTCTTATGTGTGACATCAGAGTCGGAATGGCTGTAGAGTCATAGTACAGGGCGGGCTTGCGTAACACATCCGGTCAGGCTTATCAGGGACTGTTGAAGGTCCAGTAGCGTTCGATGTCATTGCAGGAAAGGCCAGGTAATTAAACGGGCTCTGTCAGTTTTAGTTTGATGCGGAGTTTTTTTTCGGCTGATATGTTCACATGTGCTGACGGTGGACCTACTTGTATGGTTGCTTGGGGAATTAGACGCATGGACATCTGCGATTAAGCAACGTCGACTGTCCTAAGTTGCGCGGATTAGTGAGTGGAGGAGGGTTCAATGTGGTAGCTTCCAGATGCTTTGCATCAGAATTTTTCGGTGGTAGAAAGCAGTGGCTGGAATGTTAACAGACGCGCAACATGCTTTTTATCCCGGAATCGCAGTATTGCTAGGCAGCGCATGGATGGTTTCGACTTTCAGAGCGGTCGAGATGTGCACGTAGTGTCGGGCGAGCCACTTGCAGCCAGGATGGTAATTTTGGTGTGTTCATCCGGTCAGGCTTATCAGGGACTGTTGAAGGTCCGGTAGCGTTCGATGTCATTGCAGGAAAGGCCAGGTAATTAAACGGGCTCTGTCAGTTTTAGTTTGATGCGGAGTTTTTTTTCGGCTGATATGTTCACATGTGCTGACGGTGGACCTACTTGTATGGTTGCTTGGGGAATTAGACGCATGGACATCTGCGATTAAGCAACGTCGACTGTCCTAAGTTGCGCGGATTAGTGAGTGGAGGAGGGTTCAATGTGGTAGCTTCCAGATGCTTTGCATCAGAATTTTTCGGTGGTAGAAAGCAGTGGCTGGAATGTTAACAGACGCGCAACATGCTTTTTATCCCGGAATCGCAGTATTGCTAGGCAGCGCATGGATGGTTTCGACTTTCAGAGCGGTCGAGATGTGCACGTAGTGTCGGGCGAGCCACTTGCAGCCAGGATGGTAATTTTGGTGTGTTCATGCGAATCAAACCCGTTGAATATTTGAACATTATTATGGCATTCAATGCGTTGAAAAATATCAGAAGCGATCGTATTAATAAGAGTTGATGCTTTTTGAGGATTGGTTGGATCGCATCATGTGCTGATTGGAATAACACGCATTGGGCTGTATGGTTCAGAAGGAGAATGTTTCACTTTCCATCTTGTCCAGATGAGCTCTGAGATTTTCCAGGTCTTTTTGAACCCGCAACATTTCTGGTAGCGGTGAGAGAAAACGTTCCTGGGCTGTCAATTAGTACTACTGAACAATCTGGAGTTACATGAGCGCCATGCTTACCCGCCTCGAAAAATGTGGTCTAACTGGACCATATCGCTGTCAATGTTTGGTGGCGAGGGTTGGCTATTACTCACCCATGCCTCCGCGATACTAGCGTGGACGCCAGTCTTGCGGTTGTGTAATGCTGCATTTTGCTGCGTTCCCCGGGCCTACGTAAAATGTGATCAACTTGCTTGGCCAGTGAAAAACTAGTGAACCCAGAATTCAAACTAAACATTCAGAATCGGTTACTTAAACACATCCCGGCATGACCTTAGTTGGAATACTGACAACCGTTGTGAAAGATATCCAACCTGATCTTCAGAGCCAGAACTTTTGTTTGCGGTACAGCAACGTTAAATTTAGTAACTTAAAGTTATGAGTTTGACTCCTATTTTAAAAGGCTTCTGGCATCACTGATTCTTCACCGTCTTACGAGGGTACGCAAATTCTCGACCTGTGAGCGTCATGGGAGATTTCGATCAGGTAGAGGATGCGCCGACCATATATTTACAAACGTTTAGATGTTGGAGCAAAGCCATATGCACAGACGACTCACAAATTTTGTAGTCTTGAACTTAGAGAGTGCATTCGACCCTGTCGATTGGTTCGTGCTCCTAACCACATTTGCTCAGAAGAGGACACCCCAGAATCCCACGAATGTTTTTCGGGCCCGAAATTCGCACGCTTATTGATATGGGAGCGTAGGCTGAGACCTTCAGCAACTTTTCGAAAATGGCACGAGTGCTGAGATGCAGTACCAAGTTGCCTAGGCCTGGTCAAGAACAGATGAAACGATGGGAGTAAGTTGAGTCCACAAACCTTCCGATCGGTGGGTTCTCGTAGTATTTTGAGTTACCGCGAATTCAAAATGCGTCTTGACGCGTCTCAAGAGTCATGTATGCCATGTACGGTATAGTATTTGTATTGTATGGTTGCGAGACATCGCTCCTGCGAACAGATGACGTATGGTTCCTTTAGATTATTGACACCGCTGTTTCAGCTGTGCTGCTGGTGTCGAATTGCTTCGATGCCGCAACTCAGACACATAATGTTCTTACCTGCAAAACTTCTACGAGTGGAATAAACCTTTTTACGCTAAACCGTATTTTGTTGCGTGTGTGCTCAAACTGAAAATCATTTACTCTACTTTCACTTCGTCGCAATATGTTTTAGTTAACCTCCTGTTTGAATTTTTGGCGCGCATTTGAATTTGAATTTGGACTGTGGCTTTCAGACGCCGCTGG
>NW_008751701.1:1241897-1243434 GCF_000715545.1 Opisthorchis viverrini | reverse complement strand
CGATAATACCAGACAGCTGGACGATCTTAACCGACGCACACCACTAACATGCGGCTAGGGGTACACGCCGCCTAACTAATCCATCCATCGGTAACGGAGAAAAGGCTCAAATTGACGTCTTGAAATTTTGGAATATATTGGTCGTTTTGAATTTTACGTATTTCCTTCTGTGAGGCGCATTTTCTTCGTGAGGAGCGTTCATTCGGCCGTTGGAGTCCTGAAATGAGAGGAAGATATAATTCAGGTCATCGAAATATCACCATAAGGCGGACGGCCGACAAACAGGTAGAGATACTTACCCCAAAATTCACTGCAGCAAATATGCTGCCGTAGATGCCTGTTCACACAATGCCATCTTGAGCGGTTATTTCGCATGCCTGTTTACTGCACCTTTCAAGAAATACGAGACTTACATGTAATGCATAGGACCTCATTAACAGACGAACTTTTCAGACTTGCCACTTCATAGTGTAGAATGTCTGTGTATAATGTATATTCTCCTGTATTATTGAGAATAATTTACTATGGCGAATTGTTTAAGTGAGCGAATGCTCAAGGTCAATAAACATCACCGATTGTGAACACGTTGCCTGATGACAAAAAATCGCGAACTGTGGAAAAAGCTTACTCATTTACAATAAACGTAACTTTCAAGTAGTTTTCTACCGGAAAAAATTTTCTCATCATTCTAGAATCTCAACGGCCTTTGGAGATGCAAAATATGCATAGGTGCATTCGTGCAAACAAATTTTGGTCGATGATTCTTCGTGGCCAGTAAAAATTCCGTAGTGCACGTTAATTATTTGCTAGAGGTCGTGCACGTTTGCTGGCGAAAACCAGAGTTTCCCATTATAGGTTGCGAATTATGCTAGGAAGACCTCGATGTTTACCAAATAAAAACATGGAACATACGTCGATCATACCGGACGGCTGAACGAACCTAGCCGATGCACACGACTAATATGCGGCTAGGAGTACACGGTTCCAGAGCGCACCCACCATCTGCACCGGAGAAAAGGCTCAAAACTGACGCCATGAAATGTTAAGATATATTGGTCGTTTTGAATTGTACATATGTGGACTACGAAACGCGTCTGGCGATGCTTGATCTCTTTCCCCTGGTGTACCGTCGACTCCGAGGGGACCTAATTCTTACTTACGCCCTGTTTGAACAAAGCTTGGCAAACAGGTTTTTTACCGTTGACCCAGCAAACACCCGGCGGGGACATAGTAACAAAATTTTCAAGCTAAGGGTACGCACATTCATTAGACAAATTTTTTCATTTCGGGTAGTAGCTGCGTGGAATGACCTCCCTCCGATGGTTGTACACGCTCCTTCTAGAACCCAATTCAAAGCACTATTAGACATTTATTTATGTGAATTCTCGCGCTGGCGAGCATACTGCCCCGGACTGAGAACATAAAGAGCAGTGCTACATCCTTTTTTCACTTGTGCCTTTCAGGTGAACGACAGCCACTGACCGACAAGAACAAAACCGACCCGGGAAACTTGGGCAAAAGCCTCGATCCTGTGTAT
>NW_008751701.1:1240285-1241891 GCF_000715545.1 Opisthorchis viverrini | reverse complement strand
GTCCTTCTGGGAGGCGCATTTTCTTCTTCTTGAGTTTTCATTTGGCCTAAGTTTTGAAATGAGAGGAAGATATAATTCAGGTTATCGAAATATCACCATAAGGCGGGCGGTCGACAAACTGGTAGAGGTACTTACCCCAAAATTCACTCCAGTGACTATGTTGTCGTAGATACCTGTTCACATAACGCCATCTTCAGCGGTTATTTCGCACACCTGTTTACTGCACCTCTCAAGAAATACGAGACTTACATGAAATGCACAGGGCCTCATTATTAGACAAACTTTTCGGAGCCGATAGGTCACATGAAATCATCTTCGTCTATTTCATCTAGCGGGCGCTCCACAGCGTTAGTCGTAGTTGTCAAACATTTACTCACGGTTTTCGAGTAGTTTCTTTCTGGACCCGAAAACACGGACGCACACAGACTTCCGGGAAATACCGTGCTGCTACTCTGTGCTTCGGTCCAGGTCAACATCATAAGACGCCCTCTTTACGGACCGGGTAGCAAGCACACCTCTGCGTTTTCTGGATGGGCTCAGAGCTGAGAACCAAAAGTGATTTATTTTCATGCGGACTCACCTTTGGGACAAGCCTGAAGAGCACCACCACACAGTGGGCACGGTTCACCGTCGGCCTGATATGACACGCGACCCGTTGCATACCAGCGGTCACTGGTCGGCCGGTCACAGAGCACACAAAACTTAAGTCAGCGTTTCCAGACCGCCATCCGGGTTGAGGTGCAGTATCCTCGACCACAAACGGCAAATCGTCGGTGGCAGACTTCGTGGCTTGACGTAGCAAGATTTGTCCCTGAACAGTCAACCGCTTAAAGATGGCGGTGGCCTCCCTGGGTTCCAGCCTCCGAAACTTATCCATCACCCGATTCAGTTGTTTACGAGGGCCATTGAAATCTGTCGGCTGCAGTTTGTGAACAAGTGTAAGGGGTACGCCTTTTTCCGGTAGGTCGTGATCCGACAACCACCGTTGGTGGATGGGAAAACAAGCTAAGAAGAAGTCAATGATGAATAGTTCTTAATGCTCGGATCGGACTGATCTCAAAATACTAAGAACAGGTGTACGCAGGGGAGCCACATCGCCTGATGGAAAGGGCATGTGCATTCTCCAGCACAGGCGTCGACAGTCTGGGAGCATCTGGGTGTTTGCACCACAAACTATAAGTTAGTTTACGTGGCTCGACCTCACCTTGTTTGTTCCGACACTTTCATACGGCAGCTGCGGCGGTCGCGGACCCAAGTGCCTCAAAACGAGAGAGCATGCATATGTCGTCATTTGGCAGACTACATTTAGGACGTAGGCGTCACCCTCCAGGATTTGCCGCCTGTCGCAGTGGTACGACGTATGCATCTCAAACCCCCGCATGAGCCACTCGGCGTGCCGGGACACCTTTTGAATTTTATGCTCCAACGTGTCGGAGTGGTGCACCCGAGCTTTAAGGCGCCCATTCGCATTCTCCAGTCGGTTGTTGGTCACATTAACGAAATGAACCATTCCGGACTGTGCGTGTATGGCCCATTTTCGGGTGATGTACAACCAAGCGAGCCGTGAGATAGGAGAGAAATCGGGGATCGGTTCGGCGCAGAAGCT
>NW_008751701.1:1221958-1239420 GCF_000715545.1 Opisthorchis viverrini | reverse complement strand
GCACTGGACAGCTGTTGCTTCGCGTACTTTTTTATTAGAAAATACGTTAGGCTTACTAGCTTTTTTGGATTCCACGGCCTTCCGTTAGTCTTGGAGGGCCCTGCTGCACCTTGCAGTACACCCATTCGTAACGCAAAATAGCGTTTGTGCTTCGATTACTGCATGAACGCACAAATACTACAAAATTATCCTTCATGTATTCATTTGAGTTCTTCTCAAATGCCGTGAAGAATGGAAACGATACACCCAAAAATTTCCCAACGAAAGCATTCATTTGTCCTCACTATTTAGAGATAAGACGGTTTCGAGCGGCGAGAAACATTCCTCACAATTTTTTCTCAGGTTCCTTTTCACTCCATCAACAGTGGCTGTCGGATTACAAGCAACCGGAACTACGTGCAACGATTAAATTTGTTCACAAGAGTTAACGCAGGTACCCGTGGCAAATTGATTAGGCTTCGTGGACCCCTAGTTGCATTTTAGTCGTCTGCGTCAGCTTGGTTCGTTCAGCTGTCCGCTACGTCGTCGTCGTCTTGGCATATTTTTCGAGTCATAATGGAGCATTCTGCTATTTAAAAACAAGCTTGTGCGATTTATCCAGCAACAACGAATGCGGCTTTAGCGATTTTAGATCGGGATGGCAATCATCTAGGTAACTGATCACATACTTCGGTTTTCGAGCATTCAAGCAGGTATAAGTACAAAAATTGTTTACAGGATTGGCACTCCGTGTG
Organism: Opisthorchis viverrini; assembly: GCF_000715545.1. Lineage (NCBI taxonomy): Eukaryota > Metazoa > Platyhelminthes > Trematoda > Opisthorchiida > Opisthorchiidae > Opisthorchis > Opisthorchis viverrini. The sequence continues at coordinate 1,238,686 of NW_008751701.1, read as the reverse complement.
TTTTGCATCCACAAGGGCCATGTTTACTTGTAGAAAGTTCGGGGATTTATTTCAGCTGCGTAAATCTCTGCAAGTTCTGTTCAATGTAAGTGGTTTGCCTTTTTCCGCAACTCGCGATATCTTATTGCACTGGGCAGCTTATTCCCAGCCGGACATCCGTCATCTTGTACCTATGAAATTTGCTAACGGAGATGTGATGAACATGACTGATACTCTATTCGTTACTCTTCATTGTTCTCTTGCTTTAATATTCCATATACTGTACATATGCGCCTGAATTTTGAATTTCTAGTTCGTCTGGATATTCCGATATACGTGCGAAACTCAATTCTCACATTTGGGCGTCGCGATTGGAATAATTCATCATGCCTGGCGAAATGAAAACATTAGATGTTGGTTTAACTGCGCAAGACGTAGAAGATTATTTGGAACGATTCGACATATGGTGTCTCATGAAATCTGATTTGGATGATAAGAAACTCGCGGTATATTTCTTACACTTCGTTGGCAAGGAGGCATATACGTTGATCAGAATTTAGTATATCTCGAACCTCCAACCGATATTTCCTACAATGCATTGAAGAAGAAAGTTCTTCAACACTTCAAGCTGATTAACAAGCAGCCTAAAGAGCTAGGTTCAATATGTTGACTCGCTCCCATTCTCAGTCGGTTCGTGATTTCGTGTTACAGCTGCAGACACAGGCAGCCAAATGTGACTACGGTGTCCAATTGGAAGACCAGCTGCGTGATAGGCTCATTGCTGGCATTCAACTGCCCGAATAATAGCAGAAGCAGTATGAAGATGTGAAACATGTAACGAAGACCGAGGAAGCAGTCATGTTAAATTATTCTAAAAGAAATAATTCAAGGATGCAGACGAACAACAAATTCAATCGGCGAACAGATTTTCGTGCCCCAAATCCATCAACACGTCACTTCACAGATCGTAACTCTAATTTGATGGTTCAAAAATTTAGGAAATGTGAATCTTGTGGACGAAATTATTCCAGATATTCATGCCTCCTCAGACGAACGAAGTGTTTTATCTGCGGTAAAACAGGACACATTCAACTTGCCTGTAAGTCCAAAAAAGTGTCACTTCACTTCTGACCCAAATAGTGACGTGAAAGCATTATCGGAAGACATTTCTGCCCTTTCTCTGTCTGTTTTGTCCCGAAATTCGTCACATGTTTTTAGAACTTTGATATCTGCTTCTGGTCAAAAGCATGACTTCATTGTTGATACTGGCAGTATTGAGTCCATCACTCTACAATCAGATCTAAGCGCATTCTACTTCAGTGCCGTGATAGTGCCTACAGATGTTAACATTCGCGGAATTACTAAACATTCTGTACCTCTAGTTGGTTGTTGCACGATACCTGTGAGATTACCACAGGGTGCCTCCATCGATTGTAATTTTTAATTTCAACGTCGGGTCCATCTATTATCGGACTCAAAGTTCTGCGCTCACTGGGAACTAGTATCACCTTACCGAATTCTGTGAATGAGAATGAAGTCAAACCACCGATTCTTAAATGTCCTAAGGCTACAGGTGGCATGCAAATACCCAGGAGACGAATTATTTCATTTGGCTTACACGAGCTTGTTCGTCAAGCATTTCAACGATTTCATGCAAACTACTGTGGTCCCTTTCTTAGCAAATACTATGCTCTGGTCGTTATTGATGCATATTCACTTTGGCCTGAAGTTTTTCTGACTAAGTCTCCAAGTGCCGAATTCACTCAGCAGGCATCGAGGAAAGTGTTCAGTCATGAAGGTGTACCAACTGTTTTTGTCACTGACAACGGCAAAATCCCTCGAGGAATGGTTAAAATGTCTTTGATATCGACATCTGTTTACTGCTCCGCGGCATCCCCAGTCGAATGAACTTGCTGAAAAGTTTGTCCGAACACTAAAGTCTGCCATTGTTTCACTCTCCTCTACTACTTTTGTGGAACTGGACCGTGGGATTGATAATCTTCTAATGCAATACAGGAACGCCGTCCATTCCGCTACTAAGAAGAGTCCCGCGCTTCTAGTGGTCTCGTTCGTTGCGTACAACTCTTGAATGTACCAAAACGGCTGATGTTACATTTTCAAGGGCAATGATTTAAGACCTGCTACAGGAATAGTACTTTAATCAAATGGCAAACGGATGGTCACAATTCTCGACTTGGATGACCTCTCTTGCCACCGGAGATATATTGACCAGGTTGAGTTCAATACCGAAGGTCAGTTTGTTAACGGCACCCTGCTGTTTCAAATACCAATGAATCCTTTGTAGGTGATCTTATGGTATCCGAACAAAACGTTGTATCTGAAGAACGCACCGCCTGTGAAGAATCTGAAGTTCCCATTCCGGGAAGATCCGAAAGGTCGCGATCAAGACCACCATTGGACTATAAACATCGACACGCTCACTCAAGGTGTGGCGGATATGATGAACATGACAGATACCCTATACGTTACTCTATTCATTGTTCTCTTGTTTTAATATTCCACATACTGTACATATACGCCAAGTTGAATACATACGTGCCACTTGTTAAGCTGGCCTGAATTCTGATATTCTAGTTCGTCTGGTTATTCCGATGTACGTGCGAAACTTAATCCTCACAGGAGAGTTTCAACTTTGATGTATCTGATTGTTGTTCCAGCTTAAGTGTCTAGTGATGGAAAAATGCCCACCGATAAGGAACACAAGAGCCATATTGCGAACAAGTGAATGCGTGCGAGTTATACACTTACAAGAGACCTCACTCTATTTGAATTTCACTTTCATCGATCCAGGCTGCTGCTGAATTCCTTGAATGCTTGGTTGGCCTGGATGCTTGCTTGAGATTTTAGCTGAGTTTTGGTGTCTCTGTGGGTTCCGAGCGTTCTAAGATGCTTTCAGGAATCTGACCTTTCTAATAAGTTCGCTGTTCCTCGGGCGCCCAACCCATGGCTATAATATCGCATGCTTTAAAGTTTTCCAGCAGACGGTTGTGTCAAAGGTGCTTTTTGTGCTATTTGTTTACACTCCTACTGGTATCAGTCCCTTATACTTGAAAAAATTATTTCCATTTGAACGACCTCAATTTTGGGATACCAGTACTCCGTTCAGCCATTTAATTGTCGGGATATCGCCAAGATCATTTTTTGAAAATCTGAATTTTTAACTTGCGCGCACTTCACTTCAGAAAGTGCCGTTCTCATTCCCCACTGCCAATTAATATATAGTTCACCGAGCTCCCTCAATATAAATATATATTCCACGATGCATTTGCTGTACTCTGCTTACTGTTGAGACAGCAAAAGCCCTCTCCTGAAGTTCCGGTCCGAGAACGGTAGGGCTCGCGGCGTAGCTAGAGATTTTAGCGCTCGCTCACAAGTTGCGTTCGTCGCTCGTACCCGTTCAAGTACATAACACTGATCTCTGAATAACTTGCTATAGAGATTCTAATACTAGCTGGTATGTCGTTTCGAGCTTCACGAGGTCAAACTGGATATTCCATCGGCATTCAACACAGTGGGAGTGGAGTACAGTAGATTTTTCATGTCAACCACCGATTTTTCGCAAACTTCTCTAAGAAATTTTAATTGGCACCCCCTTTTGCCTGACCGGTCGTGGCAAAAACGGATCACATTGCAGTTACTTACCGAGGGCTGAGATATCTTGAAGACTGCGCGTATTATTGGAACGCCCTCACCGACCATGGTCACGCATCGTTTAAATTGATGCTGCTTCAGTGAGTGTCTAAAACATTCATTGGGCGAGCTGGTCCAGCTCAGCTTGCACAAGTGCAGTTGCTTGACGTCCACCGAGCCGAACCGATCCTATCGTTCGCAGCCAAATATTGCTGGCATCACACACCGGTGGTCACATCTGAGTTTCCTTGCAAAATTCACGTACGTGTTCATTTAACTACTACTGCGTGACAGGCTAAGCTCTGCATTTCTCCTTGGTGCTGAACCTCCCACTTCTGGATAGGCTGTTCCTGCTGGCCATGAAAGCCTACTAGAACCCAGGCTGGCCAAGCGACAACTGGTGGCCATCATCAAGAGAGACCCTGAAGTATGGTCGTCGGACTGGAAGCTGCATCTGCTGGCGAAAAATCGCCCAAACTTATTAAAATCATCGGAACAACGGAAAGAAGTCGATATGTAAAACAATCAGAGAATAAAAAGTGAACTTGTTTTGGCCTGTTGACGGTGGTACATTTTCAGGTTCGGTCCTCGCCTTTCTGCACCATCCACTCTGATATGTAAAAAGACACGGTATCTTGAGAAAAGACAAAAGAAAATTTTTACAATCGTATTTATAGGGTTATCATAGAATCTTCTGCAAGGTCGCGCTTGAATCTCCGTGAGGGGCAAGTATCGCCAAGCTCGATGCTGATTGGCTGACATTATGAATAATCAAGGCATGGACTCGTTTAGTTCGTAGCCCCCACGCAACACATCTGTCCAATAGAAGTGATGTTTGATTTTTCCGAGTAGCTCTTCCCAAACAACTCCACTCTGAGGGCGATGTTCGGCTGCTTTGAACTCAACTGTGACGACTCATTCGGGTAATACCGCTTGTTTGTCCATCCTTGGGGCTTTGGGCCTGCTGATCCGAGATCTGGTGCCCTCTCTTCGGGGATAGGTCACCACTCTCCGGTGTCTCACGCCTCGTGGTTCCCTCACTGGGCCACATTCTGTCGTCTGAAGCTGATTCCTCCGACGTGGCCGAGATTACGATCTGATTCCCACCTCTTGACGTGGTATTTGGCCTGTGTCCCCTGTGGATAGCTTTCCCCATTTCCTCGAGCCAGTATCTTGCCTGTGTGTGATTGTCGTTGTGTCCCTTACACCGCCTCTATTGGTTTTATTGGGAGAGATGAAATGATCCGACTAAACCTGGATGCACCGCGACAAAATGTTGCAGGTAGTTGGTAGGATTCGCCCCGGAATGATGGGATTTTGATGCCGGACTCCGGGAGCTGAATAGCCACTGCGTCGTGCTTGCTCCCATTAATCTGTTTGGCTGAAACTTTGCTGACAACACAATTGTCAAGGTGTCGTGTTCTCGTGAACTTAATGAAACCAGGTGCAGTTGTTTCATTTCAGACGCAACTGAGGAGTTGGTCTAAGAGTTGAATCCCATTAATTCAATCCAGGCTCAAGAGGTCAAGACCCGTATAGTTTGTGATGTAGCAAGCACCCTTTGAACGTTACGGTGCAGTTCACCTTTCCGTTCAGTTTGAGGCTTCCACCAAATGCGTTATGAACGGTGTAACTGTGTGCTCTGTTGGTAGCCTTCCAGTTACGTCTCAGGTACGTTTCAAAAGAGTAAGCACAGAACCTGTATCACCGGTGTGCCACTGATACACACTTTGCAGATTTTTGTCAACCGGGTGATTTCATCCGATTACGGGCCCCACCTGCATCCTTTCTTCGAGTTGGTGTTTGCAAGAGCTCCTGAAGTTGTCTCTGTAGCATGCTTTTTTGTGACCCTCTCGACTGCACTTGCTTCATGTGTGGTCCCGGTAGGGACAGTGGCGTGGATAGTGCCATTCATCACAGAACCAGCACGATGTTGGCAGTTTTCTTGGGGTTTCTTTCGGAATTCGACTGCGTTTTGGAAGATACTCTGTACACCTTGTCGAGTTCAAAGGAGTGGGAATGTCCAATCATTGCAGCATCAGCCTTAAAATTTATAAGATGCTGGCATTCGGTGGTGAGTTCCCGAAGCGTCAACTCTGGATCCTCTTTAATCGATTCAGTAGCCGAATCAGAATTTCTGCGTCATTTGGCGATTGAAGACCAGCAACAAAAACGAGATACTTGAATTGATCCTCGGTCATGATGCTGTGCTGGAATCGTTCGCATTCTTTATTGACCACATTGGCATACGTTATGGGATTTTCGGTATCCATTTTGGCAACCTTGAGACATTGCTAACGAAAAGTAAAGGAAATCTTCTCACCGAATATTTGTGTCCGGATCTTGACGGTATCTGTGAGCCGTTCATTTTCAGCTCTCCCCGGTTTCCGCAGCAAAAGTCAAACTTTCCATGTATCCTCGAGCTGAGCACAGTCAGTTTGAGGCATGTCTTCACATTTCTTGAACCAACCTTCGAAAGTTCGCTCAGATTCAGCGTTGAAATTGAATTCAGTAATCGAGCTGGCAGCAACACCTGTGGAAGGAGACGGCGGTCCAAATGTTTTTGTCTCACACACCAACACACTACGCATCAGAGATTCAAAAAGTTCAATCTGAGCTTCATTGAACTGCTTCTGTTGCTTCCGTAAAATTACTTGGACTTTCTCTGCTGAAATCAACATCGTGATCTCGGTTTGTCATCAGTTGTTGTGGCTTGCTGACGGGGTACACTTTCTATGTCGGCCGTTGGCTTCCTGCTCCGCCAACTCTGATATCACGTATCCACTGATTGATACACAGAATCGAAGCTTTCGCCCAAGCTTCCGGATTCAGGTTTGTTCTTCCCGTCCAACGGCTTCCGATCACCAGAAATACACAATCAGAAAAGGGTGCAGCACTTCTCCTTAAGTTCTCAGCACGGGGGAGTAATCTTGCAAGCGCGAGAAATCAACTAAAAAGCGTCTAAAAGTGCTTTGAATCGGGTACTAAATGCAGCATGGACAACCGACGGAGGAATGTCATTCCACGCACCAACACCACAAATGAGAAAACTTGTTGCCTATCAGAGGTGTGCGCTATGTGCTTGAAAATCTTCCTACTGTGTCCCCGCCTTGTGTTAGTTGGGTCAATGATGAAAACCTGTTGGCCAAACCTTCTTCAGACGGGGAATGAGTAAGAATTAGGTCTCCTCGGAGGCGACGATACTCCACTCCAGGGTAAAGAGGTCAAGCACCACGAAACGCGTTTCATGGTCCACGGATTTAAGACCGGCAACCATATTCGTATCAACTCGTTGGACACGCTTTTGGGGATGTCAGTATCCCGTTCATCGTACCCGCTTCCATACGTAACACACGCCCAATGAGAATGTCATCTTTCTTGCGCCCTAATTATACAACGTAGTTGGCATATTCAAGAAGTGGTCTGACCTAGGCCTAGCAGAGTATCTGGAAGTCCATGCGAGTAGTGAAGGGAAGGTGTTCCGAATCATCCGTAGAATGGCGAATGCCGTTTGAGCCGATTTTTCATGGTGCAGCGAGGACATGTGTGAAGAGAACCTAAATCCTTTTTGGTATCTATTTCCACAATGTCTTCCGGTCCACTCTCACCATGCACGACATAAGCGTTCTCTGAGTCCCCTCCGAATGACATATGGACGCACTTTTCGTCATTCAGAGGAAGGTGACAGTCCAACGACCATTGCTTTGCAGCGTCGACATCCATTTGGAGGGCACTGGCATCTGAAATCCAGGATTTTAAATCGTCTGCAAAAAGTAGACACGGGCTTGAAAGCACATCTAGAAGGTCATTTACGCAGGCCAGAAACAGAAACGGTCCCAAAACAGAACCTAAGGAACTCTAATGGATACCGGCGACGCAGACGAGTAGATTGAGCCTATTTCGGAATGTTCTGTCTTATAAGAGCCTTTAATCCAGCGGAAAATTTCTCCTTGAATCCCGTACGACTCGAGCTTGTGGAGCAGCGGGATGTGTGGGACTCTACCGAATATCTTTGAGACGTCGGAGAATATGGCATCCTACGTGAGTCCGTCGTCCTTAGTTTGGATCAAACTGTCAATAGGTACGAGCATATTCATCACGCAAGGATGGAAGGAATGCAGGTGATATTAGGGATATCAAGTTGGAGGTGAAGTGGTTTAAATTTGCCCGTTTCAGAATGCGTCTAATCACCTTGCATGGTACCCTAATGAGACTAATAGGCCTGTAGCTATCGGACGATAGTAGGTCACCAGCCTTGTATATTGGCGTGACAGTCGCTTCCAAGCAGAGAGAAGGTTGTCTCTGTCGAGTGACTAACGAAACACCAGATACAAATACTTTGCCATCATGAGCGACGTTTCCTCCAGGATCCTTGGATGGACTTCGTCTGGCCCCAACGCGCTGAAGGGGCTCGTCTCGTGCAAGAGCTGACAAATGTCCTCCTCCGTGAAGACCAATTCGGTTAGAGGCCGTTCGTAGTTGCGCCTCGACAAGGTTATATATAATGAGGTCGCTGGGGGCAGAATACAGGCATGCATATCGTTCTTCAAATACCATTATTGTGTCACTTGTTAGTTCCCCGTTCCTGTCCCTCAAGGAGAAGACGGTTGGCTTATTTCTCCGGCGGTGTCTCATGTAGTTAAATAGCACGCGATGTATACTATCTTGGCTTGTTTTCATATGTTCCGTTGGCGGATTCCTGATTCACGGTGGTCCCGCATTTTACGAAATGCCAGCTCATCTGTGTCACCTGTGGTTAATAATTGGAACCCCTTTTCCAGAAGACGTCAAATCCTTTTAGGTCTATCCGACTAAGCACTGCTTTTGGGCAAACATCGCCTGAATTCTCAGGACGATGGTCCTGTATAACTCTTCCATTGACGCTGGTCTCAGTTTAAATTGCTCAAGGAAGCTACTCATTTCTGGGAAGTATGCACGGCAGAAGTTACGAATCCACGTTTGAGGTTCCGTATTTCTAGCCCAGTAGCAGATAAAATAAAAGTCCAACACAGTAGTCACTACATCTCAATAGAGCTTTAATTAACACTTGATCAACGAAGCGTCTTTCGTTGGTGATCACCGAACCCATCAGGGATGGCAGTTGGTCTGCGCGGTATCTGGTGGGTGCCACGACATGTTACGTCCGAGCGCTCTGTTGAACGACTTCGATGAGCGCCGATAAAAGATGTCCACTAGACCCGATGCACTGGAGCTCGACCCAGAAGGCTTTGGGAGCGTTAAAGTTATCTACCAGCGAGGGATGTGTGAAATGATAGCTGGTCGAGAGCTGCTCAAGGGTTTGTATGAGGAACTGGTTATCTTCCGTTGGACTCGAGGGACAACGGTAGACCACGCCAAGAAGAAGAGAGTCAGTCTCACATAGCAGGATTTTAATCCGCAGTGCATCACAAAGTATAATCAGGGGCACATGTTAGTATAAAGAAAACACACCAGCCCCCATCGTTTTGAGTCAGCTCCAAAAACAAAGTAGCCGTCTTTCGAGGCCTCCGCGCCAGAGACGTCTAATGTGGGCCAGGTCTCTGTGAACTCGATTATGGACGGCCGTTCAAGGGAAACTGACTGCCTAATATTGCGAACTTTGTTAAACATACTGAGGAAGTTTGCGGATAGGCGTCTCAACACCACCTCTACTGCGTCCAGTGGTGGGGAGCCGGGAGGTGTGCTACTGGACAGGCCAACAGATTTAATAGCTTTACACCGGGTTTAAGTCCAGGACTTCGAAGGGGCTTTTGAGGCGCATTTGTCTGGTTCCTTCGTTGTTTTTCCGAGAACTGCTCTTCGTTGGCAGGCGAGTTTTGTCCACGGAGAGTCCGTATTGTGCGCTTTTTGCCTTTGAGTGACGTAGTTTTCCTTTTCATGATTGAAAGTTTCGATGGCTGCTACTTGTAGCTCTTGCAATATCACCTTTTGGACGAGCGGATTTGTTGCTGTTCAAGGATTTGCGTGACCATTTCGGTGTACGTAAGAATTTCCAGTATACTGCCGTCGGGTTTGTCGTTTTGGCTATCGTGGTCATGACTGACGAGTATATACACAATCGGACAGTCTGCTTTTGACGGAGTGGAGCTGGAGGCCGACAGTTTCGCATTTTTAGTGACTGGGGTTCTTGCCGCAGTCCCCGACGTCGAGATGAGTGCTTGTGATTGATCTGTCGATAGACTTCGCTGCTTGTCTCGGCACAGCTGGCCCAATCTTGCCTAGAACTTGTGAATTGGGTGTGGATTTCATCTTCACAGTGGATGGACTATTCATTATCAGGGTTATGAGGGCGTGGTTTCGTGGCGATAGGTTTGCAAAAAGATGGGGCTATTCAACCGTAGCAGCAGGTAGACCGCGGAGGGTGAATTGACCCAGGTTGCCACCGAAGGTGATTTCAACTTTGTTATGCAGGTCACAGAAGTCATGGCGTAGCATCATGTCGGTACATAGATTGGGTAACACCAATAGTTTGATTTTTTGTGATCAGTACCTCTGCACTCTGTAGGTGTTTAGCAGTAGCCGTTAGCTGAATACGTCAGAGAGGCAGATGCCATGATAATCATAGAATCGTTAGCATACCTCTTCCAGCCATGTGGATGAACTATCAAACTTCCTATGTCCATGAGGGCCTGAAACGATATTTCGTGTACCTTTATTCTGGTTACCATGTGGTACAGGCAGTTCAAGGCTGCGGCAGTCAACGGAGAGGATGAGGCAGAATGCGGCGTGCAATGAGTGATGTTTGATGGATCGACAAACACACTAAAAAGAGCTTATTTAGCCACATTATTTATATACCGCTTCTCTTGAGGAGCTTATGGATTGTGGATTTCTTGAACGACGGCAAAAGTAACATCTGATAATTGATCGACGAGAGATAATGTGTGGAATCATGGAGATTGAGTGTGATGGAGTAACCGTAGATGTCTGTGAAGGTGCTGCAGCCGCAGAAAATGATGTCGGTTGGTTATGCAAGTATGACTAAGCTTGTTTGCTGGCAAATTCTGTTGACTTAGCCAATTCATGTGCTTCATCCAGAGTGAGTTCATTTTGAGCCAGAAGTCCTCTGATGGTAGCAGACTGAAGCCCGTCGATCGGGGCATCGCATGCAATTCCATTTTGTTGATTGATGGTTAATACCGCCTTGGAATCTCAACTTTCGGCCAAGGGTCTAGGTCTTTGAACAAACTGATCAACATCTTGGCTGCTGTCTTTGCATGTTTGTAGAAGACGGCCAGCAGAAATTATGTTCTTTGGAATGGGTAGGCTCTTTGAGTGTGGACAGTCCGCTCGAAGATCCTCTGTACGGGAAGGAAAGGGTGACTAGAAGCCCAGGCGCTGAGTTGCATCACTTTTTGCGTAACCATCATGCGTGAAGGTGTTCGTATTAAGGCTTTGAACGTACAAGTTTTCAAGTGCACTGATAGCGGTGTTCGTATTAAGGCTTTTTGACGATACCACCAAGGAGCTACTGTGCCAGTTTTGTTGACTTGAATATTCTGGAGCACGACCCCCAGATGATCAGCCTCCTCCCTTTTGCGTATATCCACTAGAGGCGCCATGGCGGTCTTGATTGCCGAATCAGAAAGCTGAATAACCTTCTTCGCAGCCAACCGACCCGGAATAGATAGCGCTAAGTACTCGTTTAGGGCGGAACGTTCGTCATTGGTTTTCGTTCAATTCGCTCTGTTCTTTGCGTTTGAGTCTTCCAGAGCTTAGAAAAGGAATATCAGTGTTTTCGAGTATCTGATTAAGACAGAATATTCGCACTGGTCTTTCCCACTCAAAAGTGAAGGCTCGGTTTTGGTTTCGACAGTCGTCTTGTTTGTCGTGGAACGCGGCTGGCGCAGGTAAATGGGTCAGGAGAGATAGACACTCGGCTTATCTGATCGTCCTGCAAACCGTACATTTAAAATGGTGTCAGGCCCAGCAAGCTTGACATTGCTTTCTAAATCTAACATTCGATGGACATCTGTTGTGACCCACCGACAGCTGTTGTGGAGAGCAGCGTGTAATAGTCTAGCTAATGAGTGAGAGTAAGTGGGTACACTTCAGGGATGGAGTGCAGTCTGGGAGAGATCTCCACATTATATTATGTTGGAGTGAAAAATTCAATAAAATGACACATTTCAACTCTGTAAACAGATTAAACAGAGAAAGAATTCTTTCACAAATTTGAACGAGCAAGACCTAAACCAATTTCTGACGTGACGCCGGTCGGTAGATCAAGAGACACGGTATCCCGAGACAGTCCTTTATGACGACAAATAAGATCGAAGTAGAATGTTGTTCACGGTCGCGCTAGAATCTCCATGAGGGGGCGAGAAGTGCCAAGCAACAGATGATCCAGATTGTCTGGCATTCGAATCAGTCAAGGCATGAACTCGTTTACTCCGTAGTCCGCACCTGACATCCGTCCAATCGAAGTGATGTTCGGTTGTCAAGCACGGCTGGCCTCCGGACAGAACTGGACTATGTAGATGCGGTGGAAATTGGGCCAAGGAATTCGGTCAACAACTCAGCTGTCCCCTCGTGTCCGCAGCCATATCTCAACCCACATACATGAGTTGTAGCACTTGTAAACTGTTATTTTTTTGCTCGGTATCATTTCTTTTCTGTCTGTCAATGTTAGTCACATGATTACGCAAAGTTTGCTTTGGTGAAGCTCCCGGGCTCAACGGGACTTTGCACCTCTTGCTGACCCACTAAACACGCCACCGATGATGATCGGTGGCAACTAGGGGTGGTACGTTACTACCACTCGAGTGACTGTTGTTGTGACTGGAGATTGAACAGTTTTGACTATCACTAATTCCCAACGTGAACAAAAATTTTAGCTGAAAATACTGGACCTATCTATTCACATCAGTGGACTAATATTGCGCCTACCGGAGGTTTGGAATGCCAGGAAAATAGAACCTCTTCTGGGTGTGGTGGTACGACGGAATACGGACCTTCGGAATTCCCTCTGGTGAACTGTGAGTCAATATTTCCTTGGATTGTTTTCCTTGTGACATTATGTCTGAATTACATTCATAGTTTGCTCTGTCCACCAGAGACTCCATAGGGTCGTTACTTACTACATAGTTGTTGAGCCCGTCTTATTTTGCTTTGTTCTATTTTTTCTGGTAGCTCAGTTCTCCCATCGCTCTCGTACGCGCTTACTTAGTCCAGTATCTCATTAGTTCAGCCATGTCTAATGAGGACGAACTCAAAGCTGACTTGGGTGAAAGTTCTGTCCACTTGAGTCGTTCAGCTGTAGCACCCTTCCGGTGCCTAACTACCATGCCACCCGGAGGAAGCATGAGGGCTGGGATACTGTCACGTTACTCAAGCCTAGACGAGAGAAGTCGAGAGGCAGAGGTCGGATTCGAACAACGGACCTTCCGGTCAGTAAATTCGCGTTCTAACCACTGAGTCATCTCGTTCTCCCTTCATATGAAACTCCCAACTTTTGGCGTTGATAACCTCAGAGTGCGATTCATTCAAACGGATTGTTAATTCCACTTCCGTCACATCACCTCACAACTGACCGTGACCTTCCAGCATCCCAGTGAAGTTGCCGCGGAGGTTGTTGACCTAATTGATCCCTTGCCAGCTTTGGATCCCTACAACACACTTGAGGCAGCCATAATTAGACGGAAAACAACCTCCGATGGAGCTAATCTCTAGAAATTGCTTTCAGAAGTCGATCTGGGCTATCACATGCAAGGTTTGGCTTGCAGCAAGTCGTTCAAAGACTCGATTTTAAGGTAGCTGTGGATGTACTTTCTTCCTGTGAATACACGCCAACTACTAACCACCCAATCTGATGTCCCGCTGTCGTCACTCGCGGAGACATCGGACTAAATGAACGAATGCTTCTCAACTCGTGCAATTGTTTCAACCTCATAATAACTCAGTCAGTTCAGCGGTAACCCTTTTCTGAAACGACCCGATCGGATGCAAACGCAATTCGACCAGCTCGTATCGTTCAGCTGTAGCACCCTTCAGGTGCCTAACTGCCATGCTACCCGAGCACGAGGGCTGGGATACTGCCAAGTTGCCCAAGCCTAGACGGGGAAAGTAAAGAGGCAAAGGTCGGGTTCGAACCACGGACCTTCCGGTCAGTAAATTCGCGCTCTAACCACTTGGGCCATCTCGACCAGCTCGTAGCCAATGTTATGGAATGGTTACCACATTGAAACAGGCTGCCACACCGTACAACTTGCGATCACTTTTCCGTGAAACGCGCTCCTCATCACGGGATCATGGCGGCTTCTGTTTTTACCATACCAAGATCCAAAACAAGGTCTTACGTTGTACACCTCCGTGTGCGTACGTCTTCCGTCAACCAAGGAAACCAACTGACCAGACAGTATTGGCGACAGATGCCACTGGCCCGTCACCCAGCCACTCATACTGCGGACCACCGGAATGTGATTCGTCGTCGGTGCCGGTGCAGAATTTAGCGTTATTCCTACCGGAACCTTCAAACGCCACTGACGACGTTACAGGCGGTCAACGAACTTGCATAGCTACGTAAGTCCCTGACGCTTAACCTCGGCCTTCGCCATTCGTTTCCCTGGATTTTCACTGTCGCCGACGTTCAAGCCCCAGTAATCGGTACCGATTTTCCCACCAACAACCGTCTATATCAAAAGGCAGAAGCTTCTGGATTTTCAAACGGCGCTTTCCGTTCTATCGATATAGGTCGACGCCTCATCATACTCACTCGGTATACACGTCACATGCACTTCAAATATCCCGTTTTCGACTATTTACTCAGAAATTATCCCAGTTTGCTTTAGGCGTCTTATCCGGTCACATTCAGTCGAGCACTATTGACCACTGTTCCTCCAATTCGTCCTCAGCTTTGATGACTACACCCGAGAAGCTACTTATCGCCAAGTCCGAGTTTGACCACACGCTGCAACTCGAGATAACCCGAACTTCAAACTCATTTGGTCCCTAACAGATCTACTGGCGGAGAGTGCGACTGAGCACTCAATTATCGTACCGTCTCTCACCTTTACCAGATGCTACGATTTTGCGCCGGAATTGCAGGGTAAACCCGTTTTATCCAAAATCGACCTCGTCCTTGAGTATTACCATAAACCAGTTGCCCCGGATGAAATCCTCAAAACAGCTACGATCACATCATTTGGTCTGTTCGAATTCACACGCGCACCTTTCGGTCTGCGGAACGCCGCCTAAACATTCCAGCGCCTCGTAGGTCAGGTACTGCTTAGTTTAGACTACGTTTTCGTCTACTTTAACAATGTCTTGGTAACAAGCAAAACTACTGAGGAATACAAATCACACTTACAAGCTGTTTTCGGACTTTTTCAACAATGTGGTGTCTCTATTAACCCAGACAGGTGTGTTTTCGCTACAGACCAGCTCCGATTCCTCGGCTATCGTAGTAATCCCGAAGGGATCTGACCGTTGTCTAAAAGACTACTGCCATTTAGGACGTCCCCTACCTCAATCAATTCGAAGCCTTCGTCGATTTTTGGGTATGATCAACTACCGTGGCAGATTTATTCCGCAGTGCTCAAAGGTTCTAGTATCACTAACTGACTTGCCCAAAGCAAACACCAAACGGTAACAACTCACTGACGAAGCTATCACCGCTTGCAACTCCAGCACAGCCGCTCTTTTGAAAGGCACCACCCTGACAATGTCACTGCAGACGCTCTCTCCCGCATAGAAGTAAATAAGATCGCAGTGACTTATACTGACCTACAAATGATCGCCTCTGCTCAACAGACGTGACCCGAATTCCCGACGTTTTCTAGCCTTACATCATCCAAAGTTCGTCAAATTACTTCTTATCTCTGACAGTCTTATCGTTTGTGATATCCACAGGAAGTTCCTGGTCTTTTGTTCTTGAAAAATATGGACGCCTTGTATTTGACCACTTTCACGCACTCTGTCATCCCAGTATACGGGGTTCTGCCAAACTCGTGTCACGAAGATACGTCTTACCAAATATGAAAAACAGACATCCGTACAATATCTCGACTGTCAGAAGAGCAAGATTCATCGACACAATATTTCTCTACCTGGCATTTTCCAGCTGCTCGACTCGCGCTTCCGAAACTTCCAGAGACCATCGCCACCATCCAAAGGTTTCGCGCGCGTACTTGTGTCAGCCGTTTCACGCGCAGATAGTGTTGCTAGAACTTTTGTCGATAACTGGATCGCTGCATTACGACCAGTCGAGGTCCGCAATTCATGTCAACACTTTCCCGACTCCGAACGATACGGATCACTTCCGAACCACCGCGCACCGTTCGGCTGCCAACTACATGATTGAACGCTTCCATCGAGAATTCAAACCATCGCTGATCGCCCCTTCTAGTACGCACTGGTCGGAACGTCTCCCTCTTATTCTTGAGTTGCACGGCTTACCAACACCACCTTACGCCTCCCAGGTGAAATAACCGTCGACTCTTCAACCACTGGTGAAACGAATTCCAGGTCCTGTGCTTCCCGGCTCCACCAGTACATGCATGTCATCCGTCCCTCGCCAACTTTACAAATCTCCAAGCCCATCCAAGTGCATCTCGATCTTGCTACATGTGATTTTGTTTCCATGCGCGTCGATGCGGTTACAAGGTTCTTACAACCACCATACGAAGGACCTTTCCGAGTGATTTCTCGAATAGGCGAACCTTTTTCGGTCGTAACAGCCGCGAAGACACAGTTATAACCGGTCAGTTGAAGGTTGCTCACGTACACATACAACGAACTCTAGAGGATGAGCATACCACGTACCCCTCCGTTTCACAGTCGTATCGTCCGGCTGCAACACCTTTCCGATGCCTAGTTTCTATGACACCCGAAGGAAGCATGAGGGCTGGGATACTGCCAGGTTGCGCAAGTCTAGACAGGGGAAGTCGAGAGACAGAGGTCGGGTTCGAACCACGGACCCTCATCATCCTCACCATCATCATCATCAATGGCAGCAACATCAGTGCTGGCACTGATGCTTCACTGCCGCACAACCATAAAGTTCGTTTAGTTATATATATAATATAATATATATATAATATATAATTTATAATATATATATATATATGATATATAATATATAACTAAACGAACTTTATG
>NW_008751701.1:1219972-1220932 GCF_000715545.1 Opisthorchis viverrini | reverse complement strand
TTGAGCAAGTGTAGTTAACAGAACTGATCGATCAACAGATTCGACCGCACCCTTGAAGTCAAGGAATACCAGGATTGTGGGTCGTCTGTACATGTGGCGTTGCTCTAACACCTGACGGAGTGTTGTGGTGTGGTCAACGCAGCCTCTACTTGGTCGAAATTCCGCTTGATTCTGCACACACGGTTGTAGTGGGCTACTAGCAGGAGAACTGATACATAGTGGTCGAAATTCCGCTTGATTCTGCACACACGGTTGTAGTGGGCTACTAGCAGGAGAACCGCTTTGATGCCTAGAGTACGCACAGACTGTCAACTTCCGTCCGGCTTTTCGGATCTTGAATGTAAACTTCTGGTATTACGCTGGCCAAGGAATACGCCCTCTCAGTGGACCACAATAGTCGATTGTGAAAAGTGTATATTTAGGAAGCTGCTTCAGTGATAATAGTTTCAACTGAGTTAAACAAGCTTACGGCCAAAGCCCGAGCGTCGTCTGCAAACTTCGGTCTCCGTTTCGTCGGCAAGATACCAGGTTGTTGCTGAAGCTGTGATTACACAACCGTTTGGTATGTGTTCTGCTTCCGTATGGATGTGAGATGGCTCAAGTGGTTGGAGTGTGGAGTCACTGACCGGAGAGTCCGTGGTTCGGACCTGACCTGTCTCTCAACTTCCCCTGTCTAAGCTTGGGCAAACTGGTAGTATCCCAGCCCTTGTGCTTCCTTCGGATGGCATGGCAGCTAGGCACCGGGTGTTACAGCTGAACTCTTTAAAAAAATTTAAATGGATATGAAACATGGGCCGTTCGGGTAGAGGATAATGGTAGGATAACCGTGTTTGGTCATCTTAAAGCAAGGTAAGTAGTCAGTACTGTTGCTCTTGAGAATTATCCAAGTATGGCGAGAGCAGCATGTAAGTGAGTAACAAAAAGACTCATCAATGTGGTGAACTATTGGTAGCTCGGGTG
>NW_008751701.1:1218564-1219773 GCF_000715545.1 Opisthorchis viverrini | reverse complement strand
AGGTCCAGTCTCTTCGTGACGGAATCACGGACCCTGTGTTCAGTAGATTCGAGCTCTTGAGCCATCTCGTCCCCACACAGTCATATAGTCATACGAAGTCTCCTTCAACCAACACGGCACAAGGTATGGTGTACGTCACAAACGTCCTGCACGTTCTAAGGACTAAGCCTCCGGACATTTCTCTTTCGAGCGTCATGCTCACCCATTTGGCACTACGGGGGGGGGGGTTCTATAGTACCTGTAAACTGCCATTTTTTCCTGCTCCTTATCACTTAGTGTTGACAATGATGCTTCACTGTCGTACGGACATAAAGTTCATCTAATTGTATTTAAATTCCTAGAGTCAAAAAATTGAAAAAGTAGAGAGGAGGCCTAGAGCTGACTTGTCAAGCCTACACACCAAAGCACCCAATCAAACAATCTGCAGAGAAGCCGACAACACGAACGCCACTAAAACCTACCAGCCACCGTTTCCTGCAATGCCTCCAGTCAAGCGTCACGAGGACCCCATCCTGGAAGGCATACAAACCCATCAGCACTCAAACTGTTTGTCATCTCTGTCACACCCTACTTCCAAGTCATGTGTTGTCCACCTCGCGGTTTGCGCTATTCTGAAGGAGGCACGGAGTACAACACTCGTCTCGCTAGACGGTGTTTCAGCATGCTTAGCACGTGTCCAAACCACCACAGTCGATGGTGCTGGATGTTTTCCGTGATAACAATACCTGATGCACAACCAAATACCCGCTTTCTAATCACCTCGTTGCCAACTCGCTGACGCCATCTAAAACCAGCCACGCTTCTGAGACATCGGTGGTCGAAAACCTGAAGACGCCTCACATCATCTACCCGAAGAGGCCATGTCTCGCACCCATACAACAACACAGCCCTTACTGTAGCCTGGTACACACGACCCTTAAGATCCAGTGAGATGCCTTTTTGACGCCACAAGTGACGCAAATTAGCAAACGTGATTCGAGCCTTTGAGATTCTTGCACCGACTTCATCAGACACACTTCCGTCAGAGCTAATACAACTACCGAGGTACGTAAAGTTTTCCACAATCTCCAGTGGTTCTCCTTGAACTGTAAGGGATACGTTCGCAGATGGCACGTTCTGAAGCAGGACTTTGCACTTTGAAGGTGCAAGGCGCATGCCAAATGATGGCATGATGGCGGTCAGTTTGTTCAACAGGGCTTGTGCTTCGCT
>NW_008751701.1:1215985-1218416 GCF_000715545.1 Opisthorchis viverrini | reverse complement strand
CAGGCGGTTTATTCCCGGGTTCCTATTTCCTAACTGAAGTTGATGAATCTCACAGAAGGACCTATGAAATATTGCCGTCCCAGTAAGTCTGATTCATTTCGCTCGTATAAAGGGTTGTTCCAGTTTGTTTGAAGAAGTTATCGAACTTTTCCAACCTAAGGTTTTTTGCGTGTTGGGATCCTTGGTCGTCTGATGTCTCTTAATAATTTTGTATCGACTATTGAGTTGCACAACTTGATAATGAGCTAGTAGCTTCCATCTATACTCGTCGATGGGAGGTTGCTTATACTACGCAAATGTATGTCACAGTAAGTACATTCATATTTTCTCCGAACTTGTTTTTTTTTTCTGATCCGAAAAACGCCGATCATTTAAGGCGGCCTCAATGTATACCGAATATAGTGTCTTTTCTCTGTTTGCATCTGATATCAGAATCGCCATTGTCTTACAGATAGAACGTTGGGTATATGTTGCATTTTATGGCAATCGAAAATCGATGTCCATATCTTTCTTTTTACAGATGATAATTGCCCCGCTTAGTTGCCACGTCCCGGATGCTCTAGATCATGCAACCCCACCTTGATGCCTGTGATCCTTCAGCCTTTCTTCTAATTTTTACAATGAACTGCAGGCACATTTTCATCCGACTTTGTTTGTTCCCATAGCAACTATTTTGCCAATTGCCTTTTTTGCCAAGTACCTTGTGTTGGTTTACTTTTAGTGATGATGACTGGGGATAGTTTAGTGGACACTACTGTGAGAGGTCACACGATCCAGGTGAACTTATGATCAAGTCAAAGTTAGATCGCTGGGGTCTGACTAGAGTGACGTTCTCTTCGATTATCTTTGACTTAGTGATATCAGAGCTTGCATGCGCACTGATGATGTCTCCTCGTATGGTGACGAGACGTTTGCAAGCCATTTGCCAAGCTCGGCGAACAGATCAACAGCCATCTGATCAACAACCAATAGACTCATCAATGATAGAATCGTTCAGCTGTAGCACCTTTTCGTTGCCTGCCTGCCACGCAACCCGAAGGAAGCTTATCAAAGTGTTAATGGAAGTCGATATCGTCATCCTATGTGTATGCTACTAATGCGGTGCCAACTGAGACTGCCGAAACACGTCTTGTGGCTGTCAAATCACCGACTGACTTAATTAGCCTGGTTTGGTTTGGGCTGGAAACAACTTCCGGGAGATTCATCATCTTCATCAGGTGTAAAAACTGCGTACTGGTTGTTTGTAATTGCCACAGTTTCGTTCGCCGATGATTTGTGGATGTTGGACAGGTAGCTACACATTGGGGGCGATAGCTAATATAATTGGTGCGTAGGTACAAGGAGAGAAAGTCACGCGTTGGTCGTGACAGCTTAGATGCTTGAGTGCCATTGAGGGCGCGAGACGGTTCGGTGGTTGGAGCACGAATTTGCCCGGGGGGGGGGGGGCTGTTCTATAGTACCTGTAAACTGCCATTTTTTCCTGCTCCTTATCACTTAGTGTTGACAATGATGCTTCACTGTCGTACGGACATAAAGTTCATCTAATTGTATTTAAATTCCTAGAGTCAAAAAATTGAAAAAGTAGAGAGGAGGCCTAGAGCTGACTTGTCAAGCCTACACACCAAAGCACCCAATCAAACAATCTGCAGAGAAGCCGACAACACGAACGCCACTAAAACCTACCAGCCACCGTTTCCTGCAATGCCTCCAGTCAAGCGTCACGAGGACCCCATCCTGGGAGGCATACAAACCCATCAGCACTCAAACTGTTTGTCATCTCTGTCACACCCTACTTCCAAGTCATGTGTTGTCCACCTCGCGGTTTGCGCTATTCTGAAGGAGGCACGGAGTACAACACTCGTCTCGCTAGACGGTGTTTCAGCATGCTTAGCACGTGTCCAAACCACCACAGTCGATGGTGCTGGATGTTTTCCGTGATAACAATACCTGATGCACAACCAAATACCCGCTTTCTAATCACCTCGTTGCCAACTCGCTGACGCCATCTAAAACCAGCCACGCTTCTGAGACATCGGTGGTCGAAAACCTGAAGACGCCTCACATCATCTACCCGAAGAGGCCATGTCTCGCACCCATACAACAACACAGCCCTTACTGTAGCCTGGTACACACGACCCTTAAGATCCAGTGAGATGCCTTTTTGACGCCACAAGTGACGCAAATTAGCAAACGTGATTCGAGCCTTTGAGATTCTTGCACCGACTTCATCAGACACACTTCCGTCAGAGCTAATACAACTACCGAGGTACGTAAAGTTTTCCACAATCTCCAGTGGTTCTCCTTGAACTGTAAGGGATACGTTCGCAGATGGCACGTTCTGAAGCAGGACTTTGCACTTTGAAGGTGCAAGGCGCATGCCAAATGATGGCATGATGGCGGTCAGTTTGTTCAACAGGGCTTGTGCTTCGCT
>NW_008751701.1:1208009-1212299 GCF_000715545.1 Opisthorchis viverrini | reverse complement strand
CTGTAAAAACTGCGTACTTGCCGTACAGTGGTTGTAATTGCCACATTTTAGTTCGCCGATGATTTGTGGATGTTGGACAGGTAGCTACACATTGGGGGCGATAGCTAATATAATTGGTGCGTAGGTACAAGGAGAGAAAGTCACGCGTTGGTCGTGACAGCTTAGATGCTTGAGTGCCATTGAGGGCGCGAGACGGTTCGGTGGTTGGGGCACGAATTTGCCGACCGGAAGATCCATGGTTCCAACCCGACCTCTGCTTCTCGACTTCCCCTGTCTAGGCTTGGGCTGGTAGGTAGTATCTCAGCCCTCGTGCTTCCCTCGGCTGGCATCGCAGCTAGTCACCGGGAGGGTGTTACAGCTGAACAACACTGATCGCTGATGACTCGGCTGGCATCGCAGCTAGTCACCGGGAGGGTGTTACAGCTGAACAACACTGACATGTCGCTGATGATGATCTGCAATAGTCGATTGCTACTCATCCCCTCTTTTAATGTACTTTACAGCCTTGGACTCATATTCCGGTAGCACGGTCCATGTGTACTTACGGACAATGGAGTCCGTAATCACGATCGATCCTGAGAAGTTGCAGGATGGCAAGGTATGTACTTTAGGATTGTTTTTTTTTTAATTTTGCCAAGAGTATCACTTCACTTCATCAAGTCGAGTTTGGTAGGCTGTCTATGGTGCTGGTTCGGTCAGTTTCAGTTCATTAAAGTTTCTGTGGGCGGAATAGAACCAGGCAGCCACACTGCGTGTTACTATCAAGTGGTTGCACAGGAGTGTCACAGCTCCGAACTCTAGTGTATGGGTACAGAAACACCTGGATGACTTTGCCGCATGGTTTGGTGCACACCTCGCACTCGCGAGGTGTAAAGTGCTGCTACAAAGCTGTAGCAACGGTATTTTTCTCAGCCTAATTCTCGGTCTGAGCCTCCCAAGCTAGCGTTCACGTCAAAAACAACCACCTAGGGTGCACAAGGTATATTAACGCCCAAAACGAGGTCAGGAACAGTTGTACAGCGCTTCGTGTATATAGCGTGGGCGGTTATAGCTTTCTGGAATTTCCGACGCGTTCTGGATGCAATACTGGGTCATTATTGGCTGTTGGGCCCAGACTTTCGACCAATCAGATCTCGAGTTGATGCCGGACAGGCAAGCGTCCCGAATTCTCGGCCAATCTTGCGTGGGATGGACTTCTCGGCCGTAGCAGCACCCGAGTGCGAGTGGTTAAGAGGGATCCGTGTGGAATTCCGCCTAACAGTCGGCTTGAAATTTCTATAGAGCACTGATCATCACCGATTAAATTTGTTACAAATTGGTGCCCAGTTTTATCCCTACTTTACGGTTTCTGTCTTTTTTCAAGGCACTGCCAACCACAAGGACCACACCATTTGAGCTTTGCGGTTCTCCGCCCACGAGCCTCAGTTCCACGTAAGTCTTCGTTTGTGTACCTTGTTTGTAACTGATGCTGAACCAATCTGGGACCGATATGTTGTTCTATTCGTCGGTCAAAACAGCTGCACCAGTCGGTATTTTGATCTGATTTTGAGACTACTCTCGGAATGACTTTGGTGCTCCACGCACCTTGTTTCATATTTTTTCTGGACCATTTCCTTCATCTTTGTAAGTAGTATTCCCCTAGAGCATCACAAAAAGACTTGACCGATATCCGCTGCTCCACCACATTTGAGATTATCGTACCTATGTGAGTAGAGTTCACAAAGCTCACAGGAAGATCCATCCCCACGCTAGAGGTCGAGTCCCTTGCGGTCCCGATTATTCCTACAACCTCTCGGTTGACCGAAATTCACAGTAATGTGCGGACAGAGGGCACCCTACATTTTGGGATAGTTTTCAATTCTGTAAACCGAAAGGCATTCACTAATCATTTACCGTAAATTGATATCCATTTTGAAGAGATGAAGCACAGAGGGGCGAGATGGCTGAAGTGGTTAGATCGAGAATTTACTGACCGGAAGGTCCGTGGTTCGAACCCGACCTCAACTTCCCCTATCTAGACTTGGACAACCTGGCAGTATCCTAGTTCTCGTGCTTCCTTCAAGTAGCATGGCTGCTAGGCACCAGGAGGCGTTACAGCTGAGACATATATATGTATATATATATATATATATATATATATATATGATAAAGCACAGAAGGGGTCTCAGGGACCTCATCTTAGAAGCCGGACCGCACCAAAACTCTTCGTAATCTCTTCCATACTCTTCCGACAAGTCATACGTTGTCGACCTCGCGGTTTGCGCCATTCGGGAGGAAGCACGGGGAACAACACTTGTCTCTATAGGTGGTTTAGCGTAGCACATGATCGAGCTAACGCTTGGCAACCGCATACCTGTTCCCAATCACCTTGTCACCAATTCGTTGACGCCACCCGACACTAGCAACACTTCTGAAAACCTGAAAACGCCTCGCACCATCTATCCGCAGGGGGCATGTTTTGCAACAATACGCCCCCTACTGTAGTCTGGTACACACGACCCTTGATACGCGCGGTGATACGCCTTTTTGGCGCCAAAAGTAACGCGAATGGGCAAACGTGGTTCGGGCCTTTGAGATTCTGGCATATGAATGGTAGCATATCTGTTAAATAATGATGAGGCCTATAAGCATCCAGTCGTTGATTCCGAAAGGCCGAAGAGCAGCCTCCGGATGTTTCGTCCTTGTTACGATTCACCAGCCACGAGCACTTGATGAATCTTCAAGGAGATTCGGACCCGCGACCTTTTGGGGTTAGTACATGAGTAGTACATCACGCTACTTAATAACCCTAATTCTTTCGGTTCCTAGCTGCCACTCGGTGGAATCACGAGGGCCGTTAGTTTGCGGAAGCCTGGTCAGGACTAGTCGAGATGTTGGGATTTTGACTTTCGGGCAGTAAGTTTGCTTGCCATCCACCGAGCTCTCTCGAGTCCGTACTTCATACGGTGTCTATCAACATCTATCACCTGTGATGAACTGCAATCCCAAAACACCTTCCTGCTGTTGCGGTGAGCAGAAATCACTTAGTCCGAGGGTTATCGCTAGATGATAATAATGAACAAGGTACAAATATTCGACAAAACTGCATCGATATTCATCCGAGAAACATGAAATGTTTGCAAAATAAACACCAAGTTGAGCAGAGAGATGAGAAGTCCTATCAGTATCAATGAGACCAAGTCTTGGTTGCTTGCGATGGGTTATTGACTTGGAAAGATGTACATTGGCTTAAGCGAACGGACCTGCCACTGATTAAGTAGCCATTAGCTGTAACACCCTTTCGGTGCATAACTGCCATGCCACCCGGAGGAAGCACGAGGATACTGCCAGGCTGCCCAAGCCTAGACAAGGGAAGTCGAGAGGCAGAGGTCGGGTTCGAACCACGGACCTTCCGGTCAGTAAATTCGCGCTATAACCAATTGGGCCATCTCGCGAGATGAACCTGCGTGTTTCTGCTTGGTTCCGATGTTCATTCTTCACTTTGTTGTCACCTTTGTTCCCCAGGAGTAGTCAATCTCCGGGCTATTGCAGTAATTTTTCTTCCATTCTCCTCGATTCCAGTGTGCTTCTAGAAGAGGATTCCGATCTGTACCGACGAATCAACAAACTTCCAGTACGATCAACTGCCTCGCCGGTCAACGGGTTTGCTCGACCTTCGCTCGATGGACTCCAGTTAGGCGGCTCTGTGAATTCAGCTAGACGCCGCCCTGGACTGGATATTACCACCGAAGATATCATTTGGTTGAGTGAACTAGGACGTGGCAGTGGTGGGGTTGTGTCGAAAACTCAACACAAGGCTACCGGCATTCTTATGGCCAGGAAGACATTTGAGTTGGACATAAAAACGGCCGTGCGGGCGCAGATTTTACGGGATCTTCAGGTAAGGGTCACTCACCTTTTTGCATGGGCTATTAATTTGATGTCCGTTCCTCTCTGTAGGTGTCATACTCTGGGATTTCGGGCAGTCACCGCAGACTCAGGTGGCATATTTCAACAAACGTTTTTTCCAATCCATCCAATGATTTCTACGACCTGGACATTAATGAAACCCAAAAGTTTGGACATATCCCTCCAGCCTCTCTCTGAAGGGACCGCTCATGAGTTGTGCTGCTGACAGGCAGTCTGCCCACAGGGGGGGGCGTTGATACACTAGGGAGTTTCAATGGACTCATTTGAGGATCGCCAGGGTAGACAACCGAAATGTGCCTATGGTAGTCCCTGGAGCGAGATGGCCCAAGTGGTTGGAGCGCGAATTTACTGACGGAAGGTCCGTGGTTCGAACCCGACCTC
>NW_008751701.1:1205964-1207055 GCF_000715545.1 Opisthorchis viverrini | reverse complement strand
TTTCCAATCCATCCAATGATTTCTACGACCTGGACATTAATGAAACCCAAAAGTTTGGACATATCCCTCCAGCCTCTCTCTGAAGGGACCGCTCATGAGTTGTGCTGCTGACAGGCAATCTGCCCACAGGGGGGGGGCGTTGATACACTAGGGAGTTTCAATGGACTCATTTGAGGATCGCCAGGGTAGACAACCGAAATGTGCCTATGGTAGTCCCTGGAGCGAGATGGCCCAAGTGGTTGGAGCGCGAATTTACTGACGGAAGGTCCGTGGTTCGAACCCGATCCCTGCCGCTCGACTTCCCCTGTGTCTAGGCTTGGGTGACCTGGCAGTATCCCAGGCCTCGTGCCTCCGTGTGGCATGGCAGCTAGGCACCGAAAGGGTGCTACAGCTGAATGATTATTATTATGATAGTCCCAGTTGTTCTTTTTGTCTATCCGGATACAAGTCCTGTGCACACCTTTTACCTTGAAAGCGCACAAATACGGGCAGTCTGAGCTAATTTTCCGCTAACGTTTCGTTTTTACACCATTTTCATAGGGACTTTTGGCACCTACTCTCTCTTAAAATACTGACTAATCACATGAGTAGTTTGTTTTTCATAAATCTGGTACCACCACGATTAATGGTAACATATTGGATATCAGTTGTCCGGAGTCCAAATCTCGGTACAGTACAGGACGTGTACTCGCTGTAGCACCCTTTCGATGCCCAACTGCCATGCCACTAAAAGGAAGCACGAGGGCTGGGATGCTGCCAGGTTGCCCAAGCCTAGACAGGGGAAGCCGACAGGCAGAGGTCGGGTTCGAACCACGGCCAGCAAATTCGCGCCCTAACTACTGACCCACCTACTGCCCCAGCAAAACTTGAGTTCACTGCTTCCTCGATTTGGTGTGGACGAACCGGAATATTTGCACCAGGGCAGGTGGAAGACTGGTCGTGTGAGAGTGATGTGCAGTTCTCGTTTACTACCTACCCTCTTAAAACCAATTCATTTCGAATTCCTGGCCCTCGTCTTTCAGACGTACCGCCGGGGTTAGCCCTCAGCTTCCCTCATGCTGGTTTTCTACGGGCGAACTCTCGTGCATTTT
>NW_008751701.1:1199255-1204801 GCF_000715545.1 Opisthorchis viverrini | reverse complement strand
ATTTACTGATCGGAAGGGCCGTGGTTCGAACCCGACCTCTGCCTCTCGACTTCACCTGTCTAGGCTTGGGCAACCAATCCTCGTGCTTCCTTCAGGTAGCTAGGCACCGGAAGGGTGTTGCAGCTGAACGGTTGTCACCCGAAGGAAGCACGAAGGCTGGGGTGCTGCCGGTTGCCCAAGCCCAGACAGGTGAAGTCGAGAGGCAGAGGTTGGGTCCGGACCTTCCGGTCAGTAAATCCGCGCTCTAACCACTAAGCCATCTCATCCCTCAACTGTTACAGCAGGATATAAATCGAAGCCACCTACGAGTTGCCCCTACTGTCAACCGGAAGTCTGGACATGTTTTTTTCCATCTTGTTTCAGAAATTTGAAGCCATCCAACATTCTACTCAATCGATCTGGCACCGTGAAACTTTGTGATTTCGTCGTGAGCCTCCCATTGTCGGAGGCCCTGGCCAGCGCATTCCTCGGATTACGGACCTATATGGCACCGGAACGCTTGACAGGTGAGTTTGCTGATGGGGTTCACTCATCATTGCCACTTTGAGGGAGAAACAAGCTTCTGGAAAAGGTTAGGAACCGATTGAGAAGTCATCATTTCAGAAGAGCTTGGTAAACAATCGGTTTGGATAAGTCGAGCTGACACGTGTTGGCATGCGGTCATCGGAAGGAAGAGTAGTCATCATCTGAATTCCACTTGACCTGACGCCTTCCCCTGCTCAAACGAAATTGTTGGAGCACTCAAAACTCCACAGAGACCTGGGGAAATCCACCAGTGGCAACCGAGGTGAATCATCGATTGAAGCTCCCTAAATTGAAAGACTAAGAAACCAAACCCAATCAGAATTAATTTGAAACTTACCCAATCCACCAAAGCAAGATTTTGACAACTTCACTAACCGAAAAGAGCTGTTAATTGACACTCAACACTGATCTAGTGTGATAATCTGAAGAGGACTGACTTACTGACTGGTTCCCCGGCTGTCTTATAACCTGGCCAATTTGGTGACCTGCTCACTTGGCTCACTTTTGTGTCGAAAACGAAACTTCGCCCCCAAAAACACCTACCGATTGTTTACCAAGCTCTTCTGAAACGAGAAACAGGCTCTGAATGAACCAATCAGCTTGAGCGTCCTTCAATACGATAAGTTGATTGGTTGCAGCTGGGCACGTGTTATCCCCCTTGCCTTTACTTGGTACCAGCTTGATAATTTCCCGTTAGTCTTATGTGGTGCTTTCCAATTGCGTTGGGAATTAGCAGTGACACCATCTTCAGATGTCTGTGTACTTTTTGGTTGAACAACCCAAGGTCACTTGATCTAGATGCTGGCGCATAACTCCTACAAGTGTTGATTTCCCACACCACTGACCACAGTCTGTTCCTAAGCAGTCGCTGCAAAATAATTGTTTGATTAAATGCTTTGTGAACGCCGACCAGCTCAACTGTTACGGATGATCGTTCAGTCGTGACACCCTTTCGGTGCCTAGTTGTCACCCGAGATCGCTCAAGTGATTGGAGCGCGAATTTACTGATCGGAAGGGCCGTGGTTCGAACCCGACCTCTGCCTCTCGACTTCACCTGTCTAGGCTTGGNGGGGACTGCGCCTACCTGATGAGCCCCAAGAAGGGCGAAACCGGTCGTGCGTTGTCGACGAGGTTTCAGCAACCTTTTGAGCAGTTTCCTTCATGGAAATATGAATGATGTTTAAAAAACGGCAGTTAGTTGCTGCGTGAAAACTGTTACTTTGCTTGATCCCTTTGAGAGGGGACAAAGTTTTACTGAGTTCCGATAAAGTTCTATGTAGAAACACGCTGTACTCCCATTCGCGGTCGGTTGCCATGTCCAAAAAGAGGCCAGGTGTGTGGCTCTCCTGAGCCATGCCCTGTGTTTTACGCTAAAACCGATCTGTGTTGAATTAATAAGTAGAGAAATATGACATTCGCAACGCGGGGACATTGTGTTTTACCTTTCAGTACGTTAATTCACGCCGTGTTTGTCAGCATGCGATGGGAAACACCATTCCGGCCCGAAAGGACGTCATCACGTGAATGAGATGAGTGAAGTTCAGTGAAATTCAATGATTTAGGATGATACCATTTTTCCATCCTTGTCCATTTCCTCACTCCGGTTGCTATTCGCCGCACGTTCAGTTCATCGTTCACCCTCCTTGGTGTGACTACTTTCGATAATTCATCCTGGTCACATATCGAAGTCCTCAGTGGGCGAGAGTGTAAATAAGTACACATATTTGCACACCAAGTTGGTTTTTTAGGGAAGACTCAACTGAATCTATCGTTCGTGATATTCTACAACTGAATGCGCTGCACACAAGCCGTCTCATGTTTCAGTTGGCACGATATTCCAGATATCGCAATATATTTTCATGAAAAAAAACTACTCACAAGGTTGCTGAAAACGCTTCGACAGCCCACGACCGGTTTTGCCCTTCCAATTCAGGCTCATCAGGTAGAAGCAGTCGCCGAGTTTTCGTCAACCTTATGATCTACTTGAACTCGAATTGGACTGATTTCGACAAATACACTCATTTGCAAATCAATTGGCTTTCCACGGGAGACTCAATTGAATCTCTCGTTTATGATGTTCTTCAACTGAATGTGTTGCGCACAGGCCGCTTCATGTTGCACTTGGTACGAAGCGCCAACATCGCAGTACATTGTATAAATGTAACAAAGTACTGATAAGTTAGGCTGTCGAAGAGTTTTTAGCAATCTTGTGGGTAGTTTCCTTCATGAAAATATACTGCGATATCTCGAATATCGTGCCAACTGAAACATGAGGCGGCCTGTGTGCAGCACATTCAGTTGTAGAATATCACAAGCGAGAGATTCCGTTGAGTCTCTCGCGGAAAACCAAATTGATTTGCAAGTGCATGCATTTCTCGAGAAACAAGCTTATTCGATGAGAGGGATGTTCTCAACAAGGACGGAAGGGTGCTTAAAATGGCTCCTAGCTTGCATGTACCACTCAGTGGAGTCTGCGCAGTTACTGACCGGAAGGATCGAACCTGACCTCTTCATCTCGGCTGTCCCATTTCCTGAGTCGTGCAACCTGACAGTATCTCAGCCCTCGTGCTTCAGTCAGTTGATGTGATAGCTATGCACCGAAAGGTTGCCACAGCTGAACGCTTGTCATATTGATGGGTTTCACTGCATATATGAGTTAGTTGGAGCCAATCGAAGGGTGGCCCTCAAATCCTCGCTGTTACTGGTGCATACAGAAGTCGCCCGTACCTACGAGGATGCTGAATGTGGTAGCAGGTGTAATGCAACAAAACTCGGATAAAAACTATCCTGATACAAAGTAAACAGGCAAAAATCCTGGGACGAAGAGGTTTTGTTGACCGTAGAGAACCAGACAATATGTGCCCTGAATGTGAGACAGCCGTCGGTTCTGCGAGTGCTGTGAGCCAAACGACCCGACACTTATGTTTTGTGCAATGACGAATATGATGATACTACTAATATTATTGCTAGTAGGGCGTTTGTTGATGGATTTTCGAGATGTTTGCTTGTCGAGCCTACGTATACGGATTCAAAAACACAAGAGGAATTTTAGTGGATGGACCGAAAAGATGAACAGTGCGTGTATAATGGGACTCGAGGGCAACATTCTTTCACGGTTCCATGAGAAATATTCCAAAATACCGCAGTCCAGTGGCGATTAGTGGAGGATATCTCGTATCTGGAATTTTTTAAATATGTATATTTACACTCGGTCTGAACTTATCTCGAGGGTGTTTCTCACTCTTTCACTACGATCAATGTTTTAAGAGTTTTTATCAAAATCGGCCACCACCACCTTGAATCATACGGTCTAATACCTCAAATGGCTCTCTGGAGTTAACACACTACTCACCAGGTCGCTGAAAACTGTCCAACAGGTCGCGGCTAATTTTACCCTTCTTGGAGATCATCGGAAATGAGGAACCCGAAGCTTCCGTCAACCTTGTGTTTTCCATGAACCCAAATTAGACGGAATTTCCCAAATACTCTTGGTTGCAGACTAGTTTGATTTGAGACTCAGTTGAGTCCATCTGTCTCTCTTGTTTATGATGATCTTTTCCTAATATATGTGCTGCACAGGGTCACCTCATGTTTCAGTTAGTACCATATACGTGGCTACTGCCCTGCGCCTTCCCGGTGCTGCGCCACGATGGCTTTTGATGCCCCAGTCACGCAGTCAGTAGCATCCCTGTATGAAACTCTTCTCCGGTATGCCGCTATCCTAGTTCCCAATAATTCAACACTAGATAGTTGGTTAGAACACCGGTCCCATTGCGCAAAGTCCCGGGTGGACAAACGTTTTCGTATCTGAAACTTGCTAGTACATAACTCTAACTGAATGAACTAAGATGACCTTCAATCATTGGATGGTCGCACTTATTCTTGGTTGTAAGCTGATTTCCCAGCCTTGTCTTCGGTAACTCGGGTCTGGTTTTGGTGCGAATCGTCTGCCTTCTTCCTCCGATGCGCCTCCCGTTGACTGAGTTTGCCAACTTGGTTTTATTCAGAACATTTAGACGTCTCCCAGGAGCATTCGCTACTTGGTACCACCAAAGCGCGGTGTGCACGTGACGTTCTCCCGCGACCACATTTTTCAGGTGATAGTTTTTCTTTTAGAGCTTCAACCTCACAAATTCGGTCCAGAAATTGAATGAAGGTGTATCCTGCCGTGGCGGGCCTATTTTGTCTGTTCTCCTCCTTGATTCCGGCGGCTTTGAAGTCTGTGAAATTCATGTTTAAAGCTGTGAAACTGATTCTTACACAGAAAGGAACCTGATTAACGGGTGGGGATGGGAAGACCACAGCAGAAACATGCAACGAGAGATAACCGCGTCACGAATACACCTGTTTCAAACTGCGTGTGGGTTCACCTAGGATCCAACAGTGCCATCAAGACTGTTGGATGGACCAAGTGGTTAGAGCGCGAATTTACTGACCGGAAGGTCCGTGGTTCGAACCCGACCTCTGCCTCTCGACTTCCCCCGACTAGGCTTGGACAACCTGGCAGTATACCAGCCTTCGTGCTTCCTTTGGACGGCATGGCAGCTAGGCGCCGAAAGAGTGCTACAGCTGAACGATTTTTTTTGACCTCTCACGATCGGATTTTATTCTGTCCAAGCTGTCGGCCCCCCACCCGACTGAGAGGGCCTTCCTCACGTTGAATCTCACGGAAACACATTCGGTTTTAACATTGAAATTGTGTCCTCTAAGTGAGGCCAGTTTATTTTGAGAAGCACTGTCCGGCTATTTCATCCTTATTCGGAAGCATCATCAGTGCGCATCTCACAAAATCCCAGGGAGTTTCGGACCTTCAAGCTACTTGTTTGAAGGTTCAGCCACGAGTGGCAGACCAGGGGTGTGATCAAATAGCACTCGGACAAAATATAGCGCTACTCATCCTCTAATCACAGGATCCGCATTACACGATCACGTGTCGACTAGTTCTTCGAGTTACAAATTCTCATGCAATTTCCATTCGTTAATTTTTTTATTTATTTATTTATTTTATTTATTTATTTATT
>NW_008751701.1:1171746-1198859 GCF_000715545.1 Opisthorchis viverrini | reverse complement strand
TTTATTTATTTACTTGTTATTTATCCATTTATTTATTCTTAACCTGAGCTGGGGACGGTAGTGTAAGTTTTGTCAATTCAGACTTCTTCCTTTAATTGAAGCCAATCTGTGCTGAAAAGCCGTCGTTGGTAGTGCGCATCTCTCCACTAGGAAGTCACCATCATCATCGACAGCATGACATCAGTGTTCAACACCGATGTTTGGCTGCCGTTCACCCGTGATTTATTTGAAAGCCTTATTGTGAAGAAAAGAATAAAGGTGGGTGGGGAGGAGACTCAGGGAATCTCTAGGGGGTCTCGAACTCGCAACTTCCCGGGTGTGTGTGATCGGCCATCAGCAGCTGATTAGCAGGGAAACCACGTGGTGACCTATTGATTGAATGCATGTTCTGGCTGATTGAGACACAGGTTGTGCTCTCTCTAGGAACGTGGTTTCAGTAAAAGGGCCCACCACGGAGAACCCTGCAGTATTGGTTTAAAAACGCACTCATTTGTTCATTTCAGGGGACCCAGTGAACCCGTTGAGTGATGTCTGGAGTCTTGGTCTCACGCTAATGGAACTGGCGATCGGGCGATATCCGATTCCCACAGTGGACGCCGTGGATTTCGTGCGGACGTTTGCTCCCGATTTGGAATCAAATATGATTGAACACTGGAGAGCGGCAAAAACGGGAGAACCACTTCAAGGTACGTTCATCGTTTCACTTGTCTATCACGAGGCCGGGTAAATAATGCATTGCTTCGTATTTTGCGCTGAGTTAAGGGTGTGCTGATTGAGTTCCTTTGGTCTGTGATCCTGTCTAGTTTCTGGGTGGGTCACACTGTCGATAGGCGTAAGTTCTAAACTGTTCCGATTATGCACCACAAATGAGAGAGACCGACCTCAGGAGAGACGATCCCTCAGAGCAGTGAGTTCCTCAAAGTGCGCATCAGACTTTCCCTTCCCTCCCCTCCTAGAACAGACCACCGCTCACGCTCGATTGCATGATGTCCTTTCCCTAAAGGAGCTAGTGCTTATCTGATTCTTGTGTTGTGATGGAATTCCTCGATTTTTTTATCTTCCGATTCCATCTAAGTGGTACTCACTGCTTTTGATGATTAGTCAGAGAGAGTTGATTTCATCGTCAAACCAATCTGTGCTGAAAAGCTGAGATCCTTATCGGAAATCATCAGACACTGCGCATCTCGCGAAATTCCCGGGAGTTTGGAACCCGCGACCTCTAAGCCAATGATTTGAACACTTATGGTTTATGGCTACAATCTTCTGCTTAGAACGGAGTGGATTGGAAATTTCTTAGCTTCACTAAAGCACGATGCATATCTAGTGCCTTCGGTTTCTCTAGCTGTCTATAAACAGTACTCATTACTTCACGAAAAGACGTTGGTTACTAAGTCACTGGACACGTGTCAGAAGTATGCCTGATGCCATCATCCTATCCTGCGAAGATGAGAATGCAGAACGGACGGAGCCAATTCAGTGAGTAAAGGTGTGGGGCAACAGGTTGACCCCACCGTTGGGTGTTTGAGCTCGTTCCATTCATTTTGTATGATTTGTTCTATCGCCCTGTCGCAACTGAGGCCGCGGGAGACTTCTCCTAACGGCACTTTAGTAAATTGTTATAAGCGGCTAGGTTCTACGGCGCCGCATTATCCTGAGATGGTCCCACTTTGAAGGCGACCGGCCACAATAATTTGGTCGTTATCTTGGAACGTTAGACTTCATCGAAGGTCGCGGAACTGGGCTGATCCCATCGAATGTCTAGTCGGTCGGATCTCCGATGATAGTGGTGAAACGGTTCCTCATTCCGGACGAAGTTTCTTTCAAAAAAAAATTCAATAACTCAATCTAGAAGTCTCGACATCGATCATTGTTTCCCATATGCTCAGCATCTCTTTTCAAGAAAGTTTTGTCTTGCTAAGTTGTTTGAACTCGGAATAACGCCTAATCGACTGTAAAGATGGACTTTTGTTTTTTCCAATGCAACCGACTTTGTTCAACAACACAATCCCCGTTTTTTGTGTCGTCTAGTCATCCATCTTATATCACACTGAAATGTCGTTTTGGTTTACCTGGAAAAAGAATCAGATACGATTACCACATTCACAAGTGTTTTCTTCGCGATATCAGTTCCCAGAAGTGCATTGGAGTGTGAGAGAGGTATTCAGTCTACGGCAACATCTCTTGGGCTATCTGATGACGGAGAGCGCGATTCATGGTTGATTTTAACACGGAATCAGCAATGTTGAAGTTCGTCGAATGGTATTCGGAAGAAATAACTCACCCTCGATAGATGAACTGATCACACTGCATAGGTTATGCTGGCTTGGTCACTTGCTGCGTATGCCAGTCAACCGACTTCCTCGTAGGGCTCTTTTCGCACAACCACGTGAAGGGTGGGGGAGAGTCAGAGGCGGTCAAACAATGACTCGGCAGCGAAGTATGAAAGCCATTATCAGCAAACTCAGCTGAGCTGGTCGCTGCCGTCTTCCTGGATGGGGACCCCGAGACGGGCCACATCAATGGCTAGGGACATTGTCAGACATGGCCCAGTCGCGCCCTCAATGGCGCTCGTGCATCCAAGTTATTGCCCTCAATGCATAGCTCCTTTTCCAACCCCCCTCACTTGACAGCCCACTGACGATGTCGCCCGCCTGCCAAGCCCAGCTTCCCCCCCCCCCCCCCAAATCATCGGTGAACGAAACTGCGGCAGCTACAATCACTGTGTGACGAGTACGCGGTTATTACAGCTGACAAACCAGTCCAATCGATTCTTTATTCGACCACAAGATGTTTATTAAGGAACAGTGCAAACGCAGCGACGGAACGCAGCCTTCCGGAAGGGTTGAGCTCTACGGGTGCCTATCCTTTCCCGGGTGTCTAACGCAACACAGCTGAAAACACTGGTCAGCCAGCAGTATAGGTTGGAGGTATAAAAGCGACACTTGGCAAGTTAAAAACCATTGAGGGCATAATAAGCTACTCATAAGGTTGCTGAAACCTCTTCGACAGCCTACGACCGGTTTTGCCCCGCTTGGGACTCATCAGGTAGGCGCACTCCCCCAGTTTTCGTCAATCTTATGTTCTAATTAAACCCAAATTGGAAAGATTTCGAGGAGCACACTAATTTGCGTATAATTTTAATTTCTACGGTTGAGTAAAGTGTAAAGTAACTTAGGTCGCATGCAAGGCTGTATCCCGATTTCTAGACTGCGTTGAAAACAATCTCGTGCAAATCGAGCTACTTATTTTCATATCAGTAGCAACAACTAATAGTAAATACTCAAATTCATTTCAGCTCTCGACGAAACCCCATGCCAACATATGAGTGTTTTCGAGCTGTTCGCCTGCATTGTGGAGAAGCCAGCTCCAAGACTTCCAGCCTACTGTTTCTCACGGGGTTTTATACAGCTGATTCATTCTTGTCTCCAGAAAGAACCATGCGATCGAATGAGTATAGAGTTGCTACGAAGCCACCTTATCCCACCGCTGCTAGAATTCCCCGAGAAGGATACCTACAGTCGTGCGACCCCGATCAAACACGGAGAGGAACGTTTGGATAAAGATTTGGACACCAATAGTTGCGAGATTTCAGTGGAACGCTACTTACGAGGGATCTTTGCGTATGAACAAAACGAAGCGATCAATGCGTTTGTTTCCGCTGTGGGAGATGAATTAGACGCCATTGACGCGGATGTATCTAGTACTTTGTCGTTGAATTTGCCATCCACAGGGCATCTTCTGGAACCCTCTGAATAGAATCACAAGTCGCAACTTTTTTTAATTTCACCGGCTGATCTTGTTGCGAAATCATCATTGTGATGGTCACTTTTTTATATTGATTATTTCATCGAATAAATCATCTTATTTTGCAGTACATTCATCGATTTTAATCTCTCTCTGTCTTTAGCTACGAGGGCAGTGTGACATGCAGAGTTAACGCACGAATCTCAGGCTCGAATTATCTTTGCTAACTGTGGCGCCAAAAGCTAGGTAACTAGGGTGGTGATTTAGGGCGTCTTCTGGTTTCTGACCATTGATGCCTCACCAGGATTAAGTCAGCGGATTCGTATTGGGATAATTAGGAACCGGAGGTGAGGCGGCCCAGTGGTTAGAGCGCGAATTTACTGACCAGAGGGTCCATGGTTCGAACTCGGCATCTTCATTTTGACTTCCTCTGTCTAAGCTTGAACAACCTTGCAGTATCTCAGCCCTCATGCTTCCTTCGGCTGGCATGGCAGTTAGGCACTGAAAGAGTGTTACAGCTGAGCGATGATTTCCCAATTAGGAACCGGGTATGTGGTTGTACAGCAGGTACTTCAATGACGGAAAACATCATCAACTGCGGTGACTCGGCCATGGGCTGTGCCTACCGGAACATCGTTCACCGAGATGAGTGTTGTTCTTCGTGCCCCCTTCAGAATGGCGCCCACTTCGTAGGACGGTGCGAGATAGATTGCGAAAAGTTTGAGTGTTGTTGGTGCGGTCCGCCATTCATGACGAGGTCTTTGTGCTCGATGCGCCTGCCTGTTGTTTTTTTTTTTGCAAAGAACGGCGTTCAGTGTATATCAAGTTCTTCCCAGATTGTGTGAGAGAGTGCTTGAAGGTTTGTGCACCTCACAGCTTATCACAATGCTTGTGAAAAATACAATGTAGGTATTTCGGGAATTTTAGATCACTGTTGCCAGGGCTGCTGTGCGAATTTACTGACCGCAAGGTCCGTGGTTCGAGCCCGACTTCTTTCTTCCTCTGTCTAGACAACCTGGCAGTATTCCAACCCCCGTGCTCCCTTCGGGTGGCATGACAGCTCGGCACCAATACGTTGTTACAGCTGAACGGTTATCTAGGACCGTTGTGAAACTCTGAAACCAGCTGACTCATAAATGATAGACATCCCCTAATAGGGCAATGAAGTATCAGTGTTGAATCCTGGTGTCGACGATGATTTATTCCCTTCCTGCGTTATCCTCGGTGAGAAGGAAGCCCTAAACGGGGTAATTCGTTCACAGACACCTCATCATCAATCGTGGTGACATTGTCAGTGCGTTACTAGGGAGCGAGGTGGAACGTAACCATAGGTCAGGGTTTGTTCCTCGGTTCGGGCGTCTCTGGGACTCGAGCGCCTGCCGGACTCAATCACTGACACACTGGTGCGCTTATTAACAACGCACTGATAATGTCACCTCGACTGCTGATGTAATATGTGCCGCTCGACAAGATAGAGAGGGAAGGTCCGTTAGAATAAAAGATTGCCAGTGAGTGATATGCGCAGAGGTCACACCATAACTTGGCAGTGAAGTTACCGAAATATGCTCGTTTGCAAACTAATTTGTTTTTTCGAGAGACTCACCTGGAACCCAGCTGAATCTCTCGTTTGTGATATTTCCAGGCAACCGAATGTGCTGCACCAGGCCGCCACATGTTTCAGTTGGTACAATATTCGAGATATCAAGATACATGTATAGAAGTAATGCACTACTCATAAGGTTGCTGACCCCCGTGGTATCAAAAAAGACGCTTGAGGGACATGAGGCCACTTTGACCCAATAGTCACAACGCAGTGTTAAATACCGGCTAATAATCTCAAATGAGGGTAGAACGCCTATACTGTGATTCGGCAACCGGCATTTGGCAAATACTCTGTCATGATTGGCTGATTGGCCAACATTTTCGACCAATCAGAGCTCAGCTTGATGCTGAACCACCAGGCGACCCGTTCGCGTTAGGCTTCCTGGCCGTAGCTGCGCCTAAATTCGAGCGGTACAGCCTGCTTGAGCGCAACATACAGAACAACGGACACTGTGTGGAGGGGAGCGTATAATATGGTTCAAAGACTGTGTTTGTGAAACGGATTGCTGTATCTCTACAGTGTAATAAACTGGACAGTGTGAGATTTGCGAATTTCAATGGAGATTTTGTCTTTTTGTACGTGAGGGCAGTCTATGCTGAAAAGCCGAGTAACACTGTACATCCGCCCACCCGCACGCCTCCGATCAATTTACTGCCCGATCACTTCGCCACCCCGTTTATTCGCCATTCCCGTGATGAAGTTACTCGGTTGCGTTAGTGATACACGCAAATATCTGATTTTGTTAGTTTCCCATCCCGCGCATTTCCCAGCACATACTTGCACAACATAGTTTAGCCCATGCAAGTTAATTCATCGAATTGTTCCGCGATACATTCGGTAGGCATCCGGTAATGTGATCTGGTTGGCTTATTAGTGCACTGTTGATGATTGCCATAATACAATTCAGAATGTATATGCACCAATAAAAGTTTTTAGTATAGTTGACAATGGTGAGATACCACACGTATGAAAATAAACACAATGCAAAATGGGAGCAAGTCAAAAGAGGAACTTATCGTCTGTGAGAGTTCCTTGGTGAAAGTCCGGACGGCGGGAACGTGTTTTCTTCGCAGTATGGCTGCTACACGTGTTCCGTAGTTGTCCGTGGGCTTGTGGAGAGTGGGTGACTTCCTGCTCCATGCGCGCGCGCGTCTGTGTGTTCTATGGTCGGTTCTCCTATATGTAGGTCCGTCTGCGTGTACGTGGGTGTTTCAGCACACGAGCTGTTGCTACGCTCACTAGACGGCACAGACAATCGATGTCCGATGAGTCACCTCAATGTGACGTGGTTTGTGAGTATGAAAAAAGACAAGCCTTGTGATCCAGTGAGCGACTATGAGCTGAACAGTCAAGTATGTGGGTGACCGGGTAGCTACAGGCTCTCTGTCACGTGAAACTCATGTTCGGTTCGTGCTATGCTCTGAATCGAAACAGAGTCCGCATCAATGATTGTTGAGCGAACACATCACAGTGGGTGATTTCTTTGGATTAGGACAACCGATTCAGACTGTGTGATATGCATACCGGATCCACAAAGTGACATCGTTCATATCCGTTTTGGTGAAGATGATCGCCTGATGAGCCCAGGCTGCACACATCAGGGCGGGTAAATTGATTTAAGCGACCGCGGACGCCCTGAATGTTTCTTCTCCTTTGTCACTTAATTCCTCTTCCCCTTGCGACTGTGAGGGGTCACCACGTGACCAAATCACATGAATTCGCCAGAAAAAAGGCCCTGACAGCTGACCTTTTGTCAGGTGTGAACTGTTCAGGTCCACTCATCTCGACATTAAAAGTTCGTTCTATCTGCACATCTCACCTCATGTCACGTGCCAGTCACATGGCACTCCACCGCATCCGCCGGTATGATTTAATGGTAGATCGAATGTCCTGAATCTGGGCCACACCGACCAAAATCCCGTGATGGCCCACCGAATTCCGTTAGAAACCTTTGAATAATCATACAAACAGAAACACACTACTTACAATTGAAGATTTTGGACGTTGCAACCAGCATAGGAACTAAATTGTTTTAGGCCTGGGCGGATCCTTCGTTCAGGACGCACAGTCTCAGTACACGAATTTCCGATCTTTCAGAACACTGCCAAATTTAGTATCTTTGGTCGTTTGCAGTTAGATGTACGGCATCGGAGTATTAGTTCAGGGAAATAGTGACAGGTGGATGCCCACAAATCACTTATTGCTCGGAGTGAGCGTCCGAAAACTGGTATGTGCGCAATTCTTGGACGGTTCAGAACAGACTAACTCGAGAAGCTAGATCGCTGCACTCAAATTCTCATAGGGGGAAGCTCTTGGCCACGAACTACGCAGTTAAAAGTCATTGAACAGGAAAGTAAGGGGGTGAGGTGGCTCAGTGACCGGGTGGTCCCTGGTTCGAACCCGACCTCTGCATCTCGACTTCACCTGTCTAGGCTTGGGCAACCTGGAAGTATCCCAGCTTTCATGCTCCCCTCTGGTTGTATGGCAGCCAGGCACCGAGAGGGTGTTACAGCTAAACGACAGGAAAGTAGACAACTCATATGCACATATTCTTTAAAAACTGAGCATTCTCACGCGTCCTCTTGGACTCTCTTAGAGTTCATTGAATATAAAACAATAACAAACAAACTCTGTTGTTCCATGATTTCCATAGAGATCTTAGCCTTCCAAGGGCAGAGCTTGGATACCAAACCGTAGACTACTTGCATGCTTCGTCAGTAGCCTACGTTGCTACAGCGGTAGCATGTGGACACTGCCAAAACCGGTGTTTACCCGGGGCTATGCATCGTCCGTGTTTATATATACATACTGCGCCTACCGGATGAGCCCCAAGAACGGCGAAACCGGTCGTGGGCTGCCGAAGAGTTTTCAGCAACCTTGTGAGTAGTTTGCTTTATGAAAATATACTTTGCTATATCCTAAGTGGCAGCCAATCGCACTGCTGTTCAGCCGCTCGTGGCCAAGCAGTTCAACCACTGAGGTCAAGATGCGCACTGGTGATGATTCCCCAGAAGGCCGACAAAGTTTAAAGTACATGTCAGCTTTTCGGCACAGTGTGGCCCCAACGGCAGGATGAGTAATCTATTGAACATCACCGAATCTCCTCCCATCACCATGAATCAATAAGCAGCTTCGATGAAGGAAAGTTTCACTGGATGTGTGGAGCTTCTGAAAAGTTTTCACTCAAGGAGCTGGTCAATACTTGACCACGTGATGTGGTTTCCGTGATTGAAAAATCAATGATGCTACGTTCTGTCTAAGTGAGGACTAATCACGTCTCAAGCTTGAGAGAAGCTAAGAGAAAATATTCCTTAATTAATTTTGATTATGTTGGAGACTTTGTGGTGAAACCAGGTGAGAGGTTGTCGGAGATTTTCCGGAGTTCAAACCACGGCACGGCCATTGGATATGCACTTCTGATGAGCTCTAATAAGAGCAAAACTCAAGTCCGGTGCTTCCCCTCCTTTGGTGTGGATTACCCAGAATAATTGCCCCGGGATAGGATGACGTCTGTTCAAACGAGTGATGGGAATGTGAACAGTACACATCTCGCAAACCCCACAACATGAATAACTGGTTCGATGGAGTTACTAACGAGAAATCAGCCAGCGTCTTTTCGTCCGTCTACCACCGTGACTGGCGCCAATGAACGTCAATCAGATTACACGCTCAACTTCCTCGGACAGCTACCAGGTACGCGAAGAAATGGGGTGTATGAACAGGCAAAGAATGCGACCACAGAATTCGGCAATATTGGAATGATACTCTGCGGTGGATAGGCGACAACGATATGCTGTGTGGATGTGGACCCAATAGAAAGTGTCACCCACAAGCACTGTCCTAAACACGTTGGCTAAGGACTCACCAATGCTCAAAGCCAGTTTATCACCCACTGAACCGTGATAATCCAACGAAAGTTACCTTACTATTTATTCGTTCTCAAGCAGGCCGTACAGATCAGCTGCTAGCGGGCAAATATGTGCGATTTCGTACGGTTTGCTGACTTCTAAGGAATGGTGTGCATGATGTTCTGTATAGGTAACACACTACTGTTATTCGCTGATTCGCCGACCTGCGGTATCTGTTGCTAACCCGCTCGAGTGCCTAGTGCCGGAGAAAAAAGACTCACAGAAAGACACACAACCGCTATATTCCGAACAAGCGAGTGCGAGAGCAAAAGTTACAACGGCCCCACGCTATTTACAGGGGACTTTCTGGCATTGATCCAGGCTGTCTGATAGGCGTTAGTGAACACCCATCATCGTCGACCGTGCCTCTATGAAATGCCTGAACGCTGATCACATTCGGTCGTGCTTCTGTGGCGTGCATAAACACTCGTCAGCTTTCGCTGAATCGATTGAATAATTGACTGGCCTGGATGCTTGCCGGCTTTTCTGTTGAGATTTTGGTGGAACATTAGGTTCTGGGCGTTCTGAGGTTACTTTCAGGAATCTGACCTTCCTGATAACTACACAATGTTGCTGAAAGCTCTCCGACAACACGGCTGGTTTCTCCCTTCTCTGGGGGTTCTTCAAGCAGGCGCAGTCCCCGAGTTCCCGTCAAACTCTTGTTCTAGTTGAACTCAAATTGAACAGATTTCGACCAGTACTGTCGTTTGCACACAAATTTGGTTTTGATAAGAAACTCAAAGGAAACTAGCTGTGTCGC
Source organism: Opisthorchis viverrini (assembly GCF_000715545.1). Lineage (NCBI taxonomy): Eukaryota > Metazoa > Platyhelminthes > Trematoda > Opisthorchiida > Opisthorchiidae > Opisthorchis > Opisthorchis viverrini. The sequence goes on along the minus strand of NW_008751701.1, from coordinate 1,188,844 downwards.
TTGTTTATGACTTCATCTGAATGTGCTGCACCAGGCCGCCTCATGTTTCACTTGGTGTGATATTCGACGTATCCCAATAGGTCGTCGTCTGGACATAACACGCTACTCATAAGGTTACTGAAAACTCTTCGAACGCTCATGAACCCAGTGTCCGGCCGCCAACCTTATGTTCTGGAAACACCACAAACGACAGATTCAGCTGGGTTCCGGGTGAGTCTCTCGAAAAATCAAATTGGTTTGCAGATGAGTGTATTTCGCTAATTTGGTTTCAAGTAGAACATAAGGTTGGAGGAAGCTCGGGGACTGCGCCTACCTGATGAGCCCCAAGAAGGGTGAAACCGGTCGTGGCTTCGAAGAATGTTCAGCAACCTTATGAGTAGTGCACTACAAATATACGGTGTACATGTTGTTTACTGGTCCACCGATATTGAGCTATAGTGAATACGAACGAATCGCAGGTTTATTGAAATCAGTGCTAGCGATGATCGCTTCGCATCGTATGGCACCTGTAGCTGTTGTCCTAAATGGTTCTATCGTGAACTCCGTGTGAAAACTATGGCCAATCAGAGTAACCAGACTGGCCTTGGAAAGGACGACTGTGGCCCACCCTACCGAGCCAACATTTTACCCGCCCTTCCTTGGTGAGCGGACCTTGAGACTACACTGTGCTGGCCAACGACGGACTTGCGCACGTGTTGAAGCCACGAACATGTACAATTAAGGCTTGCTGTCCAAGTCTGCTCACATCTTTTGAAACCCAGTCCTTCCTTTTGATATGCGGGATCGTCAAACATACTCGGGAACCAAAACATCGTAAATAAGTAGTATAACATGATGGATGATCCCAATACCACTATTTTCTCCGGATTTTACCCTATTCCTGGACCACATCGTTCGGTAAAGACGACATCGGCTTCCGTGAGATCATTTCACAGATCCGGGGCAGCGAAATTGGCTACGTTCAGCAGTCCAAATGCCTATGCACAAAGATGCCCGCTTGCTTGTGTGTCCATCCTGCGTGTGTCTGTGTATCGTCTTACTTTCGATTGCTAAACAAAAAGAAAGGAAGTAAACGCTGCGCACTATTTTTGTCTGTTGAGGTCTGTCGTCAAATTTGTGACCAAGCAGCCAAGCTTCTGTTTCGCTGATCGATTAAACCTGGAAGTTCAAAATAGGGATCTTTTCCAGATAAGCCCCGCTAAAAAATCAAACCCCGCCGAAAAAAGATCAGAAAGAAGAAGATATGAAATTAGTGCTTTTAGTTTTAATTGAACAAGGTGAAATTAGGCCATGTCATTCATAATTTGCATGAATAAGTCCGTTTTTTGGTACCTTTGCCTCCAAACGAACTCTCACAAGTAGCTGTCCCCTAATGATCGGTGTGTGCCGCATTGGCGTTTATTCCGCATCTTGTAGACGTGTCAAACAGATTCGATGGTTTGTGTGTGAGCTCCAGTCGTTGGGTCCACACAGTTTCCAGCATGGCAACACCGCAACTGAACTTAGTGACGCTTTCAACTCTCGTTCATGACAAGGAGACGGCAATACGTTTTTTGAAAAGCCACCGAGTGATGCATCAGCAACGTTTACGCAACAATTGCCACCAAATGACACTTTCAACTGTTTTTGACAGGTAGAGGTGTAATGCTCGACAGTGTTGGCGACAAGTCGGTTTTCGAAAGGGGACTTGGCTGGAGCGGTCTAGGATGGAGTTTAGGACAGCAATTCTATTCATTTATTGCTGGTCCAAAAATTTAGCAAAAATCAAGTTCTGCTCAGAGGAATTACCTATTACCCACACGACCGCTGTTGACTGGAAGAACCTTTTTCTTGAAATTTGCGCCTGGCGGAACCTTTTGCAGACCCCATCAGTTATCAGCGGCCCAGGTCTACACGTCGAGATCGATGAAACGCTAATATATCGTCTTAAAACCACGCAGGGCGAGTCCTTCCCCTGCAGTGGATTTTTGGAGGGATCTGTCGGGAAACTAAAGACAACCCACGTCGACGAATTTTCAGCAACCTTATAAGTAGTGCATTACGAATATACATGTATCGCGATATCCCGAATATCGTACCAACTGAAACATGAGGGGGCCTGGTGCAGCGCATACGGTTACGTGGACACATCGCGAACGAGGAAGTCAGCTGAGTTCCAGGCGAGTCTATCGCAAAACCAAATTATGTGATTACCTCTCACCTAGAAATCCAATCTCGTTTTCGAATCATGGACTATCCGACAGAATCCGACAGAATCAAAAGGATTAGTCACCAATAAAAATTCACATAGGAGGGACGACGAATTAATCAAGTTTGCCAACCGATTTGCAATTTAACTTCCTGTGGACGCTTTCGGCTGTTTTGTTAGTCAGATCAGACAACCAGTAGTATGTTGGTCGAGTAGAGCTAAGTTTGAGGACATCTAGACCAGTCCACGTCGTTGGGAATTGTGGAGATCCACGAATTAGTGTACAGCCAGTCATACTCCGGCTAGCTCCATCCCAGTCGTCAATGCTACTGAAGCTGTCGAAGAGTTTTCAGCAACCTTGTGAGTAGTTTCCTTCATGAAAAGACACTGAAGCACATTTCTCAACGCATACTTGATGATACGTTCTTACCAATCCTAAAGGATGAAATATTTCAAAGTATGAACCTTACAAAGTGTGACCCTGTGAAGTGGAAAGGATGAACTTTCGAGGCATCTTACGGTTTAGCAGATCTTGCTGAAGTAAAAGCACTTCTGTCTGTCTCTTGTTTATTGGCCAAGGAATTCGGCATGGTAGATGGGACTTGACGCTGCCGAGATTTCGGCGCCTACTAGATGCCCATTCGAAGGAATAAAAAACGATCTTTTTCGGAAAAGTTTGGTAACAATCGGTAGATTTATTGCTGGGCAACGTTTTGCTTCGTCAATTTGATACCTGGTGACCCACCCTAACACCTTGTCTGACACCTAACATAGATTTAGCTTGACTTAGCTGATTGGTTCTCCTTCCGCCTTAAATCTCGACCAACCTCGTAACCTAGTCACACTTGGCCTGACGAAGCTCTGATGTCAAAAGCGAAACGTTGCCCGATATGTTACCAAACTTTTCCGGAAACGATGACTACTCAATCGGTTCCAACTGGTTGGATAAAAAAACACGTTTTGTACTGATGAGTGGAACACCTGCCTGTCAAAGGTATGCCGAGAGACCAGGCGCATGATTTCACTCCACACTGTGCCTACATACCAGTCAAATACCTGAAGAATTTCTGGTGACCGGTTTCGAATCTTTTTCTAGATGTTGTTACCTTCGGACTTGCACATGTTATGTGAGTGATTGACAGAGTGCACGCATGAAAACCAGTGTGAGACATCGGCCCGGATTCGCACAATCACTGGGGGTGTGCCGCCAACAAAAGTCAATTGGTTATCTGATCAGATCGATTTTTTTTCGAATCAGCGTGTGTCTGTGGGCAAAACCCGATCTAGTCTAGTCTGACGTGAAGTTTTCATCAATCTCGTGGGTAGAGTGTTCTGTCTCGACTGTGTTGTTTCGTCTGATACGCGTTTCCCATCCAGTTGAGAACAGCCCGACGGAAGCATCGCACCTGTTGGTCAAGTCGAGGAACTACAAAGTTTTTTTCACGTGATACCTATGAAGACCTGTATAAACCAGAACACAGGAAGAAAGAAGCGCTTTCCGGAAGAATTAACTCCACGCCTCCAGTCTGTAATAGCAGCCAAAGGGGCTGATACAGGCCAGTTTACTTGGTACTCCAGTTCGTCGGTTACAACATGCTGGCCTTCAGCATCCAGACTGTCCCTTGACAACTTGGGTGAAATTTTTTGCCGATATCCTCCCAAAATGATGAGAGAAACATTCTGATTCTGCATACACAAAGATAACCTGTGGAGTTGCAAGTGCTGGCTTTGTGTGGCTCTGTGTACTTTGACGATAGCAGAAATGGCCTACTTTTCATAGCATGGAGCATTTTTCACAAGTTTCTTAAAATCCGTCCAGTGTAGTTTGTTAGTAGTATCTGTTCAAAGTTGATCAGAATTTCTAACAGTTTCCATCATTCACAAGAAGACAGGTGAAGAACCTTCCTTGAATGGTTTCCGTTGATGGGTTAGTCAGCTGATTCCGGAACTGTCCTTCGCAAGCCATAGATCTATAGACTTGAGAACACAGTATCAAGGAGGCTTCAGTCGTAGATCTTCAAGCGCGGTGAGTTTCAGGAGGCTTGCAAGCGAGAAATTGACCAGCGGCGCCGGTTTGCCTAAGTGAGAGAGTAAGGCACCCATTTGACCCAACTGCAAGCCTACTTTGAGACAACTATAGTCACGACAGTATAGACCAATCGCCCCCTACTTCTCGCGAAATACATTCCCGTATGCTCTGGACTCGTAGCGTGCACTGGAGAGTGACGGCCAATCAGCTGCTGTGCAAATGAAGGCAGTTTATACTGAAATGCGGAGAAGCACTGTGTAACTGTTTCATCGTTCTGAGGAGTCATCAGCTGTGCCCGTCTCACGAAACTCAGGGAGTTTCGACCCCGCAACCTTCTGACGAATGCTCGAACAATTCACCCGTCGGCCTTGAGCGGCCAATTAGATCTCACTCAGACAGGACAAAGTACCACTCAGCCTTCAATGACCGAAACCACATCACGTGGTCACGCGGTGACTGACAGCTGCAATGGTGACTTCGCAGATGGATGTTACACTTAGCTTACAACAAAGCGAGGCCAACCAACATGAGATCTTGGTCTACAGCATGACAGTCAACAATAACCCACAGCAGAAACGAAATTAACTTCTACACTAAAAAAACGCAAGTAAATTGTTGGTTTTGTAGACGTTGTGTGAAGAGGCGTAGCACTTGGTAACGCCACAAAATACTGCTCAGCAGGACGAATGCTTGGACATATCGGAGAGTATACGTGTCAGTCAAATATTCTACTACAAATATTCTACATCAGACTGAAACGAGCGTGTTTTTCGAACCAGCCGTCATTGGGTGAATGATAATGTAACCGCTACCTCAGAACTGCCACTTGTTAGGGATATAAATGTCCTTTGTAAGCATTGCATCTGAGTCAGTTGGACGCAACCCCCTGGAGCTGGTCTTTCAATTTAATCAATCTTGTTCGTAGCTTGAAGAATTGTTCAAGGAACGGAAATGCGTCAGATGTGACCGAAATCAGACCACGCCTCACCGATCATGGCTAGCACGATCCAGAACATTATTATCAGGAAGGTCAGCTTCCTGAAAGCAACCACTGAATGCCCGAAATCTACCGAGACTCTCAGCTTCGCTAGATGTTGACCAGACAGACGACGCCCCCTCGATATGCAGCGCTTCACAGCCTTGTATCAAACCCAGACAGCGCGAGTCAGTGTTGATCAAGGTCAGAACCGCCCCCGCAATATGCAGCACGTCGCAGCCAGACCGTGTGCGTCAGCATTGGACCGAGTTCAGGCAGTGTGCCTCCAATAAATAGCTTGAGATCGTTGTGCATTCGCATTCACACGCAGTCACGCTCTCGCACCCGCTTGGTTGGAATATAGCTGTTGTGTTCCCTTCCGTGAGTCTTTTCTCTCCGACACTGGGCACTGGAGCTGGTCAGCAGCGGATACCTCAGATTAGCGAATCAGCAGATATAACAATTGTCGATCGCAGAGGCGAGTGGAATTCAAATATGCGCCAAAAAGAAACACGTAAGATCTCTGAATTTGAGATGGTCTGCGAAGAATCCGGTTTCACACTCGTGAGCCATTCAACTCCTAACTCCGTATTCCTTTTCTTTCATCAAAGAGCACGTACCGGTGATTTTCACATAGGATTTTCACGTGATTTCCGACATCGAGAGGACTAACCGCAGAAAAAAACTCTGTTCGTTGTTCTCACGAATTCCACGGGTATCTTTATTCACTTGAAATAATCTTTTTGTGTCGAGAAGCCGTTCATCTTCATTCAGAATCATCAGCAATGCACAAACTGAGTCACCGGGGAATTTTGAACTTCCGAGTTTCCAGTTAGTATTTGAAGTCTTAACCGTTTGGTGACGAGTCGCGCATCAACAGTGCGATCAACTCACACTTGGGTAGAATATGGTGCCAATCACAGAAACCACATCACGTGATTGCATGTTGACTGGCTCCACGAGTGATGACTCCTCAGATGGAGTGTGAATTCTTGTTCATTCCGAGCTACTTATGCTCCACGAGTGATGACTCCTCAGATGGAGGGTGTGAATCTGTTTTTCATCGTTCCACAGTGTGAAGTGGATGCGAAGTGTGTTTCATGTGAATGCCTGTCGATAATCGATGGGAATTCGTCGGGGTAAGGAACTCGTGGAATGCTTTCCGACAACCTCAAGGGGCTGTACAGTTTCCTAGGTTTGATGAATCAGCTCTGATTCGCTCAGTTACACAGGCTTTGCGAACCAGTGTCTTGATCACGTCGAGAGGAAGCAACTTGGCTTCCAGAACTTCAATGTAGAATGATATGATGAACATTCTACCTTCGGTTGTGGTCAAATCTGGCTGCACTAACCGTAGTGAGGCTGCCACTTTTATAATAATGTATGGCAATGTTGACCCGAAAGTCCAAGCGGATAGAAACCACCGGTATGCATTACTGACCTTGAGATAAAAGTGCAGGCGCTATTGGCACCACAAGTTCAAGAAAAGCCTCTCATGAAAGGTCAAGTAGGCCACCTTGGGCAACGGTTGGAGGGTCATAATGAGGGTAGAGGTTTCTACCCTGTGCATATAGGCCGAAAATGCGATTGATCTGTCCACAAGTGAAAAATAACTTTCAGTTGTAACAGACTTTTTGAACCTAGCGTCACCAGAAGGGAGAACGAGGGCTGAAATATTGCCAGATCGCCCAGACCTAGACAGGAAATGTCTAGATGCCGAGGTTCGGTTCAGACCACGGACCTTCTGACCAATTAAGTTCACGCCGTGACCACTGTCCCCTCTTAAGATCTATTCCTTTGTGAGAGTTGCTCGCATGTTCCTATGCTGTTTCAAACACACATCAGGTCGTCCAATTTTGGTTGCTCGATTCACTGATACACTTTTAGCAAAATACACTCATTTGCAAACAGATTTGGTTTTTCGAAAGACTCATCTGGAACCCAGCTGAATCCCTCGTTTGTGATGTTTCCAGGCAACTGAATGTGCTGTACCAGGCCGCCTCATGTTTCAGTCGCTACGATATTCGAGATATCGCGATGCATGTATATTCGTAATGTACTACTCATAAATTTGCTGACAAATTTTCGACGATTTTCAGTAACCTTATGAGTAGTGCATTACAAATGATACACTGTTGTTATCCGATCAAACGGCTTGTATTCCCTGGTCTGAAGAGAACCAGTATGCGTTCCAATCCAGCTTACTGCATGCTTTCTAGTTTCGTCTCTCGAATTGCAATTTATCGCTAGGAGTGGGAACACAGTTAGTTGACATCTGGTGGGAGAAGAACTCGGAAAAAAACAATTTAAAGACGAGAGAAGTTTGACTAAATCCCATTGACTCTACTCTTCTAAATGGAACTACTCGCGAGATTGCTGCATACTCTCCGGCGGCCACCCTCATCGGGCTTCCCATGTGGCGCGCTCCCCGAGTTCCCATCAACCTTGAGTTCTACTTGGGACAAAATTCGACAGATTTCGACAAATGCACTTATTGGCCAGCAACTTGGTTTCCACGACGCCCTGTGGCTACCCAGTCACTCACATACTTGACCGTTCAGCCCACAATCGCTCACTGGATCACGAGACTTGTCTCTTTTCGTACTCACAAACGACGTCACATTGAGGTAATTCATCGGACATCGATTGTCTGTACCGTCTAGTGAGCGTAGCTGACACACCCACGTACACGCGAACGGACCTACATATAGGGAAACCGAACACAGTCAGCACACACAGACTCGCTCGCGCGCGCGCAGGGAGCCGGAAGTAAACCCCTCTCCACAAGTCCACGGACAACTATGGAACACATGTAGCAGCCATACTGCGGAGAAAACACGTTCCCGCCGTCCGGACTTTCACCAAGGTGCTCTCACAGACGACAAGTTCCTCTTGGAGAAGAACTCGGTTTTGCATTGTATTTATTTTTATACTTGTGACTGTCAACCATACTAAAAACTTTTATTAGTGCATATACCTTCTGATTTATGTTATGGCCATCATCAACAGTGCACTAATAGCCCCACATGAATCTCTAGTTCATGATGGGTTACGTCTACACAATGTATTGCGATACTACCGGACTGCACCAAACGAAACATGAGGCAACCTGGTGCAGCACATTCAGTTTCCTTTGGTCTCCCGTGAAAAAGAAATTGACACGCAAATGAGTGTACTTCGCTAGAAACTGGGGTAAAATAGAACATAAGGTCAAGGAAAACTGGAGAACTGCGCCGACATGATGGGCTTCACGAAGAGTGAAACTGGTCGTGAGCTAACGGAACGTTTGTAACAACGTTACGAGTAGTGTGTCACATTTATACACAGCAGGCTACTATGTACGTTGACAAATCGATACCAGGAGGACTCAACTTTATCGATTATCGATACCCTTGACTGGTACTGAAACCCTAGCAGCACAAGTTTACGAATTTTCGCCCTCAAACATAGCTGTAATCTAATACACTACTCACAAGTTTGCTGGAAGCACTCTGACAGCCCACAACCGGTTCGGCCCTTCTTGGGGCTCATCACGTAGGCGCAGTCCCCGAGACATGTCCTACGTGAACTCGAATTGGACTGTTTCCGAGAAATACACTCATTTGCAAATCAATTTGGTTTTCACGAGAGACTGAAATGAATCTCTCATTTATGATATTCTACAACTGAATGTGCTGCACAGGCCGCCTCATGTTTCATTTGGTCCGATATTCGAGACATCGCAGTATATTTTCATAAAGCAAACTACTCACAAAGTTGCTGAAAGCTCTTCGACAGCCCATGATCGGTTTCGCCCTTGTTGGGGCTCATCTTCAGCAGGTAGACGCAGTCCCCGAGTTTCCGTCAACCTTATGTTCTACCTGAAACTAGCGGTTAGCACTCATTTAAAAGCACATCATAAACGAGAGATTCAGCTGGGATCTAGGTAAATCTCCAGTCAAAACCAACCTGGTAGATAAATGAGTGCTTCGCTGATTCCAACTTGTTCGAATTCTTAGGGCTTCTGGAAACGCTTCAAGGTTTCTTTTGTTGTAAACAAAAAGGTTTTCATCAGGTCAGGCTCTGATGATACTGTCTTCACACGAAAATCTAACTGAATGTATCAGACTTCTTGATTCACAAAGCAAATAGAAACGGAAATTCGTCAGGCAGGTGCTACATTCCAAAGCCGAAGATGCGTCTAGAAAAACATCAATATTGGTTAAACCCACTGAGGGGGCTGGGAAAGAAGAGAAACGAATTATTCCGGTTCTGGGGAGGGGATCCCTAAACTGTGATGGGATCTTGGAATTTTATTGGAGGTTTTGAATTCAGCCTACACTGAGAAATGGAGAAGTTGTTTTATACATAATGCTAATTATCAGCAGTGCGCCTCTTACGAAATTGCAGTAGGGACTTTCGTTTGGCAACCAAACACTGACTCGTTTAAGTAACCCTAAATCGCCAGCGAGCGAGGGAAGTCGTGCACAGAAACCTCACTATGACCATTGTGATGCGATTAGGGTTGAAAAAGGTAAGATGAAGGATGTTGTGAGGAAGGGCCTGACAATACAGTAGGGCTGGACAAATTGGAGAGCGACTGCTGTTTGTGCCGTACAGATCGAAGTTCGAACGGACACACATCTCTCGCAATCACAAGCAATGTTTGCTAAGTAAAGCCTTCTTCATCAGCCACGAACCGAATGCGTAGTGAATTGATCAAATGGAGCAGATATATCTAGTACCTGAGGTTAGATGCCATATACAGGTGTAAAGCTGGATACTACTGATGAAACATGAGAGTAGTATGTGGTTTTCTCGTAAATCCGCTTCGATCTACTGAAAAGTGTGATTTGTTACGGAATTTGTGGAGTGGTTTTGTAGTATTCGTTTGCGTTTGAGTGATAGTCAATGAATATCCAGGAAAGTTTAGGAAGACGCGTTTAAGGAGAAGATGGATATTCAGTTTTGTAAACAAGATGCATATGAGAAGCAAGAGCTGTTTGCGGCCACAAACCGATTGTAAAGTGGATTGATCAAATTGCACGGATTTGTCAACTACTTGAGTTAGATGTTTCAACACGTAGATCGAGTAGTCTCCCAGGTCAAAAGCAGGCATCAACCACTTGGCTTGGCAAAAAATTACGTACATTCCACACCTGCACCTACACGACTTGAACGCCCTCCATATGAGACCTTCCCTAGCACTCCTGATTCCAATATTCCGAGATTGTTCACGATTTGGTTTACAGCTTGTGTGGGGGAGATACAATGTCTGGTTTTACCAGAACATTGTCATCGACAGCAAGACATCAGTGTTCAACACCGATCCTTTGCTGCCGTACAACCATCATTTATTTGAAGGCCTTACTGTGAAGAAAAGAATAAAAGTGAACGGAGAAGGGACTTAGAACTAGCTTACCACAATCATTCCGTGGTGCCTACACCTCCAGACATTCACTCAGGCAATCTGGATAGAAGCTGACAGCAAGAATGCCACTGACATCGGTTGGCAGCCATATATTTCAGCGTCTCCAACCAGGCACAGTGGGGATCACGGGGATCACGCGGTCCCCATCCTGGAAGGTGAGTAGCACCGACAGCACCCAAGCGTTTCGTGATCTCCTTCATACTCCTCTGCCAAGTCAAGGGTTGGCCACCTCTCTGCTTCCGCCACTCAAAGTTGGGCGCGGGAAACAGCACTCTCTTCGGCAAACGAAGGATGTGCATTTCCAACACATGTCCCAACCGACGCAGCTTCTGGTGCTGGACACATTTTCAATGGAAGTGCCAATTGCACAATCGAAAGGTCACTTTCTAACTATCAAACAATTACCAAATAATTTATGTTAAATCTGAAAACTTTCGCAAAGAACTCAAAATAACTGTTCCAACCATCAAACAGCTGCTTTTTTCTCGTCACGTCAACATGCTAAAACAATGCACTCATCTCGTTTACTTAACATGTTTTTCCCGGCTTCCAAAAACGATGAATTTACAAACTTCGCCCTATTTATTTTCATTAACTTTTGTCATGTGGTATTTGAAAATGCATCTTGTTCGGAGGTAGTATTGTTTGCCTGCACATCCCCCCTCACTTCATAGCTTATTGGTGCTGAATTTCAAACGGTCTACAAAACCAAGATCTTTCACTTGTCCGTAATAGTGTTTTTTTACAGTGGCGTCAACACATGTCGATTGTTCTCCTTGGATCTTGAACTAATATTTTTGCCAGCTCATCTTACATTTGACTGTGAGATCAACCCTGATCCACCTAACGGACATCATGAACCACAATTATATGAACAAGGTAGCGAACAGAGAGAAAAAACATTATTTCTGTCTTATTGCTGTCTGTGGATCACGTGTCAGATGGAGTCACGTGATGTCCGCTTCAGTTGGTTCATTTGGGCGAAGAAACAACCGAAATCCATTGTTCGTAGTGATTTTTACTCAGTTGCAGTAAGACTGTGAAAACAAATGCCGCTTGCGGTGTTCCGCCACTCACAATTTATTACCACCCAAAAAAACTTGCGCCAAAACCCGGATTTCTCACCGTAGTTTACACATTCGGTCTCCAAAATGCAGTTTTTCCCACCAACCGCTATTGTTTCTCAAAAATCAGACATCTTTGGGTTCGAGTAATTCGAGGCGCATTGGAGGTTTTTTCTCTACCAAACACATGCTCAGATTAAGTCCGCCAATAAAAGTAAAAAGCACGTTCTTCAGCATGAAGGAAACTACTCACACGGTTGCTGAAAACTCTTCGACAGCCCAAGACCGGTTTCACCCTTCTTGGAGCTCATCAGGTAGGCGCAGTCCCAGAGTTTCCGTCAAACTTATATTCTACTTGAACCCAAATTGGACTGTTTTCGAGAAATACACTCATTTGCAAATCAATTTGGTTTTAACGAGAGATTCTGTCTTTTATGCTATCTAACAACTGAATGTGTTGCACACAGGCCACCTCATGTTTCAGTTGGCACGATATTCGAGATATCGCAGTATATTTTCATGAAGAAAACTACTCACAAGTTTGCTGAACACTCTTCGACAGCCCACGACCGGTTTCGCCCTCCTTGGAGCTCATCAGGTAGGCGCAGTCCCAGAGTTTCCGCAAACCTTATGTTCTAGCTGATAAAAAAACGCACGAACTCAGCGAACAACGCTCATGTGCAAGCTAACTTGTTTTCGTAACACCATAAATGAGAGATTCAGCTGGGTTCCAGGTGAGTCTCCCGCAGATGAGTGTAGTCGCTAGGTTCTTCAGCACTTATCTAAACGTTTCCAAAACATGCAACAATACGTATAGGTGAAAAGCGTGTTCAACTCAGTTTGCTTACTGATTTTTATTCATTAACTTTCCACAACGCCAAAGTTGTTGGACGTGGGCCAAACAATAATTCAGGTTGATTGAATGCTGGACTGTAAACTTTACTTTTCTTAAGTGAGACACCAGTTTTCTGCATTTCATTTTACGGTGTATTGAATCCAACTTGACAACCTGATGGTTCCTCCATCTATTCCTCTACTTCGCCGATGTACTTTTGGTAGCATTTTTGCTCATTCGTACCCACTGTCCACCTTGTCGCAATGGCCGCCCTGTCCGGAACTGATATATTAGCTTATGTGCGTATACACAGCTGACCTACTCACGTATGCGTTTTCGTGCCGCGTACACTGAGCTGCCCTGAATCGTTCCGTCGTGGATTACGCTGCAAGAAACGGCGGCTAATCAATGTCAGTGGCGTTCGTCCTGTCAGTTTCTTTCCAGATTGTCTGATTGAGTGGTTGAACCTCAGAATGCTTCACATAGACTAGCACTAGGTCCTCTCCCTCACCCACTCTTTCTCTCTTTTCACCCTAGGGGTTTTAACATAATATAAGTTGACGAACCTTATGGTTGTACAGCAGTGAAACATCAGTGCCGACACTGATGAAGGTGTCTTTGATGATGATGATGACGTCTGATGGTACAGCCAATCAGAGTTATGAGACTGGCCTTGGAAAGGACCAATGCAGCCCACCCTAACGGGCCAACATTCCACTCGACCTTGTTTGGTGTGCGCATCTTGAGATTGCACTGTACCGGTTAGTGACGGACTTGCGCACACGTTGACACCACGAACGCAGAAAACGGGTGTTTGATATGTCATATAGCTTACCGTTGTGTGAGGGGGACGAGATGGCCCAAGTGGTTAGAGCGCGAATTTACTGACCGGAGGGTCCGTGGTTCGAACCCGATCTCTGCCTCTCGAGTTCCCCTATCTAGGCTTGGGCAACCTGGCACTACCCCCAGCCCTCGTGCCTTCTTCGGGTGGCATGGCAGCTTGGGCACCGGGAGGGTGCTACAGCTGAACAACTTTTTTTACCTTTGTGTAAGAGGCAGTCGACTTTGGTATTCGCGATCGTCGAACATACACGTGACCAAATGATCCACTTCGGGAACCTCACCACAGCTTGAAGAATAACTTTTTGGTCCAGCACGCAGGCCTGATGTTATCTTGCTTTGTCAACATAGGGTTGGTTCGAGCTACTTCACGTTGCTGTGAATAGAAATTTGTACAAAGAGTACATAAGTTTGACTCGGGAACTGCGCCTAACTGATGAACCCGAAAGAGAAGAGTCTTCAGCGACTTTCGGGGAGTGATGCTCCTTCGTACATTCAACCAATAGCTCGGTTTCTTTATCGGACTATCACGGCGGTCCAGAACACAGCTCACTGGACAATCCGAAACACCTAACGCGGGCGATACCGATTGGTTCAGCCCTGGATTGCGGGAATTTAAGGTAGCTGAAACTGCGGTTGTTGACCCAAGCTGACCTTGAGCATAGGTAAAACCACAAAGCGATGGGGATAACTCTGTGAGTAGTTTTCTGCCTCACTGTGGGGATAGAGGCGAATGGCGATACTGCGATTAACTTATCTCACTGGTGCGTCCTGGACAGGTGTCATGCACAGGGAATAAAAGACAATCCAACACAATCTGGGCTTTAAATCCGTTGCAAACTTTGACTGTTGCGAAGCCCATGGATAATTTGATTGGTTTCATTCAGCGCGTGGAGAAGAACCATGCATATCACCTCCACAGACCCGTCCAGCTTGCGCTGAAACATGTCGCCTTTTGTGTCACATCAATTAACTAGGTAATGAGAAATCCGAGTTCATTGGCTTCATTCCGGGTTCCGTTAACCTTTCTTTATTTTGGCCATAGCAAAGTGAGCGACATTTCGCAAAATACACTCATTTGCAAACAAGTGTGGTTTTGCGGGAGACTCTCTTGGAACCCAGCTGAATCTCTTGGTTATGAAGTTTCTAGAACAAATTTGTTTGCAAATGAGCGTGTTTCGCTAATTTCGTGCAATTTGGTTTCACATAGAACATAAGGTTGATGGAAACTTGGGGACTGCGCCTAACTGATGAGCCCCAATAAGGGCGCAACCGGTTGTGGGCTACCGAGAAGTTTTCAGCAACTCTTTAAGTAGTATATCACATCTATAATACCCTCTGAAGAGCAAAGCTGCAGAGTTTGTGCACAAAGGCCGTCTCATGTTTCAGATAGCATTCGAGATATCGAGGTTATCGTAAACGAGAGATCCAGTTGAGTCTCTTGTGAAAACCAAATTGATTTGCAAATGAATATATTTCCCGAAAGCAGTCCAATTTGGGTTGCCGGAAACTCGGGGACTGCGCCTACCTGATGAGCCCGAACTGGAAGGGCGAAACCGGTCGTGGGCTGTCGAAGAATTTTCAGTAACCTTATGAGTAGTGCATAACGCCTATACATGTATCGTAATATCTTGGTGAGCGACAGTTGTTTTCAATCTGGCTCCGGTTAGCAAGCAATGCGTGGGTGGACTTAAAGGTCATATCAGACAGACTCAACTCCGGTATTCCCTGAAATTCCTTAGGCATTCTCCAGAATCTGATTATCTACGATGACAATTGTTCCGGAGCTAGACGTTGTCTTCTTGATCGTCGTCTTCATACGTCGCGGCGATGACCGTCTGGGGGATCCACCTGGAATTTTTCTCCAAGTTGTCCAAATTCTGGTAACAGACAAACACTTACGTTGCATTGTGATCACATGATATGGAGATCACATGACGAAAGGATATCTTCAAAGAGCCGAGATGTTTTGGTTTGGGGACAAATTACATCACAGGCTCAAAGGTTTCGATTGATCGTAGGCCTTCTGGGGGGGAGCTTACCGTTGTGTGAGGGGGGCGAGATTGCCCAAGTGGTTAGAGCGCGAATTTACTGACCGGAAGTTCCGTGGTTCGAACCCGACCTCCGCCTCTCGAGTTCCCCTGTCTAGGTCTGGACAACCTGGCAGTATCCAAGCCCTTGTTCTTCCTTCGGGTGGCATGGCAGCTAGGCAAAGGAAGGATGTTACAGTTGAACGCATTCTTTCTTTCTTTTTCTAGGCCTTCTAACCGTGTTACTTCACGGAAGTGAACGGTCTCTCCAGAAAAGACTGTAGTTCACTGCTGGATGGGTAAGATCTTGCCAAACAACAGTTACCTGACAAAGAATGCTCCACAAACGCAAATAGGGCGGCACAAGCAACCAATCGAACTCAAGAACGTCAGACCACAACGCAATACAACCCGAGAGAACGAACTACTAAAAATAGAAGGCGTGAGGATAACCAATCGACACAAAGGAACGCAGACCACAACGCAACAAAGATCACAAATGGACCAATAGATTCACCAAATTTGTTACACTTTAAGTAGCCAATCACGTCAGAAGATAACAGATAGCCCTCGAATGCTATATAAGCGCACGCAGGCAAGGAAGAAGTACCCACTCAACTGCGCACTGATGATGTCTCCTCGTATGGTGACGAAACGTTTGCAAGCCAATTGCCAAGCTCGGCGAACAGATCAACAGCCACCTGATCAACAACCAATAAATATGGGCCTAGCATACATTACATCCGTTTCAAGTTTTTTGCGTATCTACTGCCAAGGAAATATATTGATTGCTCTCGTTTCCATCGTTATATATAATAAATACTCGTTGTCTTATCGTCATGCCAACTAGAATTGGTATATGACCAATCAGCAGTGGTCTTTCTCTCCTCATCAATAGATTTACATACTTCGTCCAGGCTTCCTTCTGCAGCTTTAAGACTGGATCGCTCTCTGGTGATCAGAGGTTAAATTTCTAATTTATGTACAACCCCACCAGTTTCTACTCTGCGACTCTACAATATCTATACTTTCATAAGCTAAGGGGCCTGGGTGGGACAGTTTTGGCGTCCGAATTGATACTATTTGTAAAAAAAAATGGGCAGAAGTGCTGTTCCTCGCGGAGGGACAAGCAGGAGAACAGACAGCAAAATACGGAAAACTCATCGGTTTGGTTAAACTGATGGTGATGCGGTGGCCACGTGATGTGGTTCCCGTGATTGACTGAAGAGTGATTTCATGTCCTGTCTAAGTGAGGATTAATCACGCTGCTGGTCAAGCGTCGTCGGTCACGTGATTAAGTGTTAAACCAGTGACCGGAAGTTCACGGGTTCGAGACTGGAATTTCGTGCTATTTGCACTGCAGATGACTCCCCAGAGGGATGGAACAGCTGTACAGTACTTCTCGGCTTTTCAGCATAGATTGGCTTCACTGACAAGACGAAATTTCTGCTGAGGATTTTGTTAGACTCCGGGGTGATTTCCGCCGTACGGGTGAGTGCATGATGACGGGTTGCTTAGGATAAACAATAAATTGACAGCTTGAACAGGTTTCATCTGGCTCTAGTTAGGTGAATTTCATCACAGTTTGATGTTTTACCGTGCAAACTACTGTGTTGTCTCCGGTAAAAAGCATCCATCATCGTCGACTACGATGGCTCGGTCATGTGCTACGCATGCCGAAACACCGTCTACCGAGACGAGTGTTGTTCTCCGTGCCTCCTTCAGG
>NW_008751701.1:1160873-1167376 GCF_000715545.1 Opisthorchis viverrini | reverse complement strand
ATTCTTTTCTTTACAATAAGGCTTTCAAATAAGTCATAGTTGTACGGCAGTGAAGCATCGGTGTTGAACACTGATGTCATGCTGTCGATGATGATGAGGATGATGATGACACCCCACATACAATCGCCAACAGAAATGCGCAGTGACCATACCTCAAAAGAACTGAAGTTCATTTCGAAAAATCTCACTTGAAAACTTTCCCGCTCGCACTTTTAAATCTGTTTGTAACTACTTGAGGCATCCGAAAAAAACTCACAAAGTTTATCCTAAATTGAATAGGATATTGAAAACCGGGAACAGGTGGATGAAGCGCAAAGAAAACGGCGCTTGACCCCATCTGTGGCAGAAAGGATTGAGGAAAACTTTTCAGTTCGTACCGATTCAAATGAATGCCTTGAGGGTGTCGGAACATCTGGATCCATTGAATACAGGTGTACATACAGACGGAATTTCATGTTGATTTTAAATCCATCGGGTTGGCATTCGGTGCCTGAGAGAGAAGGGTGATGCATACACCTGTTGACACTGAACTTCTTCAGTTTATCATACACACATTCTACGGTACTGACGTCTGATAGGAATTGAAACAACGAATTTTGTTGAACAAAAAACACAATACAACTGATGTTTTTTCACCAAGGTCGTCCGCGATAACCATTTTTGCAGGACCTGACTCCCACAACTATTTGTCACAATGGTATTACCCCTCCCTAAAGAAGTACCATACACGCTTAGTCCTAAAATACTACTCACAAGTCATTCGGGCATTTTTTAGAATTATCTGAGTTGGACCATATATCACAAGGCCCTTAAGTTGTAGCAACCCTTTGCCTTATCGTGTCAACTGAATCATGAGGCGGTCTGTGCAGCACATGCAGTTCTAGAATATCATAAACGAGAGATTCAGTTTAGTCTCTCGTGAAAAACAAATTGATTTGCAAATGAGTGTATTTCTTGAAAACAGTCCAATTTGGGTTCAAGTAGAACATAAGGTTGATGGGAACTCGGGGACTGCGCCTACCTGATGAGCCCGAATTGGAAGGGCGAAACCGGTCGTGGGCTGTCGAAGAGTTTTCAGCAAACTTGTGAGTAGTTTCCTTTATGAAAATATACTGCGATATCTCGAATATCGTGTCAACTGATACATGAGGCGGTCTGTGTGCAGCACCTTCAGTTGTAGAACATCTATACGAGAGATTCAGTTGAGTCTCTCATGAGAACCAAATTCATTTTCGAATAAGTATATTTCTCGAACACTTTTCCTTGTTGTGATCACACAGCTGTGTGTGTTGTACTCGGTTCCTCAGAAACGTTTATCACCGGAAAACAGTCAGGTGCTGTTCTCCGGGATCTTCGTGAAGGCTCTGATACACACAAGCGCAACTGGACGTGGAGATGCAAACAGAGGAATGTGGCACTTTCTGAAAATCAGCTTACTGTACACTTCATCACGAAATATAAATGTGCCCAGATCGATCGGTTATCCAGTGTGTTAACGCTCTTCACCGTTTACTGCACTGGTGCGCAGATATATCCACATGTATCGACATGAAACGCGCTATCAACCGCAATGTAGGGTCTCACACGCTGCCTTTCCTAAGACGTCCTTGAACAGCGCTTGAAGACGAGACACATAGTATGTGTTACACTTTCTTAAACCGTTCAGTCCACGTATCCATTCAATTTTGAACCACAACGTACCCCCTTAATATAAGTACAACACTCAAAAAATTTCATCTTGAAGTAGAGTCTCGCTGGCAGAAAGATGACTACTTTTCAGAGCGTTCTGTTTTCAGCAGAATTGCGAGCACAGAACACTAGAGGAACCATTTTCAGTTAGAATCAGCTTTGAATATCTTCTCGTTTCTTCTTTCAAGTCTACCCACCACATTCCCAGTAGACCATAAGGTTGACGGAAACCCGGGGACTGCGCCTACCTGATGAGCCCGAAGAAGGGCGAAAACGGTCGTGGGCTGTCGACGGATTTTCAGCAACCTTATGAGTAGTACATTGCAAAGATTTTTCTTACTGTTTTTAACGGTCCAATGATCCTTTGATTCGTAAATCAATCATTGTCTTTTCGAAAGTCAGCTGAGTACATCCAGAAACTGAGTTATTTCTCTCAGTGATTTTGCAATCCACATTGTGAAACTGTCATTTTCAGCTTTTTGCGTCCTGAGCGATGATTTGACGAAGGTCTTTGAATACCGCTTTGAAAGCGCGCACTTTATCCTTCATTGTGACTGACATGTGCCCATAGTGAGTGCTTGGGTGTCTTTGAAATCTAAAGGATCGAGGAAGGTCTTTGAATACCGCTTTGAAAGCGCTCACTGTATCCTTCATTGTGGCTGACATGTGCCCATAGTGCGTGCTTGGGCGTCTTTGAAATCTAAAGGATCGATGAATGCTCTTTTTGGGTAACTCATTGCGAGGTGTAAGCATTGTTTATCAGGTAAATGTCAACGGAAGCCACCAGAAAGGATTCCAAAGAAACCCCTGGTTGGGATTTGTGAACAACATTCGTCTGCCTTCCTTGAATTAGGTGTGGTCCGTCTGAGGGAGTACAGAACTCCGTGCTCTATCTGGTGTGCGGCTTTGGGAGGTACAACAGCCGTTTGTTTACCGCGACAAGCGTATTAACAAGCCAGGATGGATGCACGACCTGAAACCCGGTCGGCAACTTGAAACAACAATCAGCTGATGGTAAAGGACTTGTGCCGGTTTCACGTGAACCAGCCTTTAGGCGTGGCTAGCATGTCACGTGTGTGCGCCGGGGCGTGTGAACTTGAGGAAACACATCACGGCAATGACTTTTAACAGTCAAAGTGCGTCTTCGGGCACTGACAGAGATGACCTTCGATCTTTCACTCTGAAATTGTCAGATAAACAGCTGATTTCCATCCGTTAGAATTTGAAGATAAATAACCTCAGGAGTGGAGTTGGGGAAGAACAATGATTTCCCTGAAAGAAACCACTCACAAGTTTGCTGAAAACTCTCGGACAGCCCACGACCGGTTTCGTCCTTCCTATTCCAGCTCATCAGGTAGGCGCATTCCCATAGTTTTCCTTCAGCCGACTTTATGAACCCAAATTGTGCGAACTTCTCAAACGAAATGCACTCACTGGCAAATCAAATTGACGTTGCCGAGAAACCCAGTTGAAATTCTCATCTGCGAATTTCCGTCAACCTTATTTTCTAGTGAAGCACGTCTGTTGCGAGAAACACTAATTTGCGAATTCAACCTGAGACAGCCAAATATTACCTGAATCTGTTGCCCATAATGGTTTCCTCAACTGGAAGCACCGGAGAAGGGCAAAACGTGTAGTTGGCCATCCGGAATGTCAACGACATTACGGGTCGTCTTGAAGGGCATACCAGGATTCGGAATATCGTTCGATCTGAAACACAAAGCAGATTCTGAGCACTACAATTGGTTGACGAATACCAAAATTGAGAGGTGCGTTTGAATCGTTCTATAACGCCAGTTTAATGTGCAAATGAGAGCATCTGGCAACGTGCTCACTCCAAGACTTACAAATGATATTGCCGATTCATCAAGCGATGATATCCTCTGACCGCTCAGCAAACACGCATACATTTTTCTAGCCAAGTCATCATGGAATTGGCCAAATGCAAAAAAGCAAAGTGGATTGAGTGAATGAATGAATGAATGAGTGAATGAATGAATGAATGAATGAATGAATGAATGGATGAATGAATGAATGGATGAATGAGTGAATGAATGAATGAATGAATGAATGAGTGAATGAATGAATGGGTGAGTGTTCTATTTCACTGGTTGACTCAGAGTCAAATATATCGACTGGTTTCCTCCAATCAAGAGTAACATTTTTTTCTACTCTTTAAAAACAGGTTTATTTTGCACTCCTTGTCTTCCCTGTTGTTCACACATTCAATCTTGATACAAGCTAAAACTGAAATACTACTATCGAAATGGTGTTTTGAAACGAAAAATTATTTTTGTTTTTGTTCAAAAAACTATCAATCAAATTTCATCTGTTTGTTCTGGGTGCTTATTTGTCCACATCCAGCACTGGAGTGGCTCAAGAACGCATTTGAAAAAAAACGGTTGACACTTAATCTGATATCCTCGAACAACAACTGTGAAATCTTACCTTCACGCCTTTTTTATGCGTTGTCAAAGCAACCGATCTCATTACTGACTAAGCTGATGTAAAAATGTTTTTTTTTCGCAATAACAGGTTGAATAGACAATTCGCACGAAGAGCAAAATAGCTATCATGGCAACCGCAGAATCGATTCACCGCCTCGCCCATTGTGATTCTGCGGACCCTGATACGGGACAAAGCGTGATGTTTTGTTACTCAGTATGCAGTAGTAACAATACACGTTTTTAATTGACATTTAGTGCTGTCAGTGAAGTCATCCATACGGAAAAGCTGAGAAACACCGAACAGTTGCTCCCTGCCAATTCGGAACCATCCACAATGGGAAGTTGAGCATAGATTGAATTTAATGACAAAACAAAGCCTCAGTTGAAAAGTAATAAAAAATCCTCACGTTGCCAGTGGCCTCTGAGTAGCTCACATGAAGAGTGACTTCACCAGCCGAGTGAAACTACCATCTGAGAAATACACGCATTCGCAAATCAATTTGGTTTCCACAAGAGACTCAACTGAATCTCCCGTTTATGATATTCTACAACTGAGTGTGCTGCACACAGGACGCCTCATGTTTCAGTTGGCACGATATTCGAGATATCGCAGTATATTTTCATAAAGGAAACTACTCGCAAGGTCGCTGAAAACCTTGTAAGTAGTTACCATCTGAGAAGTTGTCACACACCCGAGGAGTCAGTCAATCAACAAGTAACAACGTGATGTAGATCACGTGATTGAAGGATGAGTGACGCTATATCCTGTCTAAAGTCAAGTTGACCACACAGCTGATTAGCCACTCATGGTCGGAGAGTTCAAAGCACCAGACAGGAGGCCGTGGGTTTGAGTCTGCCTGTTGGTGTTTGGTGAAATGCGCACTGCTGATGATTCCCAATTAGAATGAAACAACTGTACAGTGCTGCTTCTTGGATTTTCAACATGGATCGATTTCGCTCAAAAGGCGAAATCTCCACTGAAAATTCCAAAATCTCGCACTCCGTAATTCGGTCTACGTAACTGTATTGTCTCGAGTGAAACGAATATCGACCGCCTGGTGTGCATGGTTAGGAGACTGAGTCAAAGCAATCTGATGGGTAAGGAGAGTACAAAAACAGACACACTGTACTAAGTGGAACTGCCTGTTTAGATGCGCTGAATAGTGATCAATATCCTCAACGATTACGGTAGGGTTGTACTGCCCAGTGTTTTTTGCCAGGAAAAAAAGAACACAAAAGACGGAAGAATTAGGAGTTTCCTGGTTGAAGTCGAGTTTGAGGTTCATACGGCCGGATTTCGGATGACCGTCGTTTGGACTGTGACACACCCCAGTTGTACGAATTGTCAAAGACCTTGTACAGTATTGCCCTGCGTGTACCTGCTGAGTCTCGCCAAAAAGGTGGTCAGCCTCCACTAAAGTGTGGAAGGCAACGGCTGGATCTTTTTTTCATTGACAGGCATTTGAGGACTCGAGTCGTGCGCCTTCCTTGCGCGCTTAAACATGCCACTGCTCCAAATCGGTTGCTCTTTGGTCACCATCTTTATCGAGTACGACTCACTGAATATGTGTCCCCTTCAGGGTACGGACAGTGTGTAGCTCCAAGAAGAGAGAGTATACTGACTAATAAGGATAATTAGACTGTACAAACTCGCAACCAGGGCTGTGCTCAAATCGTGAACATGCACACCAACACAGGCTTTGGCAACTAAGTGTATCCGGAGAGAATACTGTACTTGAGGCTTTGTTCGCATCTGGTCTTGACATACTACGCTTCTCAAAGGACGTTTATAAATACGTACGATTAAAGTGCACTCTGAGAAGCATAACGCAAGCGCAAAAGAGATTGCAGGACTCACTGTACTGTGATTAATCATCACGCTAAAATGATGACTGCTCAGTTAAACGTGGAACACTAGTCATGAGGTAGCTAGAGCAGAGATCCAGCCGGATTAAGTTCAGTTCCGCGTCAAATGGCAGGAAGATTTATTTCGGAAATCTGGACAGAGATATGTGGGCGTCTGCCGAGTGACTTCGCTCCATATGTGGATTTTCGGAAAGTGAGTCCTCGATTTCTTCTGAACTTCATGAAAGTGGTTGACGGAAATTACTTGGCAACTGACAAAGCAGACCGTCAAACTGGTATTGGATCTATCGGCATACAAGTCACCTGGTTTGATAAAAGTTAGTTTAAGAGGAGTTCATTTGGCAGACGGATACTTGAGAACTACGCCCAGTTGATGAATCCCATGAAGAGAGAAACCA
Source organism: Opisthorchis viverrini (assembly GCF_000715545.1). Classification (NCBI taxonomy): domain Eukaryota; kingdom Metazoa; phylum Platyhelminthes; class Trematoda; order Opisthorchiida; family Opisthorchiidae; genus Opisthorchis; species Opisthorchis viverrini. The sequence goes on along the minus strand of NW_008751701.1, from coordinate 1,160,976 downwards.
GTCGTGGACCATAGAGGAGTTTTCAACTATGTTTTAAGTAGTGTGTTAGCACCAAACAACTGCGATATCTCGAATATCGTGCCAACTAAAACATGAGACGGCC
>NW_008751701.1:1132390-1159022 GCF_000715545.1 Opisthorchis viverrini | reverse complement strand
AATCATCATCATCATCATCATCATCATCATCATCATCATCATCATCATCATCATCATCATCATCATCATCATCATCATCATATCATCATCATCATCATCATCATCATCATCATAATCGACAGCGTGACAGCAGTGTTCAACACGGATGCTTCACTGTCGTACAAACATAATTTATTTGAAAGTTTTAATGTGTAGAAAAGAGTAAAGGTGGACGGGGGAGGCTCTTAATGCTAGCTTACCACAATCATTCCGAGGTGCCTATACCTCCAGACATTCACTCAGGCAATCTGGATAGAAACTGACAACAAGAACGCCACTGACATCGGTTGGCAACCATATCTTGTAGTATCTCCAACCAGGCACAGTGAGGATCACGCGGTCCCCATCCTGGAAGGCGAGTAGCACCGACAGCACCCAAGTGTTTCGTGATCTCCTTCATGCACCTCTGCCAAGTCAAGGGTTGGCCACCCCTCCGCTTCCACCACTCTGAGTTGGGCATAGAAAACAACACTCTGTTCGGCAAGCGATGGTTCGGCGTATGCAACACATGTCCCAACCAACGCAGCTTCTGGTGCTGAGCACATTCTTCAACGGAAGTACCTGTTGTACAACTGAAGACGTAATTAAAAGCTAAGTGGGTGATTAAAAACTGAAAGCCACTCTAATTGATCCATTCAAGGTGACAACAAGTGTTCCGACCGCCGTTGAGGGACGGTGGTGGCTGGTTGAATCATGTTGACTCTGATAGGAATCGTCGAGGTGTAACTCCTTTTCGGTGCCTAGCTGTCACGCCACCCGAAGGAAACACGAGTCCCGAAAAACCACGAGGCTTCACAAGCCTGGATAGGAGCAACCGAAAGGCCATTGTTGGTTTCGCACCGTGAGCCTTCTAGTCAGTAAGCTGGCATGTTGGTCGCTGAACTATCTCGAGCAGTTTTGTCGCGATTGCACAAAATGCTCAGCCGTTGTACGACCTGTGATCTGTGCCGTATATCGAAGGGACTTCAAGCTTGTCACCGAGTCCTACCATTCGCAATAACATCGGATTCTGGTGTAAGCAAATCCTTAACGGTCGGGTCACAGAACCTGTTAAGATGTATCTTCTTACATCGAACCCTAAAAATTAGCGTTTAGGGGCAGCGGATAGAACGCTTAAAATAAACTGCTAGCAGATAGGAGGTAGACAGAATCTTCCGCCTGAAAAGTTGTCACTCGAGGAGTTATTGGATCAATATGTGGCCACGTGACGTGGGTTCGACTATCAAAATGTGACTGTGAAATGATCACAGTGTTGACCAGTTCCTGCTATCCTGAAGGTCGCGGGTTCGAAATCGCTTATGTTCCAATAAAGTCTCGGAGTGCTTGCCGTCATTGGGTACTTTCTGATGACAACGAAGATACTGGCGTGAGTGAAAACCAAAATGGTATGCAAGTGAGGGAATTTCGCTCGCGAATTTTTTGCAATTTTGGTTCAAGTAGAACATTGGTTTGACTGATGGGAAACTCAGAGACAGCGCCCACATTGGGAGCCCTAATTGGCAGGGTGAAACAGCCCGTGGGCTATCGAACAGAAGTGGTTTCCCCCAAATTTGAGTCGATCACATTGTTGGAAGATCTCAAATATGACACCATTGCTGATACATCTGTGATATTGGTCGGTGGTGTGGGCTTTGTAATTCTTCGTAAGCAAGGGATCTGTTTGAATCAGTCAACATAGCCTGATTAATAAGCATTATCATTTAGTTTATTGATTTTTTCACACTGCCGGGTATGGACCTTGGGGTAAGCTGAAATCACCCATTCAGAACAAGAAGTAGATTAGTTTTCTATGCATCAATAACTTGAAATAAATTGTGCTCTAATTGGAACAATGATTCACTTCATTGTCCAGTGTACTTCTCGCGGAAAATGTATGGTTTCCTTTGTGTCCCTCCAGTAATAAACGCTGATTTGCAAAGTAGGCTGGCGCTGACGGGACGCTCAAGTGAAATTCCGCTGAATATCCCGCCACAGTGCTATTCAACTGAATTTCCCGCACGATCCCCGTCCCCTTTCCCGGTTCAAAAGACAATCTTAAAGTCGAGGAATACCCTGGACAGCTCACTCCCGTTTTTGCTGTTTCCGAGTCCCATTTGTTAGACGTAGTCCACAAGTTCCCGTTTATCGTACGTTGTAGCGGACCCTCAAATTGTATACAACTGGCGATTAACTCTCATTTACAAACCCCGTTGGTCGTACAAGGAGGCGTAAGTGAAGCTCTCGGTCTTGCTATTCTCCAACCGGATGTACTGCCCAGAACCAAACTCATGTTTCAGATAAATCGATATTCAGGATCTCAACGTACCCCTCAAGATGTATTTGACACTCTGGATGGCCCCCTACAGTTTTCGCCCTTCTCGAATCGGTTCAAGTAAGCATAGTTTACGAAAGAAACTGGACATTCAGGTGAATAATGACTATCTCATGACAAAACACGGTGAATTCGCAAATTAGGTTTTGCCGCAACACATGTGAGATCTGGTGTTCAAGTGGAAAATAAGGCTGACGGACATTCGGGTGCCTAACATCCAACTGCAAACCAATTAGCCAGTACGAGACCGGATAAGATGAGACTACGATACAAACAATCAGACTGAAGGAAGGAAACCACTAAATATGGAAATCACCATCACGACCAACCAAATTCCGGGAAGAAAAACCATAACGCAACAAAGAGCGGGAACGGACCAATCGAAAACGAGCCTCAGACACCCCAAAGTAACCATCCAACCACAACGCAATGCAAATCGCGATCGGGCCAATATTACAAGAAAAGTATATACCAAGTGCAGTCGACTTGAACTGCCATGCAACAGATGCTACAGAGGTGTCAAATGCGAATAAAGACAGCCTTTGGCCTAGAATGAACCGTACTCCTGTCTCGTTAGTCCAACAACTGGGTTTTCAGCTGACTCCCTCTCGTTTATGAAATGGTTCCACGGAGCATGCTGTACAAAGTCAGCTTCATTCTTCATTTGTGATGTTTGAGGCATATCATCATAAAAGAAACTATGTATACAGTGTTTCTGAGAAGTCTTTGACAGCCCACAGTTGGCTTCTTCCGTCCTTTTCAGGCTTGTCAAGTAGATGCAGTCCCCTTCAATCAGCCTCGTGTTCTATTTGATGAACGAGGTACTCAGCTGCGGTCCATCTGAGTGCGAAGGTGCGTATTTGACGAATTAAATCCAGACATGGTTCAAGTAGAACATAAACCTGACTAAAACTTCGGAACTGAGCCTACATGTTGCGTCCCAAGAAGAAAAACCGGGTTTTGGGTTGTCGAAGAGTTTTCGGTAACCTTGTGAGTGAATTCCTTTATGGAAATATGCTCTTTCAATCATTGGAATCTAATATGCAACAGTCATTTACAGTTTCCCTTAGATTTCCAGTCGTATGAACTCCTTGTGGCACATCGTCAGATGGAAAAGGGAGCGAAATTTAAACAACCGAATGGGGATTCCTCATTTGAACATTCTTTGAAAACATTTTATCCACGATGTCGGACGGCTGGTTTAGTTTGCCCTCTTACGTTTTTGGATCGACGTTCATGGGGTGGTTAGGTGTACGGAGGCCAGCCTAATAACCGACGAACATCGCATTATTCGGACGGATGCGTCACGTGCAGGACACGGGCCAAAAAAAACCATACCCTGATTGGTCAGAATGCCGGCCAATCCGAGTCGAGCTTCCGTGACTCGACGCTTCTCGCCCCCTCACGGAGATTCTGGCACGATCTTGTGGAACACCCTGTGCTTAGCCTATAAATACAGTTGTATTAATTTTCTCTTGTCTCCACAAAGGGCTGTATAGAGCTACCGTGCCTTTTGATATACCACAGTGGGCGGAGCAGGAAGTCAAGGGACCGATACAGAGTTGCATTACCGTTCAGCAAGACAAAACACTAGGTTGACGGGATTTATCAGGATATTTCCGTTTTGGCAATGTGTCGCAATCTTTCGGCTGTAGCACCTAACTCCCATGCCACCTGAGGGAAGCACAAAGGCTGCGATACTGCTAGGTTGCCCAAGCCTAGACAGGGGGAGTCGAGAGGCACAGGTCGGGTTCGAACCACGGACCATCCGATCGGCAAATTCACGCTCTAACCACTGAGCCATCTCGTGCCCCGGCAGTGTGTTGAGATATTGGTAAGTCGGGCGTATTTTTCCATACTAGATCAGGTGACTTTTGAAAAGTCAACCTAAATCGACCATTGACTTGAGGCGATATCATCAATACACGGACAAGCGGTTGATTCTTCTTTAGTATTAGAATACCGTGTGCCCAGTTCGGTCGTCGGCTACCTCGAACAGCAGAACACCAAGCTTCCTCTGTCACAGTATCCTCGTCTGCTCAGATTACAACTTCACTCGTGGAATTCGCTCGCCGTTGTGACTAGCGCTCCAACCATATTGGGACGATTGCTTCAGGCCAGCTTATACGAAGCTTGCTGCGACAGTTTTATCCAGTGACATCAACCAAAAATCTATCCGATTCGTCCAGTCGAAGGGCGTTCCTTCGCTAAAAGCTGACCGCTTGTCTCATTCTGTCATGTCTAGCCGACAGTTTGTTCCACTCCTACTGAATTTCATCTTGGGGAACGATTCCGCGCTCCCGAAACAGACCATTATGCCATCGGTGACAGAGTTGTGTTCCTTGGATGCCATATGAGTTACCCTTATATGAAGTGTTGGCTCCTTTCTAGTTGAGGCGCGAGGAAAAGACCCAACAAGACATTTGCAGACATTCACTGTGGATTGCTAAACGTGCCCCTATCTTGGGTTGCTAGCTATTTTTGTGGTTTTTTTTGCCTGCGCAACTTCGGAAGAGATTGTGAAAAGGTTGGGTGATGTTGGTGCTGCCTGCTTTCTGGGATGGGGTCATCGTGACTCCTCTTGCGCTTGGCTGGGGACGGTACAGAAAATTGTAGCTGATCTTTTTCACTGGAGTCCGTGTCATCAGTTTCTTTCCTGAGTATCTCGTTTATGAATGTTCTGCGCATCCAGATGTGCTGCACCAGGCCGCCTCATGTTTCAGTTGGTACGATATTCGAAATATCGCGACACATGTATAGGCGTAATACACTACTCATAAAGTTGCTGAAAATTATTCAATAGACCACGACTGGTTTCGCCCTTTTTGCGATCATCAGGTAGGCGCAGTCCTCGAGTTTCCATCCACTTATGTTCTACTTGAACCCAAAATGCACGAACTTACAGAAATACACTCATTTGCAAACAAATTTAATTTTGTGGGAGACTCACCTGTTCCCAGCGGAATCTCTCGTTCATGATGTTTTTGGGCACATCACAAACGAGAGATTCAGCTGGAGTCCACGTGAATCGCCTGAAAAAGCAAAATATGTTCGCAAATGAATGTATTTCGATAATTTGATAAACTTTGTGATTGTACGGCAGTGCAATATCAGCGGTAACAATGACGTCGCTTGTGTACCCGACGATTCATAAAGTTGTAATCTGATAATTCAGTTTTTGTCCTCGCAAATCAAAGTTGAATAACTTCTTGATGCGAACTTGATTCAGACGTCCTACAACCATATGCACAACAATCGACAATCCGAGATAAATTCATCCAGATGTCCCGCGTGGAGCGGATGAAAAACGTTCAGCTTTCAAAAATGTGACAACTCTACTGGCTTTCTCGGAAAGGCTACCTCGATAGCGCAGTGTTCTGCACACAGATAGATTCATGGGCGGAACGAACTAGCTGGTACACCTGCAGAGTGCTGTCCTGTTTGATGACATCTACAGGTAAACAATGAAGTGTACAATAGGACACCATAGGTCTGAGGACGACGCGTATTTTTTTGGTCGAAAACCAGACAACTGGTTTTTTTTTCAGTGGACTTGGACACGGTAGCCCATGGTGTGAGGTACGGGGTTGCTGTTTCAACTGGTTGTTCTATTTGTGATTTGGACGAATTCATATTTAGCTAGTTTGTATTTAGTTTACGGGATCGATTGTCTTTACAGATTCAACGTTTGGAGTTGGAAAACTTTATGGAAATTCGCGTATCTGGTGTTTTCGCTTCCCGTGAGCTGGTGAATACTGAACGAATAAACGATACAGGGTCTCCACGTTCGGCCCTCACACCTTTCCGGTGCTCAGCTTTCATGCCAAGTACAAGTGCTGAGATAATGTCAGGTTGCTCAAGCCCAGAACCGGAGCAGCTGAGCTGCAGAAGTTGGTTTTGAACCCCGGACCTTTCGATCAGGAAACTCGCGTTCGTTTATTCAGATGTAAAAATTTGAATGCGTCTAGCGTGTACTGGTGTAGACTACTCCCGGAGTTTGAATCAAGACAAAGTCAAGCATAATCACAACTGATGGTCCCTAATAAGAGCGAAATTCGAATCCAGTGCTATTCTCATTTCGAACAATTGTACCAGGATAGTAGGAGGACTGTTCAAATCAGATCAAAGTACACGAGAAATACAGCTTAATCGTCTGAGCAATTGTTACAATCCGCATGGCCGACATGATAGTCGTTCTCACGGACTGTAAGTCACTGGTAATCTACTCAGCAAGCTACTTAATCACTGAGAGCCAATAAATCAAATTTGCAAAACTGTCTGATCTTTATCGTGTTCCAGTAAAAAGACTTTGAGTAGTTCACTTGTTAACATTACTCAATTCTTAACAGCGCGGTGAGTCCAGCTCACTGTACGCAGATGCGATAAAATTAGATGGCCCAAACTAGTCCACAGTGAATACCAGTTACATCACGTGACCGTGATTGACTGATTGCTTTACCTCCTGATGGAATTCGATAGTGCTGCTAGTTTGAAAAAGCATGTTACATTAGGTCAAGGCAGGGAGAACTGCACTTCTGCACAAACTTTTCAGATTCTCTAACGAGTGCATCAGTATTACTGGCTGTTAGGAACTCGTGTTTGACTAGTTGAAGCACCAGGAGAAGAGACCTGAGCTTTCCTGCAGGACTATGCTTGGCGTTACTTGCATCTTCATCAGTTTCACTGATTTCTAGTGTTTTGTTTGACATCCTTGCGAATTTGGTTTCCATATGCGGAGATGCGTGATGGGTTTATTACACTACATACGGTCCTAACGCATATTTTCCACGAGCAGGTCCTAGTGTTTCAAGAGTGTCGATTTCCGGGACTTTCAAGGATCAGTACGAAACAGACAGCGTAAACTCAAACCGCCCGTAGAAACAGAGGTGGACAACAGAGATACATGACTGTTTTTGCTCAGTAACAGCGTAAATAGTGAGTACAGCTCAGTAACAATGCTGTTTGGGAGGAATGTCTGAAAGAACGGAAGTGGATCCGACATTTGTTCACCAGGTCGAGAGCAGTCGTATTGCACGGAATCCTTATGAATTCACTACGTTTCCTGTGTTGATTCCAAAATATTTCTTGAGGTAGCAACTTCACAAAATAACTGGTTGATCTACTCGTCACACAACTGTTTCCTGTATATACTCTAATACACTGAGATGTCAGGGTTCGACTGGTTCAGGCACTAAAAAATACGCGGTTTCCCGTGTAGAAATGAGCGTATTCGTCAAAATCTGTCCTTTTCGGGTTCAAGTGAAACATGTGATCACCTACCAGGTGTATTAACCGCGTACTTGTCGTATAGTGGTTGTAGATGCCACAGTTTCGTTCACCGATGATTCAGGGAGGTGGGGTAGCTAGCGGGAGCTGATAAATTAGTGCGTAAATACAGCAATTTAGGTGGACTGTTAAGTGGGGGGTTGACAAGGGAACTATGCATTAAAGGCAACAGCACGAGCGCCATTGAGGGTGGGACTGGGCCATGTCTAACAATGTCTCTAACCATTGATATGGCCCGTCTCGAGGTCCCCATCCAGGAAGACGGCAATGACCAGCGCAGCTGAGTTTGCTGGTAATGGCTTTTATACTTCCCGGCCAAGCCAATGTTTGACCGCCTCTGGTGAGAATGCCGGATCAGCAATGCTGAATTTCGTCGAATGGTATTCGGGAGAAGTAACTTGCCCTCGATAGATGAACTGATCACTTTGCGCAGGTTGCGCTGGCTTCCTCGAAGTGCTCTTTTCGCACAACCACGCGAAGGCTGGAAACATGCGGTTGACGGAAACTCGAGAACTGCGCCAACCTGATGAGTCCCAAGAAGGGCAAAACCGATAGTATGCTATCGAAAAATCTTCAGTGCACCTGCACGTAGTTTCCTTTACGAGAAAAATGGGGCAACCACTGTTCCAGAGTATCAACACCTCCCTAAAGGGTCAAGATTTACCTCGGTCACCCCCGAGGCTGTTCTATACGCACAAGGTTGGATCAACAATTATTTCTGTGCAGGAGGAATTTCGTGATTAGGCATAACATTTGAAATACCTGCTTGACTAACTGTGTTCGAAAGTTATCTTTCGTCTGGGATAAACAGAACGAATTTAATAGCAAAAACAACAGTTTATCCTGAAGTCGAAGCGTTTGCTTGACGAAGGGACTCCGTCGGGTGCTACCGACAAATATTTCGGAGTTCTCAAACAGAAAAGTTGAAGAACTTTTGTTTTAGGAAAGAATGTGCGAAAATCCTGACTAAGATTTTCAACTGATGCACACGAGAAAAAGTAATTCATGAAAAACTTCCATTCCAGGCTCATTTTCGAAGTGTTTGCGCAGTTGGCTGCGATCCGGTTAATTAAAACAGCCAGCCTAATCAAAGTCTGGTCCATAGTTCACAAATTTCTACGTGCGCAGATCCGCAATTCCAATCGTTTGGTTGTAGTCTGTCCAACGGCACCCAGTCTACCCCGGTCACACTCAATTTCTTGTCGGTTGTTCCTCTAAAGTCTCCACAAAAATACCTCCAACTTCCTGTGCAGTGTGGCGAACGCTGAGTGGAAGTGCTCCCTCGACGACCTTCAGATTTTGTGCCAGAACACCATACATCTCAAGTTTCAGTCACCAAAACATAGGTCATTGCTGAGCTCTTATCAGGTGCCAAATGATGGGCACCGTTTTTAGTGGGCTGGAAGGAATATCGGAGAGATCCACGTTTTGGTGAGTGGTCAAATAGGACAACATGGTGTGACTCGCGTCCGACGGGATAACTCGAAACAAAGAATTCATATGGTGATACACCTGCATTTGTTCCATAGCTACCGGCAGTTTCCAGTTGAGGAACTGTCCTTCAAGGGCATGCCATAGTGCATGTGTTTACAGTGCTTCTTAACTTCTCGATTCCAAAGGTAGTTCTAAACTGACAAGTTAATCTCTTTTCTACCTACGACGTCCAGTCCCTGCCTTAGAGATTCGTGGCTTCCGCCTCTTGGCTCTAGTTTCTTGATGTTCTTCATATTTTTATGCCATCCAAGAGCATCGTTAACACTGTCTTGAAAAGGTTATTCACGAGATCTGCGAGGAGGAATGCAGCTTTCATCCATTCACCTGTATTTTCGTGATTTTTAGACAGAGTCATTGGAACGTTCTGTGATTTGCATGACACTCGCCATCCTCAGCTTAGTTCTCGGTTTGAGCCTTTCAAGCTAGCGTTCACGTCAAAACAACCACCAAAGGTACACAAGGTTTATTAAGCCCAAAACGAAGTCAGGAACACGTGTACAACGCTTCATACACAGTGCGTAAGCGGCAATAACTTTCTGGAATTTCTGACGTCTTCTGGATGTGGCACTTGCAACCGCCATTTGGCCAATACTGCGTCATGATTGGCTGTTGGTTCCAGACATTCGACCAATTAGATCCCGGCTCGATGTCGGACCGGCAGGCGTCCTGAATTTTTGGCCAATCTTGCGTGGGATAAGCTTCTCGGCCATAGCAGTACCTGACTGCGAGTGGTAAAGCGGAATCCCTGTGGAATGCCGCCTAACACTTGCACAATCTGACACTATTGTGTATGCTCAGTCTATGCTGAAAAGCCAAGAAACACCATGCGATTGTTTCATTCTTATTGGGAATCAATAGCATTGCGCACCTCACGAAACCCCAGTGAGGATTTCTGAGCTCGCAATCTTTCGGCTACAAGTGTCTGATTCGCGATGTGGTTGACTTGTACTTAGACAAGACATGACACCACTCGCTGTTCGATCACCAGACCCACCTCAAGTGGTCCTCAACTAATGGCTTCTCAGATGGAACGGTTTCGGGACTAGTGAGATCGGAAATAAAATGAAACAACTGTACAGTGCTCCTCGGCCTTTCAGCACAGATTGTCTTCACTGATAGGACAAATCCTCAGTAACATTCCCGTATATCCTCAGAGTGTATCGGTGAAACCCATCCAGCCTCCGGTTATTTCATAGTAGTTTGTCCATATATGGTTATCCACTTCCCTGATCAATAAAGCACAATGTTATCAAAATTTGTCTGCATTCGACTTAGTGGAATCTGTTGGTTACCGTCCCTTCGACGTTTATCTTCAACCGCTTTCACAGTTAGGTTACTATCTCATCAATGATTACCTTCATCCACTCACATAATGTGTTTAACGCATGCACACCCATTATTTCACTCCTGTTCTGATTACGTCGTGAACATTCCGCCCCACGACTAACCGAGATTACTGGAATCTTATCCTAAGACAAACAAAGCAATCGCATCCTCACTCGCAACGTAAACGTATATATATGCGGAACAACGACAGCAGGATGGCGACGCTCGTTATTTGAACAGCGCCTTGACCACGCACAACTCACTGTGCAGGAAAAGTCTGGGCTCGATATCGTCTTGGAACAAACGACAATAAACAGGCCAGATTTCAACACACTCCGTCAAGGCCCGCATTCGATTCCACTGCGTCCTACAACTTATCAAAGGAAGAACTCGATATGTCTCCTATTCCTTTTGTGTATTATTAAGTGGTGCTACATAAATGTTTATTGTTAGTGTTATTCACCTTCTGATATTACTTCGAGTAAAAGACAAAGGTACTAACAAATCTTCCAGCGACAAACTTCTCCTAGTGTCCGCCATCCGCTGGTAATCGGCTTCGAATGAAACTATCGCTGTCGAAGTGGACATCTCCCAATGACGACAGAAGTACGCACCAAATGAAACGCTAGATTGCGTTTCAGTCAAATAAGCACGCATAAACGTGTCATCTGTCTCCAAACGCCTTCCACATTTTCATCAATAATCTTCGTGGAATCTTATGCGGGTTCAGGTTAACGTAGATATTGATCGTAGAATACGTACTGACCTAGGTGGATATACCTGCCACTGTCGAGCTACAAAACCTTGTTTACGTTGTAAGCTTATTGAAAGATATGCTGAAAAGTACATTTGTGTAGACCAGATTCTATAATTTAAACACAAACTATGTGTGCTACTCATGGTAAAACGTAAAGTCGGGATCACAAAATTACCGTCAATATCACGCTGGAAAAGGAAGGGTCCCGGGTTTCCGTCAACCTTATGATCTATTTGAACCTAAACTGCACTGTTTTTCAGAACTACACTCATTTTCAGATCAATTCGAATTCACGTGAGACTCAATTGAATCTCTCGTTTATGATGTCCTCCAGCTAAATGTGCTGCACACAGGCTGCCTCATGATTCAGTTGGCACGATATTCGAGATATCGCAGTATATTTTCATAAAGGAAACTACTCACAAGGTTGCTGAGAACACTTCGGCAGCCCACGATCGGTTTCGCCCTTTTTGAGGCTCATCAGGTAGGCGGAGTGCCCGAGTTTCCGTCAAATTTATGTCCTACTTGAAACCAAATTGCACGAAATTAGCGAAATACACGCATTTGCAAACTAATTTGGTGAGTCTCTCGGAAGAACCAAATTAATTTGCAAATAAGTGTATATTCGCTAATTTCGTGCAATTTGGTTTCAATTAGAACATACGTTTGACGGAAACCCGGGACTGCGCCTACCTGATGAGTCCACCCCCCAAAAAAGGCGAAATCGGTCGCGGGCTGTCGAAGGGTTTTCAGCAACCTTATGAGTAGCACATTACAAAGATATACCTGTATCGCGATGTCTCGGATATCGTAGCGACTAAAACATGAAGCGGTCTGGTGCAGCACATTTAGTTGCCTGAGAGTATCATAAACGAGAGATTCAGCTGGGCTCCGGGTGAGTCTCTCGCAAAACCAAATAAGTATGCGAAAGAGTGTATATTAGTTAAAGGGTTCACTGAGTTTTGGACACAGCCGCTCGCTTTCTAACTAGGTCAGGTGATTAATCGCCCTGCCAGACCTGTGAGTTGAATGCAAATGATACAGAAATACTCCTTTTTTAGAAAATTTTGTTACCTTGCCAGTGTGAAAGAAACATTCGCATTGTCAACAGGGGTAAATGGAACCTGGTGTCGAATTACCAGTTAGTTTGCCCGAGAATAAAGTGCATTCACTTAGCAATACCTTTGCACACACAAATGGGACTTTTATGGCCAAACTGTGAAACCTGAAACTTTCAGTGGAGGTGAAATTGTCTACTGGAGTGCTAAGTGCAGTAAATAGCTTTTTCAGGTCAGCATCAATCTAAATTATTCCACTCAAAGACCCTCTACTACGGAGGTGCCTCTCATTAGTTCAATGTGTAGTTTAAAAATGGTCGTTCGAGAGAGGTGGCTTAACTGAGCCCCTCTTGTGACGGTGTCCTATTCTTCAGAGGTCAGATGTTGTGTCCATACCCAGCACAGGTGCAAATGTCCAACGTTTGAGAACCAACATTAAGAAGATATACCATCGTCAAGGCGACCATTTTAGTGGGTCATCTAGGATGTAGTTGGGCGCACAAGAGACCATCTGATATGGCCTTTTCAGGAGCTGACAAGTGCAACCCGGGAGCAGCCACTTTTGTTGTCTCTTCCAGACTATCAGAGGGGCTTCACAGGATAATCTAAAGTGCAGAGATGATGTCCATCCGCAACTCAACTGCGTCTGGAAATCGGCAGCTTGATAGTTACGCTTTAGTAAACTAAGCATTCCATATTATCGTTCTGTATAACCTCCCTGGAATCATAACAAGGCGCAAGTTTATCTTCTCCGCAATCCAATAATGAAAAAATGATAATAAGAATACAAACGATTATACTGTCGCATCCTTTCGGTGTCCGGCTGTCATGCCACAGGAAGGAAGAACGAAGGGTGAGATAGCGCCAGATTGTCTGAACCCAGCCGTCGAAATGCCCGGTTTGGGTTTGAACCACGGACCTACTGATCAGTATGTTTGCGGCTTTTAGCCCTCTTCAGTCCACTAAGCATGTCAACTTTCTCTAATGCGCCTATGAGCCATTCGAACCGTTCACACAACGTTAGCGAGGAATCCGAAGTCAACATTTAGACCAAAATCCTTTCCGTTGCTATAGGTGATAAACCGAAAAAAAGACGTCTCTTTATTGAACAGAGTTTTATGACAAAGGTGTTGTGGCTTGCTGAACGGTAGTTCAAATCTGCATCGGTCCCTTGGCTTCCTGCTCCGAACACTATGTTATATCAAAACGCACAGAAGCTCTACACAACCCTTTATCGATACAAAGGAAAATTATTACAATTGTATTTATAGGATAATCACAGTGTTCCCAAGATCGTGCCAGAATCTCCGTGAAGGGGCAACAGGCATCGAGCCAACGATGCTCGATCCGGATTGGCTGGCACTCTGACCAATCAAGACACGCCCTCGTTTGGTCCGTGTCCTACACGTGACACATCCATCCAAATGATGTGATGTTCGGTTATTAGGGATGGCTGGCCTCCGGACAAAAGGGGAGTCCATCATCCTCGGACGAGCTGATAAACTGTTGAATCGGGCCAACTTCTGCGGATGCTAACCCTTCCCCCAAATTCTGTTAAGGTCACGAGTTTTCTCAGCATTCACCGTCCTTTATCAACTTCTACCGTTTGACAGCTCATCTCCTCTCAAAGACATTAGCGGAGTCTATTCCTCAAATTTTCATTGACCAGAATTCCTATTGTAACACTGGTAACCATGTGATCTGTGGTGTGAAGTAATGCTGAAGGAACTTGATGACACTGTTCTGATAATTCTCCGTATAAAGCATCTATCGATCAAGATGGAGGACTCTGTGCGAGAAATTTGTTGTGAACCATAGTGGATAATCTGGCGTGGCGTGTTCCCGGTAGGCTTCTGGCGAAAATTTTCAGTGAGTACATCCCGTTCGAAAACGTCACCAAACTCCAGATTTATTTAACCAGATCTGAGTCCAAGCAATGTAATTTCGAAGTATTTGATCCACCAGTCTCGCAACCATCTATAAACAGTACTACTCGCTAGTTTTTTTTTATAAGCATATAGAATCTGGTAACTGATAAACAATATACAATGCGCGGACCAACCACACCTAATTTGTCTAGAATCTGTGTAAGTTTTATCGTTCAATACATTATGACACGTCCCTTACATGGACATTACCTGTCCTGGAATTCCGCAACCATCGTTTGGGCTCCACTGGTGAAGTCTGAAAGACAGACGATCGTTCAGCTGTGGCACCAGTTCTGGGCCTAACTTCCATGCCACCCGAAGGAAGCACGAGGGCTGGGATCCTACCAGGTTGCCCAAGCCTGGGAAGGCAGAGGTCAGGTTCGAATCACAAACCTTCCCGTCAGTAAATTCGCGCTCTAACCAGTTGAGCCACCTCGCCACTCAACCTTAAATAATTATTTTGCTTAGTATTGGCGTCATCCGTACATTTGAAGACGATCGCCTTCCATAAAAGCAGTCAGTTACCTCCTTTCGGTGCTTACCAAAGCGTCTGCATTGACCGGTTTCGTTCGCTCCCTAGAATACAGAAGAAAATATAACGCTACTGACGGGTCGAGTAAACCTAAGAATAAATATTCACCACTATTAAAGATCCACTACACTCTAGAGTTCAAACAGAACCCTCTAGGGTTCAAACAGAGGGCTCTATACTCGATCTGTTTGCAATAGGGTACAAGGCAGGCTGAACGAATCAGGGTCTTACCACAACTGTCTACTCTGAAGAAGTGAAGGTAGTCTATGCTGAAAAGCCGACAAGCACTACACAGTTGTTCCATCCTCATTGTGAATCATTATCAGAGCACATCTAACAAAACTCAGAGAGACTTGAACCGGCCATTGGTTGAACACTTCACTGTTTAGCCACGAGTAGCTGATCTGCAGTGTGATTAGTTTGTACTTAGACAAGACCGAACGCCACTCATCCTTCAGCGAGGGACCCCAAATCAGTCGGTTCAATTTCAATTTATCAGCCATAAACCGGAATGTGAGAGAGTGTGGGAAATACAGCCAAGCCTTGGAGGTGATGGCATGTTCAGTTAGTTCGGGAATCGGTTGGCTACTAATAGAAAGCGATAGCTTTGATGCGTGAGCGCCACTGACTGAGCGATGGGGACATTTCTGGCAGTGTCATTAGCCATTGGTGTGTTGAGTTCCGGGTTCCCCATCCAGGGAGGTGGCAGTCATCGACACGACCAAATCTACTGGTTAGTGTTTCTATACTTCGTTGACAGGTCATACACTGTCCACCTCTCTGTCGCTTCCACTTACCACAGGTCTGGGCGAAAAGAACTCTGCGAGGCAGACGCTCTTCTGGCATACAGAGTACATGTCCCAGGCAGTAAGATCTATGAAACGTGAGTATTTCATCGTTCGGGGGAGAGTTCATTCTTCCTAAGACCATCTGGTGCACTCCAGCATTGCTAATCCAATGTTCCCACCAGACTTGACCAATGTTACGGAGATACCGAGGTCAAACACTGACACTGTCCTCAGCGCTTAGGGGCCACGTCTCTGATCCATCGCAGTGTAAACTCTGCCCTTGACAGAAGCTCATGTCAGGTCATGGCGCCATAGGTGTCGGAGTTTGGCGAAAGCAGCCCTGGCCTTCCCAGATGGTTACGTATTGACTGACCTCTTGAGTGACGACTCCTCACATGAAGGTTTCAGCCATCTTATGAAATTCTCTACCTGATCTACTTAGGGACTGATGTTGGTCTGAGGAAATTGATAATTTTCCATCAAATTTTGGTGCAGTTCACAATTTCCTTGGAAATGTTGCTGTCATATCTGCTGATTCGCCAATCTGTTGTGTCTGGCTTCTGACCGGCTCCAGTGCCTAGTGCCGGAAAAAAGACAATGGAACACAACGGCTGTATTCCGAACAAGCGAGTGCGAGAGCGTGAGCGCGTGCGAGTGTGAAAGTGCAGCGGTCTCAAGCTATTTATTGGAGGGACACTGTCTGAACTTGGTCCAATGCTGACGCATGCGGTCTGGTCTTGGTACGAGGCTGCGACGTGCTGCGTATTGCGGGGCACCGTCTGACCTTGACCAACGCTGACTCGTGCTGTCTGGGTTTGGTACAAGGCTGTGAAGCGCTGCATACTGAGAGGGCGTTGTCTGTCTGGTCAGCATATAGCGGAACTGAGTGTCTCAGTGGATTTCTAGCACTCAGTGGTTGCTTTCAGGAAGCTGACCTTCCTGACAGTTAACTTATAAGCCATGTTGACCTCATCGTTGCATGGTTATTTTTCCCCGACAGAACTGTTCACTCGGATCGATAATTCGCACGCTTTATACAAAGTGATCGGGAAAACGACTTGATTACGTATACATTGGAAGTAAAACAGCCAGCGGAATCAGTCGATGTTTTAGCTACTTTGTTATTCGGATTCATCTGAAAGTCACCACCCTCTGAAATGACTTTGTTGGTTGACATCCACACCCATAATAACAGAATTAACAAAAAACACTCCGCGACCTGACAGTGTGTTTACCTTGGGCGCGACTCGCGTGTCCTAAGGAGCGGTTAATGTAACCATGCTTTGTTGAAACATGCGATTGCCTCAATCGATACCGTCAGTTTACGACGAAGTTCTTATAAATCCGAATTTATCTGACAGAAACGCAAGTCCAGGGGCAAGAAAGATAACACCAAGTCACTAAGTAATAATTTAAGATGTGAAAAGTCAGTTCTCGTTTATTGATCGGTTCTCCTCGTAAGAAGCGAGTTCCTAGGATGAGGCATGGTGATGTTGCGGAACATTGGCAGCTCGGGTGCACTGCTTGGTTTTTGGTCTGTTCGCCGAGCTTGACGGTTGAATTTCAAACGTTTCATCACCAATCTTGTTGAGTGGGCCTCTGACTCACCCGCCGCACTGACGTTATCGCCAAGCTCGGCGAACACACCAACAGCTGAAATGAGAATGCAATCTTATGAGTAGTGTATTACGTCTATACATGTAACGCCGTATCTCGAGTATCGTACCACCTGAAACATGAGGCGGCCTGGTGCAGCACATTCAGTTGCCTGGAAACATCACAAAGGAGAGATTCAGCTGAGTTCTAGGTGAGCCTCTCGCAAAACCGAATTTGTTTGCAATTGAGTGTATTTGGGCAACTTCGTGCAGTTTGGTTACAAGTAGAACATAAGGTTGATGAAAACTCGGGGACTACGCTTACTTGATGAGCCTTAAGAAGGGCGAAACTGGTCGTGGGCTGTCGAAGAATTTCCAGCAACCTGTTGAGTAGTGTGTTACGTCCGAGAATGCTTTTATTTCGAGAGCCGTACAAACAGGACACTATGGGAGATTGAAACTAAGACAACTCTACAAAAAAACTAGTCGACCTCAGTGAATCCGTCATGAGTTAAGAATGTTGACTAGACAGCTACTCCACACAGAGCAAATCAAGAAAACACGTGATCAGTAGCGCAATCGATAACGCGCACACTGGAAGGCGAAAAAGCATGCCATTCAAATGCTGGATCGATATCTCGCTGAATTGTACTCGCGACAGAGAAGAATGTACGTTCTAAGGGATCAGCAGCTACTGAGTACTACTCCGCCACTTTAGGATAATACAGCTCTGAAGCTACCGCTCCACGAAATTCCCTACTTTTCAGGGTGTCCTGTGTGTTTTGTGCACTCGAAAAGAAAATATTTCAACCTCTTCCCAAGGATTTTTACTTCACAGTGAGAACCACTCACTGGACGTAAACGCATCGTACTGTTTTGAAGTTTTATCTCGGCGCTAGCCAAAAAAATCGAGATAACAAGCACGTTGACCGATTGAGAACCGATGGAATTCGACAGGACTCTGGTTTTGCGGTAGCGCGATGTGTGTACTAATAAAAGGTTCCACTGTGGTTGGCAGTAGTTTACAGAAGCGATTTGCAGCATGTATTAACTAAATCTGGAGCAAGGGAACTTATCGTATGTGAGAGTCCCTTGGTAAAAGTCCGGACAACGGGAACGTGTTTTCTCCGCAGTATGGCTGTCACACGTGTTCCATAGTTGTCCATGGACTTGTGGAGAGTGGTTGACTTCCTGCTCCATGCGCGCGCGCGAGTCTCTGTGTCCTGACTGTGTTCGGTTTCCCTATATGTAGGTCCGTTTGCGCGTACGTGGGCGCGTCAGCACATGAGCTGTTGCTATGCTCACTAGACGGTGCAGACAATCGATGTCCGATGAGTCACCCCAATGTGACGTGGTTTGTGAGTATGAAAAAAAGAAGCCTCGTGATCCAGTGAGCGACTGTGAGGTGAACAGTCAAGTATGTGGGTGACCGGGTAGCTACAACGTTCCATAACAAAAATGCTGACTTTGTGAAAATGGGCTGGGAAATATTTTGTCAGAATGTGGTTCATATTCCATGGAAATTTTTAGCACAGCGATATTTCGTGGAAGCGTTACTGGACAATGTTGCCCGCGTGACGTGAATTTTGTGATTACGGAATGAGAACAAGTTGATCACAATGCTAACTGGACGCTCCTACCTGAATGGTTGTGAGTTCGTGAAATTCGCGATGCTGATGATTCCTGATAAGGATTTGACATCTGTACAACGCTCCTTGGATTTTTGGGCACAGCTTGAGGAAGGATAGCTCTCCCCTGAATGGAAGACAGATTTCAGGTAGTACCAGCTATGATATATCTTTAGTTGAAATGTTAGGCCGGCTTCCTGTATTTATGGGTTTCAGTAACTAGAGTACCTCTGGGCTGCTGTGAGTGATGCTCAGAGCAACTTAGTCAGACCTGTGTAGACAAACTCCAGGACAGCTTATTGTCTTCAGCTGTCAGATTGCGGGTAAAGCAGTTAGTTGAAATGTTTTGAAGTTGGGCAAATACCCGGTGACACATTGGAGGGATAGCTCACTCTGTCCGTCTTATTTGGAGTGATCGTTTTGTTTAATCGGCATCTAAGAAGGGGGGATGCCAGGATGCTAGTTTCGATCCTCTCGGAGTTTACCAGTAGTATCAGTACTTGTCTGTGGTGAAATTCGAACTCCCGACCATTATTACCGGACCAACGTTTCCCGCCATTTGTATATGACTGAAGAATCGTATTAGGCGGGACAACACCCAGATAACTGCTGGGAGCGCGTTTAGCAAGAGCTGTTACCTTACTATAGTAACATATTCTCTCTACGTGACTTCTGTCTGAAAGATGAACAAAGAAATGTACTGCTGATGGGTTTTATAAGGACCGGATCCCTTGTCCACTATGTGTATTTCTTTGGTGTGGACCAAATCACATTACTTGTGTCACAGGGTAAGAGAACAACTGAGCAGACCGAAGTAACATCGATTCTATTTTCAAAAATCGTGCAGCTGTTGGCTGTTCCAATGGTATTGAAGTAGAAAAACCTCCATACATGGTCCTGTTGTGGACCACAGTTTTCCTAATGCCTTCTTAATACCGTGACCCCGAGTCTGGATAGCTGCTTGATAGCCTCATGCGCTCAGCCAAACCAGAAAGCCAATGAACGTGCGAATCAGTTGATTTATTGATCACTGACGCGTACAGGCGTGTCATGTGCAGCCGAATACGGGCTACTTACAGAGATCATGTGACAAGTTCTAGGCGGGCCAAATGTGATGCTAAAAATGTAAGTCACCTGTGAAGGGCAAGTGAAGAGCAACCAATTAAATCTCTCCCAACGAAAACGGTTATTCCATTGGCAGTTGTGTAGTCCAGTTACGTTCGGAGCTTGTTCTCCGACCGAAGAGAGTCCGTTTCTGTCGTAGACCGTTGTCAGCTGGAAGAATTGTCTTTGATGATTGGGCAAACACGTTTTGTTGTCCGGGTTGATGGAGATTGAAATGGAACCTCTGGAACGTTGCCAACTGGCTTTATTTTCAGTAAGCTTTGAAAACGCTGCATTCAGTTTTGATAACTGTTCGAAGGGACCCATATAATCAAGTGACAGGTGTTTTGGGTGACACTGTATTTGTCCGGGCTTGAAAAGACAGTTGGCTCTGCAACCGCCGAAACAAAAACCAACTTGGGGAAAATTCGCATTTATCGGGGGAATCTGCAGGGATTACCTCCAAGCAAGGACCACTAGCTTTCTTCAAGGAGTCAAGAATACAACAAGACAAATATGAATTATTTTTCTAGTCTTATCACCAAGTCAAGAGCTACCTTGCGGATGTGCTCGTGACAGCTCAACGGTTAGCGTGTCCGAAAGGTCAATGGTGCGAACCCAACCTCGGTTTATCGTCTGCTCCCGTCAAAGCTAGAGTAACCTGGCAGTACCTGGGCTCTCGTACTTCCCGCGGGTGGTATGGCCACTAGGCGCCTAAAGGTCATTACAGCTGAACGATTATTATTCATTATTTATTACATCGCGTGTTTAGAACAACGGTGAAGTTCAAAGTGAATGATTTATTTCTTTCGGCGATTAAAACAAACAGAGAACAACACGGCAAACTTTAATTGTTAGGAAAGTAAACCACTCACTAATTGGACGGAGAGTAGTCCTAAGGTCTTTTGGACAGGTTCCCGGAGTTCTGAGGAATACGATAGCTTAGAAAGTTATTGAACAGAAACATCAGTCCGCAAGAACACAACCTTTGATAACAATGGAAAGAAGAAAGCTCTCGCTGTGGGGTTGTTTATTAGAGAAACACCAACTGAACCGTTACAAACTATTGGACGGGGGAGCAGAACTCTCATATGCATCTTGTTTACAAAACTGAATATTCATCTTCTCCTTGAACGCGTCTTCCTGAACTTTCCTAGGTATTCATTGACTGTTACTCGATTGCAAGCAAGTGCTACGAAGCGACTCCACATATTCTGTAACAGATCTCACTTTTCAATAGACGCAAAGCAGATTTACGAGAAAACATACTACTCGCATGCCCCCTCCCAATCAGTAGTATCACCGTTACATTAATAACGTATACAGGATGTAGATGAAACGCGAATGGAAAATTGTTGATGTTTACCTTTGACCACGTCACAGAAAAACCTCTCAGCTAAATTGAAACAATGTCAACGATGACCTGGTCGCAAAAATATCTCCATCTCTCTATCACGTGACAAGAAATGTTTGTAGACAGAATGCCTGAATGCAAGAAAGACAGCACAAAGTATCACGTGAACGCAGTGACTAACTGTGTGGTCATTGCCCTGCGAGTGTGTGGGTAGACACGTTCGATTAGCATGAATGTACAGAGGGATAATCATCTTAAAACGTGAATTTAGTTCATTGGCATTCCACGGTGTACTCACCTGGAGTAAAACGTCACACTAGACCGAAATTTGTACGCGTTTGTGGGAGGGGTGTCACGGAGTTTTCATTGGACTAACTGGGTCACAGAAAACGCAGATCGTGAACACAGTTATCGTAGGAGTAAATAGCCTTACAATACCCAGAAAAATTGTACCAACTATCCGTTTTAATGGGAGAAAAAAACCGATAGAGCTCCGTTTACTAATTTCCAACGGGAAAGTCAAGTGAGATACACGTCAGTGATAACATTGACATCCATCCATCCTGGGAAAGTCCTGATAAGATGTGAAAGGACGCACAGGCTGTGGGCATCTAACGGAACGAAATGTTCAAGTACTGGGGTGCAGCACGAAGAGACCCAATGAAATTGTGTCGTTGTGCTTTGCATATAACTTAGGATTACAAACTGTGACACAGATGTGATTGATTCTTGTATATATTTGTAATGTACTACTCATAAGGTTGCTGAAAATCCGTTGACAGCCTACGACCGGTTTCGCCCTTTTTGGGGCTCATCAGGTAGGCGCAGTCCCCGAGTTTCCGTCAACTTTATGTTCTACTTGATTGATTCTTCTTTGTGGCATTGATAGGGACGGGTCTTTGCACCCTCAGTCGTTGAGGAAAACTTCTGTGTATATAGTCGGTAAACACTTTTACCACCTGGCCGTTAGTTTATCCGGGGACAACCATTGTTCTGGGAAATCCCACCATCCAGACGTTCTTCGCCAGTCCAAATTCCTGAAGTCGGGATGTCAGTCCGTTTCTCGTGAGACACTGTATCTAGACTGCAGTATCCACCTTGCAATTTCACAAGATACTGGTGCAACACATGAAGTGTGAACCGCAGTGGCCAATCGCTTCATCATCCAACCCAAGTTCTATCCCGTCTTATCCTAGCCATCGAAACTCAAAACACTAGGTTCGTAAAAGTCATCCGTTTCCAGCGACCTACCTGCCACCTGCTCCGGTTTTCCCGTTTTAAAGGCAACCTTTATACTTACAGCCACTCTTGATTGTTCCTGTCACATTCTTCTGCCATTCATACCTACTCATCTGATTTCCAACTTCAGCCATACCCTTTTCACGCATTTATGTTTCGCTTAGAGCCATCCTCTGTGTTCTGTCTACGAACCTATTTCGTTGTCCAAATGCACTGCAGAACTTTGCATTTCCGGTGGTCCTCACGCGCAAGCTTAGAGGACTTGGCTGACCATTTAGGTATCGTGTTCCGTCAGATCGATTTCTTCACTAACTCTGACCATTTCAGTGAACGTATTTGTTTCTCATCCTCCTCACAGAGGAAATGATATGTCTTACTGCCGTTCCGGATCCAGTGGCTTAGTATCGGGTAAAGACTCGCCAACAAGGAACACAACAGATTTATTGAACACAGGCGAGTGCGACGGTTACAAGGGACCTCGGGCTATTTGAATTTAACTTTTATCAATCATGGCTGCTGCCGAATTAATTGATTGATGGACTGAGTGCCTTCTTTCTTTTTTGGTTGACTGAATGACTGACTGACTGACTGATTGATTGATTGATTGATTGATTGATTGATTGATTGATTGATTGATTGATTGATTGATTGATTGATTGATTGATTGATTGATTGATTGATTGATTGATTGATTGATTGATTGATTGATTGATTGATTGATTGATTGATTGATTGATTGATTGATTGATTGATTGATTGATTGATTGATTGATTGATTGATTGGTTGATTGATCGATTGATTGATTGATTGTCCTGGATGATTGCCGGCTACCCTATAGACGGAGTCAAATTTCGTTCCTCAGTGAGAAAGATGTGCCACCTATAAGCCAACCAGCCCAGAGTCTGTCCGGGGCAATCTGACATGACTTTCCCTCACGTTCTACTCTTGCAGAAGAAACCATATCTCTTCAATTAGCGAAAAAACTGGAACTTTCATCCAGATTACCTAAACAGCTCCCCTTTTACAACTCACGCAATTCATCAAAAGCTGATGAGTGTTTAGGCACGGAACAGAAGCACGACCGACTACGATACAAAGAAGTATGCCCGACTGTGAAGCAGTTCGGGTCGAAGGTGATGGGTGTTCACTAAACACATGTCGGATCAATGTCAAAAAGTGTCCTTCAAACAGCGTCAAGCTTTTTTTACCTTCGCGCTTGCACGTACTCGCTTGTTTGCAATAAATCTGTTGTGTTCCTTGTTGGTGAGTCCTTTTCCGGTACTACGCACTGAAGCGCGAACAGCAGTCAGATATAACAGATTGTTGACGCCCAAACTCACGGAACTATGACAGTAACTGCTGAAGCGTTGAAAGAAATTCCGCTGCAACAACAAAACCGGTTTGAAGCGGCGCAACCACTTATGATGGAAACATTGACGCAGCAACTTAAAATTCAACCACCAAATTCCGCTCCAGATACAAATTCAGTCCACTCAGTTGCCAACTTCATCACGGAGTTCCATTATGACCCTGATGCCAGTCCAACCTTCGATTCGTGGTTCAGACGTTACGAAGATGTTTTTCAAGTCGAAGTGAAGCACAAAGATGATGCCTGGAGAGTACGCTTATTGCTCAGAAAGCTTGGCACAACGGAACACACACGGTGTTCCAACTTTATCCTGCCTAAGAACACGCGAGATCTCAGTTTTGACAAAGCCGTTCAGCAACTTTCAATGAGTTTCGTTGAGCGTTCCTCCTTGTTTAATATTCCCTAGCAAACTGTGAAACTGGCGAGAAAGGAATCTGAGGACTACATACATCACTTATGCCGGTAGAGTCATCCTTGAATGCGAACAATTCAAGTTATCTGCCATGACGGAAGACCAGTTCAAGTGCCTTATTTTTATATGTGGTCTTCAGTCGCATTCAGACAGTGATATCAGGGCGAGACTATTGAGCAAGATTGAACAAACTCCCGAAATAAGGCTGCAGTCCATTACCCATGAGTGCCAGTGCCATATGAACTCTCCTTGGTCTTCAAACACCAAGAAAATGTGCGCTCTTTTACTCTGACAAGTCATGAATGTAGTGCCCCACTGATCTGTGACCACGGGCTTTGCGCCTCCATGTGATCCCCTTCTTGTTTCATCCTTGTCTCGAACGTAACTCTCGAATAACAATTGATTTATCTGGCAACTTTTAGCCCAAATTCTCGGAAACTCCACTACAAGTCAATCATTCAATTTTTTCTACATTACTCGCTCCAAGAACGAACAGGTTCAAAAAACCGAAAACCATTCTTTGCGAGAAGTGCTCACTCTTAGAGATAGATGCCCATCTTTTCAGAAAATCTACACAGCGTTTACTTACATTTTCACCGTTGGTGTAACTTCCACTACTCATAAGGTCGCTGAAATGCCCTGGACAACCTAAGACCTGCTTCGTTCTTCCATTTCAAGCTCATCAGCTAGGAGCCTTCCTAGAATTTTTCATCGACCAACCTTATGTCCTGCATGAACTAAAATTAGACAAAAATAGTCAACTAATGTCACTTGCATCCAAATTTGGTTTCTACCTGGAGATTGCGCTCACCTCCCCACAAAGGGCGGTCGTTAGCTATTGAACGGTCTTCTGTAGCCACATGAGTGTGATAACAAGGTAGTGGGCAGGCTTTGTGCAGCACATTCAGTTGGAGAAAGCCACCACAAACAAGGGATTCACCGGGATTCGGTTGAGTCAAAACCAGGTTCGTATGCAAGTGAGAGTATCCGGACAAAGTCAGAAGGCAGATTCTTGCTTCGTTACCGGCTTAAAAATGAAGTCCATTTGGATGGCGGGTTAACGCATTTAGTAATTATTCAAGTCAAAACCTTGTGATTTCTACGTCAGGAGTCATCAGAATCTTTTATACAAACCGCTGCAAAATCACGTGACTGATGATGACGGTGTTTTCTCACATGGCAGCCGTTTAGTTGCTCTCTTTAGTAACTGTGCACGAGTAATCAGACAAACGTGTTCAACCGGTCTCAACAGGTTCCGATCGATTGGTACAGCCAGGATAGTAACTTGGAGGCGTTTGAGACATCGAGTAGACATCGTGAACAGTGCCAGCAACTCGGCCCCTTCATACGTGACTCTCGGGGTCATACGAGGCTCCTCGGTTAGATGTAGGCGACTGGTTCACTTCGGATGTTGGAAGCCCATTGTTCAACCTGGTGGAGCGCGAAACCGCTTTTCTCCCTGATTGTAGAAGGAATGGGGTAGATTGACAGTGACAATATTGCAAATTTAAACTCTCGTCGTAAAACGTCACAGTGAACAAGTTGCTCCGAGTGTGCCAAGAGATTCTGATCTCTTCCGTATTAGCACCGTTAGGCGCCACCTTTCCGGAGTATGGATTATTGCTTACTGCCTCAGGTAGTCCTGCAGATGACGTTGGCGCCACATTGACTAATCGTTCAGTTCATCAAACTGGAGTTGTGCATGTCGTATTTTGAAAACGTGTTCAAATTTTCAAAAGTGGGAGAAAAGAGCAATTGTCTTGTGCCGCCGAAAGTAAAAAAACTACAATGGTAGTCATATCCACAAATCAGAGCGAATAAAAAACGCTTTCCCATTTCTACAACCCGTTGGACAAAAAGCTTGTGAGGTCTGCCGACGTGCTTCCACACCAGGGATTTTTCATTGGGAAATGAAGAGTCAGTGAGGAAACTTAGTTATAAATACGGCAGTTTGTCCTGCGAAATTCGATATTGGATCGATCGATCGAGAAAAGAGCAAACAGAAGAATTTCTGACTCCATGGTTCCAGCAACAGTGGCTGTCACTCTTCAGGGAACGATGGAAACGAGAGCAATGTTTAGCATGGAAACTGATTTATGTCTAGCTATGTCGGTTTCCGTCACGAAGAGACTGGACCTTACCGTGGTGTGACGGTTTGCGCACCTCAGCGATCCATTGAGCTATACTGAGGAGTGTCCCGCGACACTCACAGAGTCTCTCATACCAGGTTGGTCAATGGTTAGAGGTCTGACGAACACAGTCTCCTGGTCCTCTAGGTTGGGGTTTGGAACATATGGCGACTTGTTCCGTAGAAATGGTAATGCATTTGCATTTTTCCGCCAAACACCGCTGCCTTGCGGTTAGGCTTTTGAGCCAAAGGCTTTGGTTGAGGACCCTAATCGTCCTCCTGT
>NW_008751701.1:1125060-1131461 GCF_000715545.1 Opisthorchis viverrini | reverse complement strand
GGCGAGGGATGTCAAGTTCAAAAGTCACGTGGGCATCGGCGAATGAGGACACGGGAACAACCAATGGAACCGCCCGACGGAATAACTAATCGCGGTCAAAGGTCATCCTCGGCTACCAACACGTATATCAACACACACGTAACACTACTGAACGCACAACCACTAACCCACCGTTACGCACAACTACGCACTGATGATGTCACCTCGATTGGTGATGAAACGTTTGCAACCAAATTGCCCAGCTCAGCGAACAAGCCAACGACCATAAATACGGCAGTTTGTCCTGCGAAATTCGATATTGGATCGATCGATCGAGAAAAGAGCAAACAGAAGAATTTCTGACTCCATGGTTCCAGCAACAGTGGCTGTCACTCTTCAGGGAACGATGGAAACGAGAGCAATGTTTAGCATGGAAACTGATTTATGTCTAGCTATGTCGGTTTCCGTCACGAAGAGACTGGACCTTACCGTGGTGTGACGGTTTGCGCACCTCAGCGATCCATTGAGCTATACTGAGGAGTGTCCCGCGACACTCACAGAGTCTCTCATACCAGGTTGGTCAATGGTTAGAGGTCTGACGAACACAGTCTCCTGGTCCTCTAGGTTGGGGTTTGGAACATATGGCGACTTGTTCCGTAGAAATGGTAATGCATTTGCATTTTTCCGCCAAACACCGCTGCCTTGCGGTTAGGCTTTTGAGCCAAAGGCTTTGGTTGAGGACCCTAATCGTCCTCCTGTTTAGGTGTGGGCGCCCTGGCAATATCCCAGCCCACGCACAACCATGAGCTGCACATACGCAGTAGGATTTTAGAGTATTCGTGAGTTTACTTCGCCACTGATCGCTATTAATTCTTGTACACTTACTCAAGTCCAGGTCTTGAGAAATGCCGTGTTCCACACCCGAGAAAAAAGTGCGGCAATTTGAGTTGGGTTCTGTTCAAAAATACTCTACGCCACATAGCTCAATTGTTTTAAGTCTGCTAAGTTGTGAACAAGGACTACAGAGTTAGATTGGGGCTGTGATTGATTCGAATCAATGTATTGATATGGAGAGATCCCAGCGTCTAGGGCACGAAATTACTGACCGTAAGGTCCATGAGTGGAACTCAATTTTCAACGTTACGTTTTCTTTTTGGGGCGCTCAGTGACTGTTGTGGACCACAGTCTCCTTAATACCTTCTTATTACCGTGAACCTCGGTCTGGATAGCCGAGTAATAGCCTGGTGCGCTTGACCAAACCAGAAAAAGACAATGAACGTGCGAGCCAGCTGCTCTGTTGATCACTGTTGCGGGCCAAAAAAATTGATAGTAAGAAAACAACTCATCTGTCAAGGGCGAGTGAAGAACAACCAATAAAATCTGTCTCAACGAAACCGGTTATTCCATTGGCTGTTATGTAGCCCCGTTACGTTCAGGGAGATGGTTCTCCTATTAGCCAGTCGGACAGTATCTCAGTCTTCATGCTTTCTTCTGCTCGCGTGGTAGAAAGGCACCGAAAGTGTTACAGATATCACCAGAAATGAATTAATTTTTCACGGATAAGAACCACAAAATTTGATCATGGGTCACACAAGAAGAGCTCGAAAGTAATTGTGACAGACTGCAGCACCGCGATAATGTTGTCTTTACCTCGAAATAGAACGACCGATTCCAGGATTTTATGAAGTCTGTTCGAATCTAATGTCTTTGAGTACTTTGATCATCATCATCATCATCATGAACCGGCGACCCAGTGACAGTTTAAGCAGATGTTCTGCTTCAGTTCGCGTTCTGCTCACCCGCCACTTTCACACTTAACATTTCACTGTCCCGAATTCGCCTATGATTGATCTCGGTTCGGTTGCGGAACGACATATAACGTTTTCTGCCTCTACAAGCCTATCAAATTTGTCACGTTTCCCTGCTTCTGTATTATGGCTTGATAAGTAAGATGGGACTCGCTGACAAGCTGATCGGTTGATCGAAACAACCAACAAGGTTACTGATTCTTCGTTCGAGGTATTCGACCAAACAAGCACATGAACACATTCCGGAGAGTTTAGTGTGGGCCAAAGAAGTTCACACGGCAGGGACTTAGATCCCCGGCACCACCAATGATATGCACTGTTAATGAGCTGCAGTAAGACCTGAGTCGTGTGCTTCCCTCCTGTATGCCGGGGGGGCGACTGATATGGGCACTAGTAAAAGCATAATATTCAACTTGACTAGACCATATATATAAAGAAATAAAGACATTGTCTTGTTTTCTAGTTTCAATCCTGAAAGAAAGACGTGAAATTTTTGAAAATTTCTCTTCCTTCATCGTCCTTGAGACATCAGGAAAGTTCCACTGGAATTCGTGATCTTGAGAACACCAACTCATTTGTTCATTCACTTAGTGTAATAAAAAACTAGAGTTATACATCTGTTGCGTGATTACCACTTTATTCTACACGGTTGGTAGTTTTGCTTTGTAATTGCGATCCCTCCCGTCTGTGAGACCAATCTATTCTGAAAAGCCTGCAGCTTTTCTGCTTTTTTGTCGGTAGCCGTCAGTACTGCGTATCTGAAGTAACTCAGTAAACCATTCGGCATGTAGCAGCTGAACAAAAGTGTGATTGACACTCATTCAGACAGGATGAAGCGCCAATCATCCTTCAGTCAGAGAAACTCAGATCACATGATCACACACTAACTGGTACCTCGAGTGACACTTGTAAAATTATTCTTCCTCTCAGCCAATTACGGACTGATCCCTTGTCCAGGGGGCAAGCCATCTGAGCGTATTGTTTGATGCCAATGCGTGGGCGTTGACTGTGAATCAACTAAATCAGATATCAAATGAATATAAGAGCTCACATTCTTGCAACGAAAGTGTGAACAGCGGTGTATGTGGAAATAACTGAACAGTGCCAGTGATATCCAACTGAGACTAGCTCATTAGGATACATCCCAGTGTGCGAAGAGCGCAAGCACTTTATGGATCAAATGGCTGTTGGTCTGTTCGTTTAGCCTAACAAGTTACTTGCAAGTGTTTCGTCACCATTCTAGGAGATATCACCATTGCGCTGTTTATTGAGTAGTTTGTTTCTGTCCCCAAGCTTTCACTTGTATATTTTGCAGAGAGCAGAATAAAACTACAATCTGATTGGCTAGTGGTGACGATCGAATCTGGAATCTGATTGGTCTGATCGGGATCGGCGATTACAAGACCTCACCAGAAAAATACATGGTAATTTCACAGCATTCTTCTTTGGAAACTCCTTCTGTTTCCGTGGATTAGCATTATAACGATGCTAAGAAAAACGGCGCCATACTTACCTTTCCCAGTCTGTCTAGCAAATGCCACTCTGAAAGTATGATGATGACCAACAGTGATCGCTAAATATTGATTTTTCTAGGAATACCCGATAATTTTTAAGAAATTTTGGTCAGAAACACTGTTTCATCTGTGGACAGTCGTTGAAGGTTAACGAATTCAGATAAAATACCTTGATAATAGAAACCAGGAGAGTTGGATGCACAACGGCATAGAACAGACAAGGAGTCACCTGATTTGAAAGATGACCAGCTATCCTTACAAAGTGACCGGAAGGCAGCTCACCTACCGGTGTTATTTAGTATCGCGGCTAAAGCTACTTCTAGGAGGCAAAATTTATGAAATTCTGGGGGTTTCCAGAGGCGTGGATGGATGTATGTACGGACTTCGTGGATGGATGCATCATAGGTACGGACTTATGGAATACGGGTAGTGTGAAGAGATCTAGGAATATCTATGGAGAGTTCGCCTGTAATTGAAACCAATCGGTGCTGAGGCATTGTACAGTTTCCGTCAACCTTATGTTCTACTTGAAACCAAATTGGACTGCCTTCTGATGATGAGCCCCAAGAGGAGCAAAACTGGTCTTGGGGTGACGGAGAGTTTTCAGCAACCTTGTGAGTAGTTTCCTTCACGAAAATATACTGCGATATCTCGTGCCATGATGCGGCCTGTGTGCAGCACATTCGGTTGTAGAATACGGCAAACGAGAGATTCAGTTGAGTCTCTCGTGAAAACCAAATTGGTTCGCAAATGAGTGTACTTCTCGAAAGGAAGGAAACTCTTCAAGTTGTTCCGGATAATCTGGTCGTTAGTATCCTGTGATCTGACCCCTCTGAAGCGTGAATTCAGTTCATTCCAATATCCATATGGTTCTGGCAATCTCCATCAAAGTGAACTTGGTAGAAATGATTTATCCACGTCTATACTGTTTTAAAAACGCAGCGGGCATGAAAGCACTTCACCGGATGTGAGCTTCTGTAATCAGAATTGACAGGATAGGAAAATATCAATGGAAAGACAGAGCAAAGCAAGTGATATACGCACACGGTTTTTTAAATGCGTTTCTGAGTTGGAATTGGTAACCAAAGTCCACTGTTAATCTTTCAGTTTTCTCATATTGTGGGCAAACTTACGGTCCATGTAATAATTGGGATGTAAAAATCTATTGTTTACCGATTGGTGGACTACGAGTTTAACGGTGACACTACTGATGGGAGCGTGCGAGTAGTATGTTTTCCCGTAAATCCGCTTTGCGTCTATTGAAAAGTGAGATCCATTACGGAATTTGTGGAGTACCTTGTGGCACTCGATCGAAATTCAGTAACAATCAATGAATATCTAGGAAAGTTCAGGAAGACTCGTTGAACTCGTTAAGCAAGACACATATGAGAGTTTTGCTCCACTGTCCAACAGTTTGCAACTGTTCAGTTGACATTTTATAATGAATAACTCCGATTCGAATTTCTTCTTCCTCTCGCTGGTATCAGACTGAAAAGCTGATCGATAAATGCTATGTATACTTTTGCCATTTATTCACGACTTTATAAAAGAAAATATGATTATTCGTTGTAATTTTTCTTTATTTTTCGAAGTTGGATCATGGAATTTGCGTAATTCTATAGAGGAGAATATCGGTAGCTAAGGTAGCGTAGATGGTGGTCGTTGGCTTGTTTGCTGAGCTGGGTAATTTGGTTGCAAACGTTTCATCACCAATCGAGGTGACATCATCAGTGCGTAGTTGTGCGTAACGGTGGGTTAGTTGTTGTGGGTAATTAAGGGACACCACAAAGTATTGTACTGCGGATCACAAAACTTGTCGCACATCCCATTTCGGCCTTCAAACTGAAAACGAACCCCATAGATTTGAGCGGCTTTTGACGTGCTTCATCTCTGCGTTATCTCTTTACCTGCATGTTCCTGCATCTGATCTTCAACGACCAAATTCTGATTACCTTATATGCTCATCGACTCAACCATCATTATGAGCGTCATTCAGCTTCTTGATGTTTTGCCGCACCGTGTTTTCTTGGTAGACATTCAGACCGGACGAATCACATCAAATCACACACCGGAATAATTCAATTTGGGTTTAAGTAGAACATAATGTTGACGAAAACTGGGAGACTGCGCCTACCTGACGAGCCCCAAGAAGGGCGAAATCGGTCGTGGACTGTCGAAGAGTTTCCAGAACACTTGTGAGTAGTTTCCTTTATGAAAACACATCCGAGGTAGTTTTATACACCATGATTGCACCATTTCTTGGCTAAAATCGTATATTGGTAATGATTTGGAATATTGGTACTCGTAAACAAAAATCCAGATAGATTTTTCCGGGTCATTCCTCTCGCAAAAACACGATGACATTTCTTTGAGAAAAACAGCAGTGACCGTAGAAGACAAACATTTTCGTCGGAATCAGCCTACATCTAAGCAGCCAGGTTGTTTACCAACCTCTTCCACGGGGAAACCGCAAAAGAGCGCAGATGCAAAAATAACCTGATATGATCGCGCGTTTGTTACCGGATTTGGGCAGTAGCAGTCTCTGTTACGAATTGGCCGATGAAAAATTCCACGTCGGCCCAAAAATAGTTTGACCGCTGTCGTACAACACATGTTTCTTGGAGTCCGGTGATCCCACCTTTCCAACATACAATGCACTTAAAGGTTCAACGAGTGTGGTTTGACGTTTCTATCAAAGCCTACAGGAAGCGGTTAGGTGAGTCGATGTCCCACTGAAGTCAAGAAATCATCTGAACTTTCTTCGGAATTCAGCAGAGGCTACCTAAAGTAGTCTCGTTCGCTGTCTACAACAGATTCTTCGCGGATATCTTCATTGGGCAAGTAGTTGATACAATGGTATTTTGATGCTAGCCGTTAGTTTGATCGGTAGGGGGCGTGTTCTTGAGAACTTGCAACAAGTTCACACCTACTTGTTCTCGGCATTCCGTGCAAAATGGCGCTCGGAATCCGATTGGTTCAAATGGGGGAAAGGATTCATCCAATCAGAGTTATCACATCCTCAAAAATTAATGTGAATATCGATCCGACAACCCCCGCGACTATCCATAAAACCTAGAGATTCTGAAAGCAACGCTATATC
>NW_008751701.1:1120434-1124201 GCF_000715545.1 Opisthorchis viverrini | reverse complement strand
AGGAAACTACTTGCAAGGTTGCTGCCCACGACCGATTTCGCCCGTCTTGGGGCTCATCAGGTAGGCGCAACCCCCGAGTTTCCGTCATTCTTATGTTCTACTTGATTCAGTTGCGTTCCAGGTGACTCACCTGACAAAATGAAATTGTTTTGCAGAGGATTGTATAAGTTGAAGCTCAGTGTAAAGCGGATCAGAGAGTAACTGAGTCATTCGGCAAGTGACGATCCTTGTGACCTGCGTTAGACAAAGGTATCTTGCAGTTTCATTGCATCTACCTTAAGCTGTTCCAGTAGTCATCAACAATTCGGTTCAGAGGGCCGTTTGTTTCATACAGCCATCTTTGTCCAGTCTTCTATCGGAAGAAGACGATCCAGGGACACCCAGTCCATGGCTTGGCAGCGAAACTTGAAAGCCGTTGTTAGTCAAATCAGTCGCGTTGGCAATTGCCGGACAACGGGAGGAGTCAAACAGATGTTTATTCGCCATGGCGAATATGTCGCGCAGCCAACGATGCTTTTACACCAAAGCCATCAACTTCATTTCGTGGCTTTCACTTTCTATGACACTGGATAGCCTAATCCCCCCATCAATGAACCGATTGGGCGGTCGCCTCCAACGGGTGGTTCTCATTCCCATATTGTCCTTATCCCCAGTGACAGCTGTGGAAGCTGGAACCAGTGCACTCCGGTTAATGGACTGAAAACCGAACTGAAGTGAATTTCACGCCGTGTTCTATTGATATGTGCCATAGTGGTTAACGGATAGTTAACCATTATCTAACACGTAACACCACCACACCCATATGTCGGTTTCTGTGCGCCGGACTACGGCTGCGTGATGCACACGTATTTTTGTCATCCACCAATGCCGGGAACGGAATCACCGTCAGCAAGTTTAGTCGACGTGCGGAAGACAAGATGTGTGACGATTTTCTGTGAGCTAAACGGACTGGTGACAGAGATGGTTGTTGACACAATGCTGGGTGTTTGTAGCAGAGTCTTCAGGCCAGTTTTTGACATTAAAGTGGGAATGCTGGTGACAGACGTTGAGATCCCAAACTATTCAGTATGTTAGGGCTGGGTGATTTTTCCCGCAGCTGAAGTAAGCCTACGAACGGAAGCCCCAGTTCCTAGTTGACTGTGCCTACCTGATGACCAAGAAGTGAAGGTCTAGGATTTTTCAGCAACTAAGAGAAAGTATCTGGATTTACACCATATTTTCATTTCATAGCTACAGCGACCCGGTGTGCGTTCACCGATTAGCGGATTGGAAACTTTAGGCTAAGTTTGATTTCACTGGAATCTGAGCTGCAACCAGTGATCGTAAACAGGAAATTTCTTATCCTTCTATCTGCTGACTCTTTGTGGGTGATCTTCGCTCCAGGGGCGGTTTTCGATAAGCTGAGTCATGTATTTGCGCTATGGGCGGCTGCTGCAGCGAAGTCCATTCTGTGGATGGGAGAAGCGACGTAACCCACAAGGTCAATGCGCGCACCGCTGCACGTGTGCACCGAATCATAGCCAATCACATTATTCTGCCCGAGTCATCCACTGTGCTACAAGTGATTGGTGCGACCCATACATCCCAGAGAAAAAGATCAATAATTTCGAGTGTAGCAGTCCATGGGACGAAAATGGTCCTTTTGATTTTACTGAACCAAAACTGGAAGAAATGTTCACTCCACTGGAGAGTAGAAAGTCAGGAAAC
The DNA here is from genome assembly GCF_000715545.1 of Opisthorchis viverrini. NCBI lineage: Eukaryota > Metazoa > Platyhelminthes > Trematoda > Opisthorchiida > Opisthorchiidae > Opisthorchis > Opisthorchis viverrini. The sequence goes on along the minus strand of NW_008751701.1, from coordinate 1,122,494 downwards.
AATAAACTTTAAGGTCGTAAACTATGAAAAACTGAAAACACTAGAATGAGGGCCTTGCCAGTCAAAAAATGTTATGAAACGGAGCATTTGAACTACGCCAATTCGATTCTGTTCTTGCCGGTCAGTCAACAAATCAGATCCATGATGATTTTTACAAAATAAGGAAACTTTACAATTGTGGAATACGATACAGGTGTCTTTATCAGCTCACTCTTAGATGCCTCGCAACTCCGCTTGATACTGCAATGATTCCTGTTTTGACAGGGTATCTAAGTGACCCGCCAAAATCCCAAGTGTGAGAAGCCCGCTTTAAGGTTGGTTAGATTTTTCTAAACCCGGAGCAAACTCGCCCATCAGTAGAGAGTCGCACAACTAATATCCGACCAATTTACAAGCAATAAAAAACAGNTCGAGTGTAGCGGTCCATGGGACGAAAATGGTCCCTTTGACTTTACTGAACCAAAACTGGAAGAAATGGAGAGTGGAAAGTCAGGAAACAATAAACTTTAAGGTCGTAAAATATGAAAAACAGAAAACACTAGAATGAGGGCCTTGCCAGTCAAAAAATGTTATGAAACGGAGCATTTGAACTACGCCAATTCGATTCTTCCTTGCCGGTAAGTCAACAAATCAAATCCATGATGATTTTTACAAAAAAAGGAAACTTTACAATTGTGGAATACGATACAGGTGTCTTCATCAGCTCACTCCGAGATGCCTCGCAAACTCCGCTTGATACTGCAATGATTCCTGTTTTGACAGGGTATCTAAGTGACCCGCCAAAATCCCAAGTGTGAGAAGCCCGCTTTAAGGTTGGTTAGATTTTTCTAAACCCGGAGCAAACTCGCCCATCAGTAGAGAGTCGCACAACTAAGTATCCGATCATTTACAAGCAATAAAAAACAGCCCGACCGACCTGATCCACTTCACCTGCACTGTCGGCTTTTTTTCGACTCCACAAAGAAGAAGATCGGTTGCTACCCGACTAACTCGTTCGGTTTTGCAGCAGACGTCGTCCTGAACATTGCAGGATCTCATTGATTCACTTGCTGTTAATAAGGTAGAATTACTTGCACTGAAAACAAGCATATGGAAGAACTTCCTCAATTGATATTCCACCCGCTCCAATCCGGTGGGCGCTCGACTACTTGGCCAACGTAGTACATGTGTGTGTGGCAACCATTCATTGGAGCAAAGTTTGAAAACGCAGTTGTGTTACGTGGAATCGAATTTTAATGTGGCTACACCGCCTGGAAAGATCGCTCACATAGACTGTTCGAGACCAACTTTTATCAACCAACTTGTCTGATAGACCTAAAGTCCTGGTGGAAATGTATCAATTTTCACTAAACTGCACCCTTCGCCGCAGAGCACGAATCAGTTATTGAACGTTGGAATCCACGTGAAGTTGGGTTGAACGTTTGTGAGGACAGCTGAACCGTTATTTGACTGTTCAGTTTGCGCAGCTTCTCTGGTGACAGTTCACGAGCACTTTTCAGAGTACGGCACGTGTCTGGGAGCCATGTACTTTATCAATACATTGCCTAACTAGACTGTTCCATATGGCAGCCAAATCAATATTTTCATATTTGCTGCACCTCGGTCTGTTAGATTTTCTGGCTTCTACATAACAACTGTAGATTACACTAGTGATTCATGGTGTCCATTCCTCACCCTTGCATTAAACGACTTTGGAGCCGAACAGTTCAACAGCCTGCAAGTGTAGTTGTATACCCTTCCTTGCCGACGGAGATAAACTCGGCCTCCTCAGTCAGTTCACTACTCTGGTCAATTGGTGCAATGGCCTGAGAGATTGCAAGTTAGTGAGTTTGGCGGTTCTCTTCCACTGTATTACTCTGCTCCCTTGTGTCGATTTGACATTTGACAGGGACATCACTGTGAGAAAGTGCATAGTAATCTGAACTGGATCGATCTGATCCATTCTTGAGACATACTGATGAACTGACAGTGGTTTATGCGTATGTCCCAAGGAGATTAGTCACGAAAGATTCTCGCTTCTTTTCAGAATACGAATACTGGAGGGGATGGCTGCGGGATTT
>NW_008751701.1:1118846-1120252 GCF_000715545.1 Opisthorchis viverrini | reverse complement strand
TCTTAGTTTGCGACACACGTCTGGGTACAAAACGTGGTAACGCAAAATGGTCGAAAAGTGCGCGTAAAGGATGGCCGACCAAATTGGTTTAACAAGTCAAGGGTTAAAAGTTCATGAGGGATTACAAATGCATATCGAGTCTTTCAGGTGGACGCAGTAAACAGCAGCAGACAAGGGAAGAGTTTGACTGGGGGAAAGGAAGTGCAACCATAATGTCAATCGATGTTGGCATATTCTATGGCAGCTGCTGAATACTTGAACGCACTGGCATCCAGCGTCCCGATTGGGAGGGCATAGCTGGTCTACCAGCCGATACCGAGGCTCCGACGTCATGTTCGTAACCATAGTGACGATTAACCGCTGGATATAATCGACCTGTCTCTGGAGAGCCACTTTTTCGTACAAGAGGCATGAAACCTCTTTCAGATATGTTGACAGGACACCTAACCTGTTGATAATCTTTACGTCAATATCATATTGATTCAAAAGGTATTCCTCCAACTCTGGTGTTATTTTGGTGCCTGATCGGTAAACAAAGTTGAATATCCTCGCCGAGCATTGGGTTCTGAATAGCTGAGGTGCTAGAAAAGCGTATTGTCTGTGTACTACCAGCTCCAGCTGAATCTGTTCGAAAAGGCGAAGATTGATTTGTGAATTCCTCAAAACCTCTAGCCAATATGTGTTCCGACAGTGTTGAACAACTGATCTGCCACTCACAGCATTCCGTCCAGATAGGGTCACGGATGTCTGGAACTTGCCGGACAACCTTTATGGTTAGTTTTGGGGTTTTTCGTAATGACATTTACCTAACTCAAGCAGGTATATATATATATATATATATATGAGTTGATAGAACAAACGACAGAGAGTGTACCTCTCAGGTAAACGTCGATGTACTTACTCTCGTGAGCTCCAGAGATCGTGTACCTATCAGGTAAACGTCGATGTACTTACTCTCGTGAGCACCAGAGATCAGGCGAGGCTTTTGTCCATTGTAGTTACAGGGTGCTACAAGACAGTCAATAACAAAAAGAGGGGACAATCCCTCTATTTTCTGCAATACTACGATGTCCGCAAGTTGGCTGGTGCCACCTAAACCTCAACTGAACCAGATCAGAACTTCAAGAAGTACACTCATTGGCAAATCAATTTCGTTTTCACGAGAGACTCAACTGAATCTCTCGTTTATGATATTCTACAACTGAATGTGCTGCACACAGGCCTCCTCATGATTCAGTTGGCACAAACGGTAATCGACGACTAATGACGCCCACCTGACGGTTTATAATTATGTCAAGTACATACTTCGAGATTGAATCATTACTGTTATATTTGCTGATTCGCCCGCCTGTGGTATCTGCTGCTGACCCGCTCCAGTGCCTAGTGTCGGAGAGAAAAAGGCTCAC
>NW_008751701.1:1099463-1118616 GCF_000715545.1 Opisthorchis viverrini | reverse complement strand
GACGTGCTGCATATTGCGGAGGCGTTGTCTGTCTGGTCAACACTCAGCGGAGCTGAGAGTCTCGGTAGATTTCGGACATTCAGTGGTTGCTTTCAGGAAGCTGACCTTCCTGATAGCCTCATGGCACGATATTCGAGATATCGCAGTATATTTTCATAAAGGAAACTACTCACAAGTTTGCTGAAAACCCTTCGACAGCCCACGATCAGAACTTACTTTGTTAACAAATTGATAGAAAGGTGGAGATTTATAGTTGAGACTAAATGAAATTGCCGGTAGAAAAAGGCTAGTTTATGTAGCTAATCAGATTGGAAAGGAACGGAATCAAATGCTACTGTAAGGAGGATTTTTTCGAAACTAAGTGGTTGTCCCTCGGAGGTAGCCAGTTTGATTAAAACCAATCTATGAGAAACGAAATCCTGAATAGATTTCAGGACAACTCCTCGCATGGTGACGAGACGTTTGAAAGCCATTTGGCATACTCGACGAACAGATCAACTGCCACCTGATGACAACCAATTAAGTATCCTGTTTTGAAATAGTAGGTTTCTCCCGAAACAGTGCACACACACGCACAGGCTTTACCATTTTCATCCTGTTCACGTGATTTGCCAGTCACATGATAGTAGCCCTTGTGATTTCGGTGCCATCATTTAGAATATAGACGGTATTTGATCTGTCTGATGAGGGGTTGAAAACATCAACATGCTCTAGTGTGAGGAAAGTGAAGGAACCCAACCAAATGAGATCAACCAGTTCTGATTTTGCCGAGTCGGTTTGACTCGCCAACTTTGTCTGCTGTCCACTGAATTTTAATGGCCACAACATGCACAGTGAAACGATTCAAAACAGAATAAAGGAACTGCACACAGACCGTTAGTTATTGAACCGCAAGCGTTCGCATTTTCTGTACGCGAGAAATCTCAGGTAAGCAAACTCTGCTAAAAAGTACATCCATTTTCAATTCAATTGAAAGCTAGCATTGTGACTGCTACATGTGTGAAGAGAGTACGAGGCGATTTGAAAGCAATTTGATCAATATTTCAGTTGCAGACGGTGTTGCCATTCCACTGTAGGTACGTCCTTTCTTGTTCCGCTCACTTCGATATACCAGAAGGCAAGGAAGCTTAAGACAGTTCTTTATGGAGACAAGAGAAAATATATTACAGCGGTTTTTGTAGGGTTACCAAGAAATGTTCCAGGTATGAAAAGTATCGATCCTGATCGGCTCAGATCAATGCATACCTTCTTGTGATCCGTAGCCTGCTAGCGGCACATCTGTCAGATCGACGTGACGGTCGGTTATTTAGAGTGGCTCGCCTACAAAAAGCTTCATCCTGCGGATAAAACCGATCTATTCAGATGACCCAATAGGCACTACAGTCCGTTTCATCCTGCTTGGTACTCATCAGCAGCACCCAAATCAAGAATGGACAAATCGGTTGTAGGCGCGTAGCGAACAGGGCATTCTACCAATCACAAAGCAGTTCATCTACTGAAAGGTAGGGTGAGAACTCATGCAACATCAGGGGTATGCTGCGAACCATGTGACTAAAGGGTGAGATACCAGTAACCATATCCTTGACCAGTAACAACCCCAGGTTTTTCGAAGTAGGACTCTGCTTTGTTTTGAGGCCAAATGTTCGATTTTACCACTGAAAACTGTCAAATCCTTTCAATTTTTCTCTACATTGACTGTTTTTTGTAAAAAAAATCTCGAATAATTGCCTTATGTACTGTTCTTCTCACGCACGCTGTTCAACTAGTGACCATTCGGTGCTCTTGGATTACACTGCTTCGTCTGAAAGAGGTCACCAGTAAAGCATATTCGTCCGTGGGCGAGATGGCCAAGTGGTTATAGAGCGTGAATTTACTGACCAGAAGATACGTGGTTCGAACCCGACCTCTGCCTCTCGACCTCCTCTGTCTAGGCTTGGGCAACCTGGCAGTATCCCAGCCCTCGTGCAACCTTCAGTTGGCATGGCAGTTAGGCACCGAATGGGTGCGACAGCTGACCAATATTCATCCATATTCGAGAGCTGTTCACGTACAGTCGTTTAATCGATTTTCGCAACTCATGAAAACTGGCGAGTAATGCAACACGTCAGCCTAAGGAGGACTGTAATAACTCAACAAAGGGAGTGCCTATGAGGCACTTCATTCAACTGTGGTTTCCAAACCTGTTCGATCTGTTCTCACCATAAATATGTACTTATGCCAGAATTTTAGCATGCTATCCACCCGTTTTCCGATCACCAGGCAAATTTGTCAGTTTGTTCACATTTCTTGATCAAGCATGCTTTGTTAAGAAATGGTGACGATTTTAACCCTTATTGGACGGTATACATTCAGCTGTTTGTGAACTCTTACAATCCTGGTCCACCCAAATCAGCCACCATCATTCCAACAACATTCCAATTTGAACTTTTTCACTTTATTTCACTCGTTCTCCTCAGACTGATACTCAGAAACTGTTTGAATGCGCTGACCTTACCGGTTTGAGCTAGTTTTAAGCATTGAAAGTGCGTCAGTAGCTACTCTAATCAAGCCAATGTTATAAAGCTTTTGAAATCAACCTGTGAGCAGGCTTTCCACTAGACTGTGCGAGTTGCCCTGGTAACCTGCTTAGAGGAACAAAATTTATGGAAACGGGAAATGCTTGAGGCTGTCTAAGTTAGGGGAATGACATTTTATCCTCTGGGACCCTGGACATTGATTGCACCTTCAATCATTGTCTTCTGATTTGTTTGCAGCTGGATTTGCTGTGGCCCTGGTGTATTCCCCGGGCTACGCTTTTATTGGTCACTAAAGCCCACCAATGCGAATTGCCAGTCGTAGCCTCAATCGGCCCGATCGGAGCCGTTGACCAATGGCCAACCGGCGCATTGATGACAAACGAGTGCGATTTGACGACTACGTTCACTGGTTAGCATGACGGAGCTGCAAGTTAAATAGTGGAGCAATGCAATGACCAGACGGCCTGAGCATGCGGTGTTTGTGTGCGTGCGTCGTGCATGAAAGCAGTGTGTGTTGTGGGTCTGTCTATGTGTGGCACATCCAGACGGATGACGCCTAGGGCATGAGGGCGATCGATCGATGGTGTGGGAAAGCAGTCAGAAGTGCTCTGGTGGTCCCTATAATGGATAACCTGGTGGATAGCTTTGGGGTCAGAACGCACATTGCTAACACCCTTAAGTTAGGATCCTGTTAGTTAATCACCGGTTTCCAATGTCTAAATCAGTTTGACTTCCATTGTCCTGCTGAGGCTCCCGACTGCAAATTTCTGTTGAACCGTTTTCGTTTCTGTCTTTCTATGCATTTATGAATTCATTCGAGTTGGAAGTGTAACACTGTATTTCTCTCCACCTTGCCTTGATATGTTGAAAATACCCTGCTCGATACAATGCAATTTATAACTTGTTTACCGAATAGCATCACTCTGATGAACAGAGATTTATTTTAGTGAATATACACTCATCTGCAAACTAATTTGGTTCTTTCGAGAGACTCACCTGGAACCCAGCTGAATCTCTCGTTTATGATGTGCTGCACCAGACCGGTCGTGGGCTGTCGATGGATTTTCAGCAACCCTATGAGTAGTACATTACACATATACATGTATCGAGAGATTTATTTTATTTAACCGGCACATCAAGGAACGCGGACAGAGTCGAGGCCAAACAGATGACAATAAGCTAACGTAGGCGTCACTAAACTGCATGGACAATGGCTCAAGAAGCCAGGTCAGTCATCATCCAGCCGCTTCGCTGATTAGAGAGGTAAGATTTTGTTGGTAGGGTGGGGGGATTCGGGACTTTTCAATGGAGATTTTGTCACGTAAGGGAAGCCAGTCTATGCTGAAAATCCGAGAAGCACTGGTACAACTGCTTTATCCTTCTTGGAAATCATCAACAGTGCACATCTCACGAAGTTCCAGTTGGGATTCTCGAACCCGTGACCACTTAGCCGTTCGACCACCATCGACTGATTCGCAGTTCGATTAACTCGTACTTAAACAGGATATACTAGATTTGGCATTTCAGTATAGTTTGGCTTTACTCACACTTTACTCTCCACTAAAGTTATGTATTCAAAAGTACAATATCTTCAAAGAGCGAACTCTTCACGTTGTCTGATGGAATTTGAGTGCAACTCAAAGTGTTGACATCAGGTTTATTTAAACCTTTATACCTTCAGTGTGATGCTTTTCGGATGAGTATTCTGACGAAAGCGCTCATGTCGGTATAAAGTGCAGAAAATCGAAAAGAACTCCTTGTTCATTATGATGAGGTAGAGAATAAAATCACAGGACTGGTCGAACAGTCCTGTTGGCTAGGGAGTCTGGTCTTTGAGGGAGTTGCCTCCCTGATTTCGGGTTTGTGAAAAATGCTTGTCAGTAAAACCACGTCCGCTGATAAGGTTATGCTTTGCATTGACTTCGCCTCAATGGTTTCACATATACTTGGTCTACGAAACGTTCGCCCATGCTGGCTGGTAGAGGGGTAACCATTGCATCTGGTTAGTTTTCTTGAAGGAACACTACTCATTAGGGTCACGACCGGTTTCGTCTTTATTGCTCATCAGGTGGGCACAGTTTCCGTCAACCTTATGGTCCAACTGAACCCCGTTTGTACGAAATTTGTGAAATGCACTCACGTGGTCTGAGGGGGGGGGGGAGACTTGACTGAATCCAGCCAAATATCTTGTTCGTGATCTTCAACTAAGATTCATTAGATTCATCCAATAAAATCAACCTAGTGTGTAAATGAGTTCGTTTGGTTTAATCAGGACATAAAGTTGGTGGACGATGGAGAGCTGCGTATGACTGATGAATTCCGAGACGAGTGAAACTGGTTGTGGGCTATCAAAGAATTTTCAGCAACCTTATGAGTAGTGTATTATGTCTGCACGGTATCACGATATGTCATACCAACTGAAACATGAGGCGGCTGAAGAAAAGGTGAGAATTAAGTTTCGTACGTATATCGGTATAACCAGACGAACTAGAAATCCAGAATTCAGCGAAGCGTAACAACCAGCACGTATGTATTCGAATTGGCGAATATGTACAGCATATGGAATATTAAAACAAGAGAATAATGAATAGAGCAACGAATAGAGTATCAGTCATGTTCATCACAGAAAATCATTAGCGAGAGACAAATGTGGGATTCGGATGAGTCTCCCGTTAAAACCAGTTTGATATACAACTGAGTGTATTTCACACTTGGTAGATGAACATCCATTTATGGTGGATCAATGGTCTCCGAATTGGCCAACTGACTGGAATTCAGTATCAGCTTATCGATTGTTTGTGAGCACGACTCACTAACTAACTAACTGAGAGCTAATCATATTACTGTTCAGACGCCCTTGATCGAAACGCCAAGCGTTAAAACTGCTAGCTAGGATGAAGCGTATTGAGGACCCCCTAGTGGGGTCCGGATGCGAGATATGCACTGCTGATGAAACAACTGCCTGGTCGTCCTCGGGTTTCTCAGCATAAGCTGACTCCACTGACTAGATGGAACCTCAGTTGAAAATGCCAAAATGCCCCCCCACTACTATGGTAATGGTGATTCTACTGACGGGGAGGCACGCGAGTAGTATGTGTTGTTCGTAGAATTTCGCTTTGCGTCTATTGAAAAAGGGAGATCTGTTGCGGAATTCGTAGAGCCACTTTGTAACATTTGCTTGGAGTTGACCAACGAATGGGTGGAGCCAATGAATCTCCAGGAACTTTCAAGACTACTCGTTCGGGAGCAGATCGGCGTCCAGTTTTTGGAACTAAGATGCAGATTAGAGTTTTGCTTCCCTGTTCAATGGTCTATAACCGGTCAGTTGGCATTTCCGAATAAACAACTCCACAGCGAAGACCTCCTTCCTTTCACTATCAGTAACCTTTTAAGTAGTATGTCGCCTCTATTTCACGAGTAATTTGACATTTCGTTTAAAACTTACCTAAAGGGACTGAATGATACATTGCTAATTTGACGTTGTTGTGATCAAGGAATTTTATCCTTTTAAATGAAATTTTTTTTCCTGAATAAGCCCACGGAACTCGCAACATTTGAACTATGAGCTCACTGCTAAGCTGCAATATTACGGTATAATAGATCTGCCTGTCACTACAAATTAATTAAATGAGGACAGCTGCAAAGCTTCAGTTAGCGTAGTGTTTTGCCCCTTTATTCTGGCACAAAACAAGGGTCGATCACAGAGCCATTGATTGATGAGCAGCTGGATGGTCATTAAAAGTCTAGCTGGTACGCCCAAATGGTTCAAGGAGGACGCAAACGCAACTTGCAGTCATCAATACTGCAACATTTTTTCATGCCAGTCTGGAAACATCTCTCTCTCTCTTGCATGTAACTTTACAAAAGTTCAAACATTTAACCAGATTTACACTTTCGGTAACTTGACAAGTTCAGTTGATCCTCTTAGACCACTGCACTCCTGATTGCCTTTTCTAAAAGTACATTATGGGTGAATAAAATGGCTGTTTTTAGCTGTTACATTGTTCAACTGGTGAAAATTTGGGGTCATTGATAAAGTGAATATCGCTCACCTACAGGAGCCCTGAGAGGCGAGTCACGAGGACTATCAGTGAACTGGAGCGACTAATTCCTATGGGTACTTTGTCTCACCCGAAATGGAGTGTTGATCAGGTCCTTCGTGCAGCGCAATTCCACGTGGATATGCCCAGCAGGTTCGCTGGATTTGATATAAAGCCCTTCTCCGTCCACTTTTACTCCCCCTTCTACAAAGAGACTTTCAAATAAATCTTGGTTGTACGGCAGTGAAGCATCGGTGTTCAACACTGATGTCACGCTATTGATGATGACGATGATGATGATTCGGATGATGATGATGATGATGATTCGGATGATGATGATGAGGACGATGATGATGGTGATGATGGTGATGATGATATACGTCGAGTACGGAGACCGGCGAAAATGTGGACGGGTTCGTCCGGCTGAAATCTAATCATCTCGGCTTGGTCCCCGAGGGTTTGATTGCGTCAGTCCTTATTTAAAGAGCAGTCTTCCTAGAAGAAGGAAACTTTGTTGCTTTTCTTCACAGCGGACGCTAGAGGGAGACTGTGTGTTTCGCATCCTGCGAAAGTATATCAATGTGTCTACAGTCAACACACTACTTGTAAGGTTGCTGAATACTCTTCGAAAGATCACGCCCTTCCACTACGGGCTCATTAGGTGGACGCAGTTTCCGAGTTTCTCTCAGTCTTGTGTTCCACTTGAACCCCTGTTGCCAAGTGTGAGAATTTTGATGCAGGTAAATGTATTTCTGGGAATTCTAGGCGGAAGCCGTGTAGCCAGTCACTTTTTCCGTCCGTTTCTATCAAAAGAGTGGGAAAGCCGTTCAATTTGATCACGTTACAAACGCGACTGAGCTAGTCGATGACAGTTAATGTTAAGGTACACACCGTGAACATATCCAGATTCCGTTGTTCATTCGTAACTCATACAAATGTTATTTTTTCATCCTAGTATTCGTTAAATCGGTGAATATCACTGACGTTTACTATGTATATCATCACCGGCGAAAGTTCACCCTTACACCGTGGCTTTTGAAGCATACTCGGATCGGTAAAAACCAGTTTCCATACGAATTACGATCGATTCGATTGTGTGCGGTTATTGACTATCGCCGAGTATTGCAGTCTAAAATATCATCGGCTAGCTCTTCGTGAATAGTGGGCACAGAACCTTATGTGAATTCAGTCTTGAGGACTTGAGGTCGACATGCGAAAATGAGTGAATTTAAACAAATAAAAAAATCATTCTGCTGTAGCACCCTTCTCATTTAAAGCTGCTATGCCATCCGAAGGAAACGCCATCATCAGAGACAGCGAAGTCAGTGTTGACAATGATGCTTCACTGCCCACAAAGTTCATCACATTGTATTTAAAGCCTTGAAATGTAGAGAAGTGGAAAAGAGTGGACGAGGGAGGGGATCATGTACTGGCAAATCGAAAGCATTCTGAGGTGCCTATACCTCCAAGCACTCAGTCAGACAATCTTCAAAGAAACTGATAAGAAGAAGACTAATGGCTTTAACCAGCCACCTTTTCTTGCAATGTCCTCAGTCACGCGCAGACAGGGTCACAGGGATCCCATCCTGGAAGGTCTACCGAACCAATAACACCCAAATTCTTCCCAACCTCTTCTTTCAAGTCAAAGTCTGTCTACCTCGCGGTTTCTATAATTCTGAAGGAGGCACGAAGAACATTTGTCTCGGTAGACGGTGTTACAGCATGCATACCACATAACCGAGCCACGAGGCCTGAGACCCTGCCAAACCTACACTAGAGAAGTCAAGAGGTTGAACTGAAATCGTAGAGCTTCCAGTCAGTAAGTTCGTGCCTTGACCACTAAGCTATCTCGAGTTCAGACAATTATGGTGCCCTGTTCACTAGATGTGTATGATCTGGATGAGTTTTCGACATAAACCAGGCACCAAGCACAAACCAAAGTGAACCGTTTTAGACTACAAAGTAGATTGCTATGTTTGAAGAACGTCGCTCACTCTGGAGCACGTCCAACAATTCGCTCACCACCAAGACTTCACGGGTTTACGAAATTCCTCTCGAACCGTAGCCATCTGATAACTGTGATGGCTCAGTACTGAGGATCTGAGCTAGTTTCGATGGTCCTGACAAGTCAACGAACACAAAGTGCGTTTCAAACCTGTCCGTTCAAAGTTTCCGACTTGAAAGTGAGATCATCAAGGTCGGTACGGTTGACTAAAATTATCCAAAATGAGTAGATCCTTCGAGTGGAGAAAAGTTTATGGTCTAAAGAAAGGTAGACAGATCCGTTAGATGGTGGAAGCCTGGCACTTAAAACCTTCGTATTCCTTGCGAAAGACCAACCAGAGCATAACGATGACCACTAAAGTGTAATTGATTTCAAAAAAGCCGGCTAAAATTTTGACCCAACACTTGGAAGTTCGAGAACTCTGTCATTACTTGGAGAGCAAATAGGACGGAGCGTATTTGTATAGGACACTGAATTCTGCGCTTTCTCGTGCCGCGAGTGATGGCAGCTCGATCGATCCATGAAAAGAAAAACTAACCTCTGGTATAGCCAGCTAGGTAGCTGCGGTGTCCGAGGTGCATTTCAACCACACCCCTCACAGCTGGATTAGGACGTACGTGACAGCACACTGCAAAGATTGTTGTGACCAATTTCGGATGGGGGATAACATCTCCATCAATAGGTAAAACTGCGGTATTCCCTGACCTGAAGTTAGGCTACCATAACATTACCTGTCGAGCGCATGCACTCCCCTTGACTTTCGTGTATTTTTAAAAGCGGTAGACGTTACGTTCATCTGGCATGAAACTGTAGGCTGTTTGCGATTTCCCGACAAGGTTGGATTAAAACGAAGTGTTTTCGTTAGGAATGTCTAAACTCTCAGTAGATTGGGTCACGCGGTTAGTTGAATCAATCTGGGTGCTCTCGCTAAACGTGCAGTTGTCACGTTCAGCTGTAGCACCCATCCGGTGCCTAGCTGCCATGCCACACGAAGGAGGTACAAGGGCTAGGATACTGTCAGGTTGCCTAAGCCTAGACAGGGGAAGTCGAGAGGCAGAGGTCGGGTTCGAACCACGGACCTTCTGGTCAGTAAATTCGCGCGCTAACCAGTTGAGTCATCTCGCAGTTGTCACGCAGATACGAAAGATCAGAGTGAATGTTTCCTGAGTCTAGCAGCTGTTTTTTCAATGCCAAGTTGCTTACTGTGCTTTCAAGAAGTTAAACTGTTTCCAGCGTCGCAGCATCATCAACAGAGTGTGACGGAAGTGTTAAGTGATTTGATCATCCCTTAAAGTCAACGAGGGGCTGCAGAGTGGAGATACTTGGGAAGAAAAGTATATTCGTGCTCTGTTGGGACGTGTCTTGGGGGTCCTAATGATTTCCGAGTTGTTTCGTCCATACCTTCCAAAGCGTCACAATCGAATGTTCGTAACAGATAACGTCTGTTGTATGCAGTAATGTTTTGTCGGAGACAGCGTGACACACCAGACTACTTAAATTCGGCCGGTCCAACGTGTCTTCATAAACACCAATTTAAGTCAGAATTCGAACAGGTTAACAACAGCTGTCATTTCCGATGAAAATGACAGCGAACGGAAACCTTACCTGCAATGCACTATTCATAAGCTTACTGAAAATTCATCAACAGCCCACGACCGGTTTCACCCTTCTTGGGGCTCATCAGATAGGCGCAGTCCCCGAGTTTCCGTCAACCTTATGTTCTACTTGGAACCAAATTGCATGAAATTAGAGAATATACACTAATTTGCAAACTCATTTGGTTCTTTCGGGAGACTCATCTGGAACCCAGCTGAATCTCTCGTTTGTGGTGTTTCCAGGCAGCAACTGACACATGAAGTGGTGTGGTGCAGCACATTCAGTTGCCCCAAGAATGGCGAAACCGGTCGTGGGCTGTCGACAAATCTTCAGCAACCTTATGAGTAGTATATTATAAATATCCATGTATCGTGATATCTCGAATATCGTAGCGACTGAAACATAAGGCGACCTGGTGCAGCACATTCAGTTGCCTGGAAACATCACAAACGAGAGATTCGGCTAGGTTCCAGACGAGTCCCTAAAAAACCAAATTAGTTTGCAAATGAGTGTATATCGGAAACCTTACCTGTTATATCTGCTGATTCGCCAATCTCTTCTATCTGCTCCTGACGCCGATCGAGTGTTTAGTGCCGGAAAAAACGACTCACAGAATGGAACACAATAACTATATTCCGAACAAGCGAGTGCGAGAGCGAGTGCCTGAGCGAAAGTTACAATGGCCCCACGCTATTTACAGAGGACCTTCTGGCATTGATCCAGGCTGTCTGATAGGCGTTAATGAACACACATCAACACCGATCGTGCCTCAATAAAATGCCTGAACGCTGATAACATTCGGTCGTGCTTTTGTGGTGTGTCTAAACACTCATAGGCTTTTGTTAAATTGTTTGAACGACTGATTGGCCTGGATGCTTTCCGGCTTTCCTATTGAGGTTTTGGTGGATGTTCTGGGATTAGTTTCAGAAATCTGACCTTCCTGATACTATCATCTCTGCTCCGCCTCACACCTGTGACATTTGGTCACATGGATTGCGTAGGTGGCTGTAGTCACAATCCTTTCCAGCGCGGTGATTGGCTCTACTCAAGGTTAACACTGGCCATACACCATGGTCTGGTGCATGTGAGCGTTCTCCACTTAAGGCTCGTCGCGTCCTACTTACAGGACATGGGAAAACTCACTTCATTTGAGTTCACATTTGCGGAAACAAAAGATGAATGCCGTTGCACGTTGTGGAAGTTTACTGCTACTCTGATCACCAGTAATTTCAAACAGGGGTCGCTGGAGAGTGGAAGGGAAAACCGGGAAGTCGATTTATGCACAAGCCAAACTGAAGCAAATGATTGGCTGGTCCGAGTCACGTGATCCATAACAAAACATACAACCACTACATACGAGGCTCAGCTGCTTAGCGGAGGTTTGCACCAATGGCAGCTGGTGAGTTGGTGGACGAACGGGGTAAGCTTCGGAGCGGGCCTGGTGGTTTGCGGTTTGCGGAAAACCGGCCTCCGTAGGAAGATGCGATCTGCCTTCATAGGGTCCTCTAACGAATTGGGCCTGACGGATTCCTTGTACACCGCAAATGAAGTTTGTCTGTTCTCGAAGTGGCTTCTCTTGAGAGCGTGAGGTTATAACTTACACGATGATGTATTGAACGTTACCGCATAGAACAGGTATAAAACGGAGAGGGCGGTTGCATCTTTTACAGAGCACTGAGATGATGATAAAGCGAGATAAGGTGAGATGGCTCAAGTGGGTAGAGCGTGAATTTACTGACCGGAAGGTCTGTGGTTCGGACCCGACCTTTGCCTCTCGACTTCCACTGTCTAGGCTGGGGCAACTTGGCAGTATCCCAGCCCTCATGCTTCAATCGGGGAGCTTGGCAGCTAGGCACCGGAGGGGTGTTACAGCTGAACGATTTATTTTATTTATTTTGTAACGCATGAGAACTAGCAATCCAAATTTTTTGCGCGTCTTCGGATGTCACCGATCCACTTAAATTTGTACGTGACAGAACATGAACTGGATACGGGACACATGACAAAATCAGAAAATGCTGAATTTTCAAGACGGGGACCACGCCACAGAGACTGATATCCAAGGCTGTGGAAATCACCAAGGATCTCAGCAGAGTGCATAAAACTGGCGGGCCTGTGTAGGGCGGAGAGCCATCACGAGCTGACTCGTGATGGTGTGCGGTTATCGTTGAAGAGTAGTCATCACCAGTAGTATCTTAAATCGAAAATACATTCCAACAAGCCGACCAAACATTCCGCTCTGCCGAAACCAGAATTGTGGTTGCAATTACTCACCCACAGAGACCAACGAAATTTACTAATGACACCCAAGAGGGCTCGACGACCGAAGCGCATTGATCCCAAACCCACCAACAGTAAGACCTAAGCATTCAGCCTAACTGACAAGATGTTTTGACGAAGCGAGCCCTCTAATTAGTTCTCCGTCTGTCTTAAAACTTGGTCAACCGGTTAACCTACTCAGTTGGTCTGACACAGCTTTTGTATAAAAAACGAAACTTTACTCAGCTATATTTCCACCGACTGTTTACCAGATTCTTTTGAAATGGCGCGCTGAACCTTCCTTTCTTTGTTATAAACGGTTATATCTTCGTTGGTGAACAAAAGTTACAAAACAGTTATTTAAGACTTCACACGAAGCTAGGTGTATCAGTCGGAGTGTTCCTTGGATCTTGCTGTGTTCATGAACCGTGCTCAGTGGAAGCCAGCCTATCAGATCGAAACACACAGATGTTCTGCTGGAATTCCAGTGTTAAACCCATTGGAATTCATCTATGCTGGGTGACTAAAGTTTATTGTCACAGAAAGTCTGTTTTGCGGATAAGTGATAAACCGGCTATGTGGTAAATCACCATACCACGTGACACAAATTGATGCTTTCCCGACAAACGTTTGTTGACACATCAATAAATTGCTGGCAGTTATTCAGGTGAAGTTTCTGTTTGAGATATTACGAACCACGTGGAAGAATGATGGAATTGATGTAGACGCGGAATGTGAATCGACTGAACTGATTGGCCCCAAAGGTTACCAGGATTCTGGCGAGCAAATCTATGCTTGCGTCAGCGCTCGATAGGTTTGAGCAGATCCACGGTAGTTGTCTAGACCTTGGCATGCGGATCGGGGACAAACAATCTTGATATTCCTTGACTTCAAGAATGTGTTCGATACTCTCGACCGGCTTGTGCCTTCCAAACTATCTGTTCAACAAGATAAGCTCGAAGACCAGATCCACGCTTGCCAATTTGCTTCACTTGTGACGTCAAAAAGGCAGGTGACTAGGTCTCAAAGATCCCTATTTCGAAGCATGTTGTGGGCTAGAAGACTTGGCCATTTCGGGCGGAGGATCTGAGACTTCTTGAGATGTTTCAAGACCAATGTCTAAGAGCTATGGCTGGAATTGGCTGAGACCGGCAAGTTCGCAGTGAGGTAATCGGAGTAGAGGGAATTTCCTCAAAGAGTGTGTGCAGCATTGAAAGCTTAGTTGGCCCGGCCGTGCGTCATACAGGCTGAGTTAACAACCGCCAAGAGGAGCGCAGTGCTCCGGCTGGCGGGAACCTAGATGTCGACAAAATCTGGCAGGACTTGAGGGAATGAAGGATGTTATGAAACGTTTGGATGACGTTGGTGCGGTTCGCGTTCCAGGATGGGGACCACCTGACCCTCCTGTGCTTGGCTGCAGACACGAAAGGAAACGGTGGCTGACCAACCTCGATGTCCTTCATACATTTCGACTCTATTCAGCTTGTCTGACCGAGTGCTGGACGTGTAGATCATACATTTCGACTCTATTCAGCTTGTCTGATCGAGTGCTGGACGTGCGGATGTTTGGGTTTGGCTAGTCCATGGTCCCAGTTTACACCTTTCTTTTTTCTTTCTATTATAGAACCCTTATTGAAGTGAACTGATAGTGAGGTGTCGATGTTTTCATTTGACATTGCTGTCAATGACAACGATGTTGATGTGAACTCGGCTGGTACTCTAAGATACATAGTCTTGGTGCTCTTGCTGGTGGAGGATAGGCCTTACAGCGCTCCTAGCAAGCATACTTTGATGACAATGCTGCCTCGTTTAAAGAGTTGCAGCCATTTCTGGGGTTCATTCAACACAAATCGAGGCAAAACTTGTTGGTATTGCTTCATTATCTTAAAGGAACGCAGAACGTTGTCTACTTACCAAGCCCCACAAATCTTGTTCCAAGATATGGTCGGCCCGACTTCTTCACTCCGTATTGTGATTTGTCATCTGAGATCAATCGCCTAGCAATTTTACTAGAGAATATAGGATACTGAGCTTATAAAATCGGTCAAAAATCCCGTTTCACGTGACTAACACCTAGGCCGGACACCTAAAATTGCTAGGGAAATGATTATTTGATTACGTCCACCTGAGGATTTCCCAACTGAAACCCGGGATGTCATCTATACAGCATCATTGCTCTCTCCTGAGGTTCCCGTCAATGATGACGATACTTGAACACAGTGACGGCAGGATTACGGAAACTGCATCTTCTACTGGAAGCTACTCACCATCAGCAATAGTTTGATGGCAAATTGCTCCCCAACTAGGCCGTCTATTCTAAGCTGACTGAAAAATATTCAACGAGTTTATTAGCTAGTGATTGGTTATTCTGCTCGCCGAATTTGAACATTGGCTTTTAAACGTCTCGTCTTCATTGCGCGACTTATAAACAAGTTTCCAAAGAATATTTCTTAGCTGAAATGTGATTGTTTGTTTGGGGATTGCCTAGTATGTGATCTGATTGGCATTTTCGAGATCCTGGTTGTGTTGCGGTCCGGCTATCCCGCATCTGGTTGGTTTGTCAGTGAGTTGGTTCATCCAGTCCGATGCTTCACCTCGTTTTTCTTGTGTACTACGTCCGACCAGTCTTCTTGTCATTTGTGTGTGCTCGATCGAACACCTATATTCTTGGAAGTTTGTTTTGTGATTCGGTTGATCCGCTTTCCTCAATTTTACACAACCACATCTTATTGATCTTCCGAAGACGTGTATTTTGCTGAGCATCCCTGCTGCAATCATATCCACTTCAGCTCTCTTGGTATTTCTCATACAATACACACAGAACAACATAAGTTTTTGGAGATTTTATCATTATGGAATGGGTAAACAAGCGATTGGTCGATCACATCACGTGCCCCGGAATGCTCCTTGAATGGCTACCACTCTACTCATGAGTAGTGAGTGTGCCTGGGTTCTATCCATGCACAAACGCGGTATTCATGCTTACAGTTCCGGAGATTCTACCCATTAGGCTTCTCTGGCCTGGTTGGAAGTTTTTTCTTCTCTTCAGTTGTCTCACAAGAGTAGACCAATAAGTTGCTACTGGGGATAGCGCAGCTTAGTCACTCTAAGAGCTCGGAAAACCTGTGTCCATTACATCAGATTAGTAGTATACTAGGAGTTTCGAAACATGCGTTATAACTCTGAGGCTGTACACTAGATGGACTGTGGATTCGAAAAAGTGTACAACTTTTCAAAGTAGTTTTCCGCTTCAAAAGAACATCGGATGTTTATCGGAATGGATCAAATTGTGATCAGATTTACCCATATCTCAAGCGGCCAGATCACACGATCGCCCAAACTACAAATCTACATAAACAAACCAAAAAATTTTGGCAAATGGAACGAACGAATTGTCCAACCAGTACTACCTGTCTTAACATGATTACAAGTTTGCAGTATGACCTCTAGCAGACGGAAATGTGGGAAAGTCTGGATGGCGAAACGTCCCAGACAAAGTCGAGGAAGACACAGTGGGTACACGATAAAGCGTATTTTGACGTCATTCGTATCATGCGCGCTCAAGAGTGAACATTGCGAAATCTGCCAGCGCAACGGAGCTCGGTAAACTTGATATTATGCGACCCCCTAAGGTGAGACAAGCACCACAAGGATCCAGTTCACCAATTCTTGGAGACGGACTCCAGCAACAAAAGGAGATGGACTGATGATAGATTGTGGTGATTTGACAAGTTTCAACTGAGAGTTTGTCCTGTGAAAGCGGAGAGGCACTGTGTATCTTTTTTCTCCTTCAATATTCCGAAAATGGCGCCGTGGAATATCACAAATGGTTGAGACAACAATCCTAGGTATCAGGAAGGTCAGATTTCTGAAAGTAATCACCGAATACCCGAAATCTACTGAAACCCTCAACTCCACTGACCAGGCAGACAACGCCCCATCAATATGCAGCGCGTCACAGCCGCGCACAAAAGCCAGACACCACGAGTCATCGCTGGATCAAGGTCACACAGTGTGAGTCAGCGTTGGATCAAATTCAGAGTGCCCGATAAAATAGCTTGAGGCCGTTGCGTTTTATCACTCACGCTCTCGCACTCGGTGAGTCTTTTTCTGGCACAGCAGTCAGATGCAACAGAGTGGCGACTCAGCAGATATAACAGTAAACTAGAGAAAGACTGAGCTGGATTCATGTGAGTTGAACGGCGTCTCCTTAAAAAACTGAATTCTTATGCAGATGACAGTATTCAATTTTGTAATGTACTACTCATAAGGTTGCTGAAAATCTCTCGACAGCCCACGACCGGTTTCGTTCTTTTTGGGGCTCATTAGGCGCAGCTCCCGGGTTTCCGTCAATCTTATGTTCTACTTGAAACCAAATTGCACGAAATTCGCGAATATACACTCATTTGCGAACTAATTTGTTTTTTCGAGAGACTCACCTGGAACCTAGCTGAATCTCTCGTTTGTGATGTTCCCAATTTCGTTTCAAATAGAGCACAAAGTGGACGGGAACACGGGGACTACCTGATTGGCCCAAGACAGGAGGGCAAAGTCGGTCGTGGTTTGTCCAAGAGTTTTCGTAGTGTCACCGCAAGAAGAAAGAGCTGTCCTTCGTTTAAAGGTCACCCAGTAAGTTGGACTAACATCCGTAAAAACGCGGTGACATGCGCGATTCGAGCATTGCAAGAGCAGTTTTTCCTATCCTAAACTTTGTGCCTACTGCCCCTGGTCGCACCTATTTTTGCGACAGCCATATCAGGTGTGAACAACGTGTTTACGACCCTGATGTGTGCGAATTTCCTGGACAGAAAAGGTTGACTTTGCCGAATTTTTTTGCTTATCTTTACTGCCACCAGACGACCAAACGATACATTGCATTCGATTCACCAGTTGGGACAGAACAGCGCTTGTTTCCACCGCGTGGACCGTAGTCTTGGTGTTTCATCGACAGTATGGATTTTTCGACAAAAATGCTGAATTTCACGGATCGAATTATTAGTCCACGAAATTTTCAATTTCTTCTGTATTTTGAAAAAGAACGCACTCGAGAAAACGACTTTACACACACACACACAAGTCAGGTGTAGTTTGACCTTGACGAAGCATATTATCGGTGATGTAACTACCGAAACTTGTCGCGATGTACGGAATGAACTTCACTCATTTGGATGAACACTAGAAATGGGAAAGGAGCTGCGACAAATTTCCAAAAGCCATCGAGAAGATATACTGCGACGTGTCAAATATCACACTACTAGGAGAATCAGCTCCGAAAGTAACGGGACTACATATCAGCCAATGAAATAACCGTTTTTCGTTGAGACAGATTGATTTCATTGGTTGTTCTTCTCTCGCCCTTGACAGATGAGTTGCATTCTGAGTATCACAATTTTGACCCGCTTGTACGCGGTAGTGATCGATAAATCAGCCAGTACGCACGTTCGTTGACTTTTCTGGTTTGGTCAAGCGCACCAGGCGATTAGGCGGCTATCCAGACCGGGGTTCACGGTGATAAGAAAGCAGTAAGGGACCGTGGTCCACAACATACACCAACTGAAACATGAAACGGACTTTGAGAAGGAAATTTGATTGAAGACAAAGAATATGTTTGCAACTGAGTACTTGCAACTTGAGTAACTTGGGTTTCTCAAGTGGTACACACGAGATCCACATGCTACAGCTCTGAAAAAGCAGAATATTTAGATGAAGCTGCAATGCGGAAAGACCTCGCTTATTAATTTTGTTCAGCGTAAGGTGCCCATGAGAACAAACCACTGTGGGATAACTCGAACATTTATTGAAAAAGGAATATTTTGAAAATGCGGTTATGATCATAGTGGCCACTGAAATGACAGACACACTGAAGCCAATCTAAGGTGGAGTGGTTACATTGCTAACAAACTCCGCAACCAGATGTGACCTATCGGAACTACTCAAAATCTGTTTGGGTATTTCTTTTCAAGGTCAGTCGTGATGGTGATCGAATTTTAAAAAAAATCTGCCCTGCTGTAGCAGTTCCCATAGGCTGTCACAAATTCTGGATGAATTATCGACTGTCAAAACAAAACTTTGTAGCTTTCTAAATATCTGTTTTATCTGCTTTTTACACTGTTTATCCCAAAAGGATCTTCGAGTAGTGGTCATTTCATTGATCGAGACATTCACTTTGAATTTGAGGATGATTCATTCGAACAAATGGGAAGTTTGGTGACCTTGACCTTTATTTCCGGATGCGTTTTCATGATCTGAGAGTGACTGCTTTACCGTGTGTTATGCGAACTACTCACAAGGTTGCTGAAAAGTCTTCGAGCTGGTTTTGCTCTCCCACTTCGGGCTCATCGGGTAGGTGCGATACCCCTCGAGTTTCCATCCACCTCAACTTCTGTTTCAACCCAAATTTTACGGGATTGCTGAGGGACCATTTTGGTGGATAAAGAAATATTGTCCGAGAATTCCTGTAAAACTTGCGTTTGAGCAGAATACCCGGTTGACAGAATCCCGCGAACTTCGCCCTAACTGGAAGGACAACACAAATTGTGGACCGCCAAATGGTTTTCGTACGAGTAGTTTCATGAGTAGTTTCATCCCAGAAGTATGGTGCTGATGAACATTCCCTCGCCATAATCTCAGCCCTACATGCCATCGGTTGTGATATCGACTTTTTGGTTCACCAACCGATGATCGTCTCTTATCGAGGGATCTGCTTTCCTTAATCCGCTAAGGCTGTTATTGGACTG
>NW_008751701.1:1092951-1098832 GCF_000715545.1 Opisthorchis viverrini | reverse complement strand
TTGGGTGAACTATTGGATTTGTGAGCGGAACAAGCAGACGGCACAATAAGATGGCCGCTGCTTTCAAGTCCTTGCATATATTAAATGGACTGAACGGTCTTTTAACGCTCTAAGCTTGTGCCTGATGTGTGAGCCTTGATTGCGCTAGCGCTTACCGCCCCTTGAAGCGCATTGAACAATGCCCTATCTTCGGTTGTTGATCTTTAGACACGTGTTTCCATATCAAAAGTTTTACATAATTCGGGATTCATCTCATCTGACTGGGACTGTGGTTGGCATGAATTCGCATGAGACATCTCTCTCTTTTCTATCATATTCTCCTGTTATCCTTTCGCGTTCGTCGCTTGTATTCACTTTTTATGTTTGTGACCCTGCTCTTCAAAAATAAATGATAATAGGAGATGAGTTGTATACGGATATTTTAGTGACTTCTAAAGTGTCCGGTTTGGGGATGTTGCGGAAATATAGGTAGCTCAGGTGTGCTCCTTAGTTGTTGGTCTATTTGACGAGCTTGGCGGTTGTATCACAAACGTATCATCGTCAATCAAAATGACCTCGTCTGGGTTGGCTTGACTACGCTGGATGTAGTCGCGCTACTCTAACTGGGTGCAAACTGCAAAGGTACAAGTCATGCACTCCTCAGATCCGGTTTACAACGAGGTAGACTAACCTTTAAAGGAAGACGCCCAAAATCTCCAATTACAAGTTCATCCTTGTTTCTCGTGACAACCTTCTTTGGTACAACTAGTTTGTTAAACAGTATGCATGAAGGCTGTTGAAGCGGGCGATTTGATCGCCCTGGCACTGATCAGGTGACCTACAAATCAATTAATCGATATGTGTCCAACTTTGTGTCTACTTGGTGTCCTACATAACTCGCATTTTTAAATCCACGATTGAGGAGAGTAAGACAAATGTTAGCACACTGCAATACACTATAAATCTCTCTTGGTTTATTCGACACTTGTGGCGAACAGGTTTTTCTTGGGAGTTGTAAAACTTGGAAGTAAGGATCTAAATACCCTGAGATCATCTGACACAAAGTACACTCATCTGGATACATTGGCTTTATGTTGGATACCTTTCCTTTCGTGACATACTACCTGTTATCGTTCCCTTTTCTATCGGGACACTTTGTGTATGGCCAGAGCTAATTTGTTCTATGAATAAGGTCAACATGTCTTGAGAGTATAGTGTTAGGCGTGTAGGTTTGTTTTGAGCGCTTGCGTACACTCTCAAATTATGCGCACCGATCTTTTCTGACTTTTTCTCAGAGCTGCTGTTGATCCATTAATTAACTGTCCACGTCTAATTCAGACTAGACGTTGGAACATCTTTGTCAAGCGGTCAGGCTGTCGAAATTTTTGCCGGGGACTTTCTTGACCAGTCAAGATGCGGTGCACTAGAATGTTTATTCCTGATACGGGGCGTCGTTTTAACTGTTCACCGATAATAGTATATGCAGAAGCCAGGGAATCCGGTGACCACGTGATGCGCTTTCTGTGACTGAAGGATGAGTGGCGCTCTATCCTGTCCAAGGAAGAGCTAAGCACACTACTGTTCAGCCGCTCGGGACCGAATGTTTAAGTGTTCACTAAATGACCGGAAGATCGCGGAATCGAAACTCTCGGTGTTCGGTGAGACGCGCACTGCAGATACCAGGGACGAATCCACTATACATTGTTTCTAGCATTTTCAGCATTACCGAGAATCTTAACTTGGATGTAATTTTGAAAATGACTCGGTGGTATCTGAAGGTTACTCACTGGCTGCCATACCACCCGGAGGAACCACAAGGGCTTGGATACTGCCAGGTTGCCCCAGCCTAGACAGGGGAAGTCGAGAGGCAGAGTTCGGATTCGAAACACGGATCTCCCGGTCAGTAACTTCGCGCTCTAATACACTTGGGCCATCTCGTCTCAAATGGGAACGCTGGGCTAAAGAATACGATTGGTTTTGAAGTTTTTCCTTTTAAAATCGAGCAGGAAAGCACTGTCACTTTGACAGACATGAAATGAAGAGACTGGATTTTTGGTGTTTCATGCTCCTCCGTATCCTGAGCGTGGTCGAGTTAGTTATGCCTGGTTGATTAGTGAAGACAAATCAAGCTAACAGACGTTCGTGGCCTCCGTCTGATGTTCTATGCTCAAGAAGTGAGCGGCTACAGTATGTCATACAGCGGTGCAACGAAATGGTATTTGGTGAGCTGATAAGTAGCAAGTTGGGTCCTTTGATATTCGTGGTGTTTTACTCCTGGGAACGTACTCAACATGTAAACTTTGGCTGTCATGAATTAGCCACACATGCATTCGGTGATTGCGTCAAGTGGAGAACATAATCAGGTCAGAATATCAGAAGTGAGGTGGAGGATACGTACCACTTTCAGCAGTAATTAGAGCGAAAGTCACGTGCGATCCACATACACAACACGCTCGTTTGAGAAGCTGCCCTTCCGTCCTGGGGAAATTATTCTGGTGAGTCCACACCAACGGAGAAAGCGAAAAGAATTGAACTTCAGTTTCGCTCTTATTAGAGTTAATCAATTGTCCAGATCGTTAACTGTTTTCCTGTTCAGACGCATCCAGCTTGCGCTTGTGGGGCAGTGGTAACACTCACTTCGCATGTCGGATGTCTGAATTTCAAAACAGAACGTTAAGGATATGAACTACTGATGGGCTTTAATAAGAGCGAAACTAGACTTCACTTCTCTCGCCAGTCTTTGGTTTGGGCTCACCAGAATAATCGCGCCAGCGCACGGAAACCCGTATTGGTGTGAAACAAAGGGACCGTTTGAGGATATGACGGAGCTGTGTCAAACGAAAGTGAACGAAATTGCCAGTCTAGAATGCCAACAGTAGCTAAATAATACCTTTTCTGATCACGTATTACAAACTGACACATGCGACAGTGTGGCTAAATATACGGGTAAGATTGGTTACCGGTTAATCAGCTGATTAACTAATCTCAAAGCCGATTGGTTATTGTTCTCATTGGTGTCTTTCCGCTAGCCACAAAAACCAATCGCATTGCAGCGATAGACAGGCTTGGATGAACAGCTGTTGCACTCACTCGCTACATATCTCGCCGGGGTCGCATGACAAGACCAGGCGGTCAGCTGCGGGACCATTCCCCATGTAATATTCACATACGTTCGGTGATGTCCCGGAGCTTAGACCAACTGTGACACACTGTGCGTCTGCTAAATGCTAACTTTAAAATGCCGCGGCTGGAAGTATTGCTGTTTGTGTTATTCGTCATCTTCATTCCATGCGTGATACTCTCCGATTCAGAAAACGCGCCACAACTCATAGACAGTTTGTATCTTCCCTCGGACCTGGAGAATGCAGAAACAAAGGGTCAGTCGATCAACACCTTCCCCGATTCGGATATTCCACCGTATTCAAACCGGTACATCCAACCACAACCGGTTCATTCAACCAAAGACGTTGGCGGAGAACCTCGAAACCGATTCTATCTAGACGAAGGATTATGTCCGTCGGTTCACTGTTTTACATTTCGCAACTCCACCACAAGAAAAGTTGTTCTCGACTGTCAGGACGAAATAACTTCCACGACCAACACCATCAAAATATTGGAACGGATCAATTGCAGCTTTTGGAAAAATCCAACTACCACACACTCCTTTCGCACAGCAGTAATCACTGGACCTGCAGTGGCTGAAGGGAGAGGATATGATTTGAAGATAATTCTGAGTCCAGCTCAGGTGGACGAGGGTAGAGGAGATGCAGTGCGACGTCTACACATTGATCACCTGGTACCTGGTGTCCTTGGATGGATAGTCCAAACACTGAGACATCATCTACAACTGGAATTAAGTCCGGTTCATCTCACAATATCTTACATTTATATTGCCACTCTACGACGCATTGATCTGGGTGATTTATCGACCCGTTCTCGTGTAACACGACTAAGCATATGGAATCCGTTCAACTGGGAAGATGATAGTCTGATACCAAACACAGTTGTTGGTACTAAGGGGAATTTCGCGTATGCACAGGACTCAATTCTACCTCCGTATTTTCGACTCACCGTCTTCTGTGATGTTGCCAACCGTATTTCATCATTCCGTCGCCTTTGGCTTCCGTGGAAAAGTTGGCAAGTCAGATTTTATCACTGTCACGACAACTACGAGTGTAGATCTTGGATAAGCAGATATCCTATTTGTGATGTATTCAGTAGTCAGACGTTTATGCCCGTCTATTTTCTACTCCCGCAGCCATCCGTCGGAACGTATTCCTCACCCAAACATTATTTGCGCTTGAGCGGAGTGAATAGCCGGAATAAAGCTGGAAACCAACTTTTGTTCGAGACTACTTGTCAACGAGAAGCTGGTTTGTGGGACCCGGTAGACGATTTGAAATTAGACCACGTCAGAAAATGTTGGCAACCAAATGTGTATAGTATGGACACAAATCAGAGGGTAGAATCCTTGGATTCGGTGGTCATTGTTCCCGAATCAGAATCGAACAGGGATGAATCGGAAGCGATGACCACATCAACCGCTACACCAAAAGCGACCAAAGCAGTGACATTGTCTTCCACGCCTTCGACGCAAGCGCCAGGCACAGCTTTTGAGAATCAAACTTCAACTAAAGAACCTGTGCTTCTAAACACCTCAGACACTTCCACAACTAAGGTGGATCATGTATCGTCTCCACCAACCCTATTGCAGATGGCAAACGCACCTGCTTACTCGTTTGATGACAAGCCCACCATGGGAAAAAGTTCCCCATCTGAATCCTACTTGATATACATCATTATTTCCCTGGTTCTTCTAGTTCTTTTCCTCTTATTCGCCTTGATTTTCGCGATACTCTGTATCAGAAGGCGTGTGAGCAGAGAGAAGCAACAGGACAAGTTTACCAATGGGTACCTATGTCGGTTGGATGGGAACACCCTATATGGCAGTTGTCCGCACCCGTTAAGTTCCAGCGTGATATTCCTCGGGCGGGGTTCGAATAATGCATACAGTCCTAGATCAGTGAGAAATCTGCCAAGAACATGCTCCGAGTATTTCACGTCGACTGTTGTTGATGCAAGTCTTGGAGACTACAAAGCACCGGGAACCAAATGTTCCAAATTACAGAGTAATAATTACAGGGGATTGTCAAACCCAAATTTGAATGCTTCTTTGAAAGCCGTCGACCGTGGAAAAGTACGGACAAAATCTCCGCACGACAGTCAGATTTCTATGAACTCAGTTTCGAAACAATTGAATAGTGCACCCTCCGGATTACGGACAAACGGATTGGGTGAACTGCCCTCGACACACCCGCCTCAACCGTGGCACAGTCCAAAATTGACAAGGCGTAAACAGCCGGGAGAACGCTTCAGAAAGAGTAGAATGTTTGCCTTTTGGCGACGATCGAAAAGGCCGCACACCATGGTTTTTGAAGATGGTGATTTTTCCAAAGAAAACTGGCCAGAGGGACTGAAAAGTTCCTTGGCAAAAATTCTGTAAGTTGTCACATCCACATGACTGCAAAAAGAAAACTCATGTCGAAACTTGCATGCTTCTTGCGCCATGTATATACACATAGTGATGCCGCTTTGTACAGTATTATAATAAATTGTAGATGCGCATATAAACAGGAGATTCCCCGAGACAGTCAGGGAGTGTGGTTCCATTGGTCAGATCACCATAAGTGCACTCCAGAAAACGTTCATCTACTGGATTACGTAATCCAAGAAGCATTTCAGGACTAAATGGTTAGGAAAATAAGGTCTGAGAAGGTCTGAGTAAGGCCTGAGAACACCATAAACGAGAGATTCAGCTGGGTTCCAGGTGAGCCTCCCGAAAGAACCAAATTAGTTTGCACATGAGTGTATATTCGCTAATTTCGTGCAATTCGGTTTCAAG
>NW_008751701.1:1092646-1092917 GCF_000715545.1 Opisthorchis viverrini | reverse complement strand
AACCCCAAAAGGGAAGGGCGAAACCGGTCGTGAGCTGTCGATGGATTTTCAGCAACCTTATGGGTAGTACATTACAAAAGTAAGGTTTCATTACAACGGATTGAGTGAATCTAAAACCGAAAAATTAATACGCTAGAGCGCGACTCAGTTTTTGTCAAGATCCCATACGTGAATGGTACATCATGATATGTAACATACTAAAGTAGACGTGCTTATCCCTTCATGGAGCTCATCAGGTAGACGCAGTCCCCGGGTTTCCGTCAACCTTATG
>NW_008751701.1:1089240-1092566 GCF_000715545.1 Opisthorchis viverrini | reverse complement strand
TCTCGTTTGTGATGTTTCCAGACAACTGAATGTGCTGCACCAGGTCGCCTCATGTTTCAGTCGCTACGATATTCGAGATAGCGCGATACATGTATATCTTTGTAATTTAATGAGTGCGCAATTCTGGGGTAAAGCGTGCGTAGAAATGGTGGCTTGTGTAAACTCAGAGTTTCGAACCCGGTGAAACAAAGAGCACCGAGGTGCAGGTTTGCCTTCTTTAAAGGTTTCATGAGCATAAAGCCAATTCCTGATGACAAACAGCGTATATATATGTATATATATATATATATCGATATTGTCCAGATGTAGCACCCTTTCGGTGCCTAATTGCCGTGTCACCAGAAGGAAGCCCGAAGGCTGGGATACTGCGAGGTTGCCAGAAGCCTAGTCAGCTAAGCCTGATTAAGATGGCACTTGAAACCATTTGATTTGGGTTTTGTGACAAAAGAACGAGTGGCGTTATGTCCTGCCTAAGCGAGCGCTAATCGAACTGTTTTCATAAAGGAAACTACTCACAAAGTTGCTGAAAATTCGTCGACACCCCACGACCGGTTTCGTCGTTGTTAGTGTATACATGTATCGGGCTATTTCGAATA
The DNA here is from genome assembly GCF_000715545.1 of Opisthorchis viverrini. Lineage (NCBI taxonomy): Eukaryota > Metazoa > Platyhelminthes > Trematoda > Opisthorchiida > Opisthorchiidae > Opisthorchis > Opisthorchis viverrini. The sequence continues at coordinate 1,091,970 of NW_008751701.1, read as the reverse complement.
TCATAGCGACTGAAACATGAGGCGGTCTGGTGCAGCACATTCAGTTACCTGGGTACATCACAAATGGGAGATTCAGCTGGGTTCCAAGTGAGTCTCTCGAAACACCAAATCGGTTTGCAAATGAGTGCATTTCGCTAACGTTGATATTACTTTATTGCCTATATACATTGAAATGTGGACACCTCGGAGATTCGGTTTTGATCGATGGATTGCTAGCATCCATTCTGAAGGTCACCAAAATTGACTTTGATGGTGGAAATTATGATTAAACACCGCATAAGACCCGGCAATATCTTTTTGAAACTATATACGATTATAATATTGTTTACTGACATCGTTCTTATTTAAGTGCAGACGTTCCAACCCCACTGCTTGTCCTTCGTGACCCCGCTGATATAGAGGGGGATTATTTAGAAACCTTCAAGTAATTAAAATTTCGTGAGCAGAAAGCGGGTAAGTTGAAAATTGTTCATAGGGGTCATGTCCACCCAAAATAAGTACAGCTGTAGAGGAACTAATTTAATATCCTCACTTCACCTGTCTAGGCTTGGGCAACCCGCAAAGTGCGTTTGATAGATATCCGTGCCAAATGTGTTCATACCGTCAGGTTTTACAGGCTAGCTAGTTGCATGTACAAACCTTGGAATGAACGACCAAGGGACTAACGGAAACCCATTTAATGCCCCAGAAAACACAGAACTTACTACTCAAATGCAACATCATGTGGCGGCGTTGGAGGAAAGGATTGTCCCGCAGTGGCGATGTTTGAGCTGAAAGATCTTTAACAATGAATTACAATGATATCTGCGCCTACCTGATGAGCCCGAAGGTGAATGTCGATACAGCTCTTGGGCTGTCAAAGAGGTTTCAGCAACCTGGTGGGCAGATTCCCCGTTATGAAAAAATACTTCGATAAATCGAATATCGTGCCAACTTAATCATGAGGCGGCCTGTTTGCAGCACATTTAACTGGAGAACAACATAAACGAGAGATTCAATTGACTCTGCCGTGAAAACCAAGCTGATTTGCAGGTGAGTGTACTTCAAGAAAACACTGCACTCTGGTTTCAAGTAGATGATAATTTTGACGGAATTTCGGGGACTGCGCCCCAAGAATGAGCCCGAATTGGAAGGGCGAAACCGGTCGTGGGCTGTCGAGGAGTTTTCAGCAACCTGGTGGTTAGTTTCCTTTATGAAAGCACAATGTTAGTTTTTTATAACTACCGATAGTTTTTAAAATATGGCAAAATTGACCGTCTTTCTTAGGTGTGAATGGAACTCGATCAGAGAGTTTCAAGTAGTATCACGATACATCGATTTTGTAGGAGGAAAATGAATTTTCAAGTCGATTATTGTATGGTTCCGTCGTTTACTAGGGAATCAAAGACGGACAAGTTTATTTGAGCAGCCAAGCTTGTCAGGGCCCAATTCTGAAGTTTGAACATTGCTCAGAAAATTTACATGGCTGCATTTCGGGCAAGACAGCTCTGGCTTATTTTCTTGATGAGATTCGACCTCAGTGGGACAATACAATGACCAAAGACGTATCCGAATCTTGGGCTGAAAGACCCAGATATATAGGTGTTTACATTCATTAGCCGTCTTTGAGACAAGGCTGCTGGACTACACTTTCGAGCGATCCATCAGGGGAGTTGCTCTAATCCATACAAGACTTGAATCATCGTGTGGGACGAAGATGGCTCAAGGTCATCAAACTGAATTGGCACTCAGCCGAATCTCATCATCACATCATCGACAGCGTGACATCAGTGTTCAGCACCGACGCTTCACTGCCGTACAGCCATGACTTATTTGAAAGCCTTATTGTAAAGACAAGAGTAAAGGTGGACGGTGGAAGGGTGCTAGCTTACCACAATCATTTCGAAGTGCTTATGCCTCCAGATACTCACTCAGGCAATCTGGATAGAAACTGACAACGAGAACGCCAGTGACATCAATTGGCAGCCATATCTTGTAGTGTCTCCAACCAGGCAAAGAAAGGGCATACTCGAAGATATCTGAAGTAATCCTGATGACACTGAAGGGGAAATCCTTCCGCTTATTAGCGACTTGGATATTTGCCGTGGAACCTTCACTTGTCAAGTACATGAAAGTACATGCAGGTACATTGCAAGTACATTGAGCTTTCATTCCTAGCCGTTGCAAGGTTAACACCAGCTGACGCAGATGCGACGGTGATGCTACTTTCGTTTTAGAGTCAGTCGTTGTAGCCTGATGGGTTATTCTGATGGATCCACACCAAAGGAAATAGGTGTTGCCCTCATTGCAGTTTGTTAGCGATATATAAAATGTATATATCTTTCACGCGTAACGCCTCTCCGGTGCCTTGCTGCTATGCTACTCTACTGGAAGCTCGAGGTTGAAATACTGCCAGGTTACCCAAGCCTAGACAGGAGCAATCGAATTACCAGGTTTGCACTCCTCCGGGCCTTAACCAGTGAGTCTTCCCGAGGTCGGGTTTTTAGCAGTGCACGTCGTTGAATACAAACTTTGATCATGTGATGTGCGGAGCCTCCACATCCTTCTACTCAACCATTGCAAACCGAACTGTCCTTGTTTTCTCAAAGGGCTGATTGGCCAGCCAGGACACCCGGGTTAGAAGTCGTCTTAGACGTGGAACTATTTCCCTGTTTATAGATGATGATTCAGGCACGCCTACTGTGTGCACTCCAAACAGCGATAACTTGGTCGTTTCACAGTGAGACTGAA
>NW_008751701.1:1074883-1088693 GCF_000715545.1 Opisthorchis viverrini | reverse complement strand
CGTTTATGATGTTTTAAAACTGAATGTCCTGCACACAGGGCGAAACCGATCGTGGGCTGTCGAAGAGTTCTCAGCAACCTTGTGAGTAGTTTCCTTTATGAAAATACACTGAGATATCTCGAATATCGTGCCAACTGAAATACGAGGCGGTCTGTGTGCAGCACATTCAGGTGTAGAACATCATAAACGAGAGATTCAGTTAAGTCTCTCGTGAAAACCAAATTGATTTGCAAATGAGTGTATTTTTCGAGGAGAACATTTTGTACTGAGAACAAAATACGACGCATTCCAAGTACCGTGAGACTACCTTCTGAAGTCACCATCCAACAGCAGACAGTATTCACTTACCGGCTTTTAGGGTCTCAACTGAGGAGGTACGTTTGAGACAGCTCGGTCCATTTGGGGCACAGTGTCTTTTGAATTTTGGGGAATATGTTTACTACTTGATTCCATCAAACGCCAAGCGGTGCTTGCCATCAAATTTTACTGCTGTATAAATATTAACAGTGTGGCTTCGTTTGCCCCGTCTTGGTGCACTAGTTCGCTTTCAAAAAAGGGGAAGGGAATTTCCACAATCAATGAAACACTTGAATCCAGACTGTGTATTTGGAAAGAAGATGCACACAACGTACTGATGTAATGCACTACTCACAAGGCTGCTGAAATCTCTACAGCAGCCCACAACCGGTTCCAACATTCTTGAGGCCAATGAGGCAGGCGCGTCCCGAGTTTCTCTCATAAACGAGAAATTCAGCTGAGTTCTAGGTGCTAGTGAGTGTATAAGCCCAAAATGTACACAACTTTCTCAATGCGCACCATGCAGCGGTCTTTTTCTAACCATCCTGAGGGCCTTGAATACAGCGCTCTATCCTCTGGAAGAACGTCATGAATTTCGGGGAACATGCTCATGACTGACTCAACCTGTTCAGTACCTTCAAGATCATTCTTTCATATTCATGGCATGGTAGGTACTCTGGACAATGTTGGCCCTGAACACAATTCGGCTTTCGAACCAAGTAGGGTTCACTTCACTCTGGACTTACTGGAAGTACGCAAACCCGACATTCAGTGATTCATCTTCAAATCTTCGATCCAACCAAATTTTCCGCACCTTCAACTACGTGTTGGGACGGGACAGAAACGAACCATAAACGAGTCGATTTTGGAGCTGTTTTTTCCGCGGTCATCCCGCACTCCAATGAGAGGTATTTGGGATCAGATAGTGCTGGATTCCCGACAAATCCGGCAACTTCGAGGACACCGCCTGCTATTTACTCAGAATGGTAGGCACCCTAGATTTGACCTTATGAATACCGTCTTTAAAACATCCCAAGCAGGTGAGTGGCTGCTCAGTTGTTGGTATAAAGTCCGTCAGTTCGAGAATCAGAGAAGTTGTTCGCTCTGAGACTACTGGAGCTTTGCTTATCAAAGGCCTGCGTGATAGAGATGTCCGGGAAGGTAGCCTCAGTGCACGTCAGAATGAAACATTTTCTAACTGTTCTGTATTATCCCCTGCGCGAAATTCGGTTGATATCACAGATAGCCGGGCCCAGACGATTACTTTACAGAGTAGCATAATGAACAGTATGCAAACGTTTTTGCACTATCCGGGAGAAATCAGGGCAAATAACAGAGCAAATCAAAGTTTCATAACTAGTAGCTAAATCATCATCGACAGTATCACATTAGTATTCAACACCGATGCTTCACTACCGTAAAACCATGATTTATTTGAAAGCATTATTGTAAAGACAAGAGTAAAGGTGGACGGGGAAGGGACTTAGTGCTGGCTTAACACAATCGTTTCGAGGTGCCTACACCTCCAGACATTCACTCAGGCGATCTGGATAGAAACTGTCAACAAGAACACTGAAATTGGCTGGCAGCCATATCTTGTAGTGTCTCCAACCAGGCACAGTGAAAATGACGTGGTCCCCATCCTGGAAGGCGAGTAGGACCGACAGCACCCAAGCGTTTCGTGATCTTCTTCATACCCCTCTGCCAAGTCAAGGTTTGGCCACCTCTCTGCTTATGCCCCTCTAATTTGGGGATGGAAGGCAGCACTGTCTTTGACAAGCGATAGATTGGCATGAGTAAAGCACGGCCTAAGTAACGCAGTTCCCCACTGCACAACCGAACGCTTTCTAACTGTCTCGTTATGGATTCGCCGTCATCAAACTACACCAGCTCTGGTTCTGCGGCAACAGCTGTCAGCAACCTAAAGACGACTCAGTTCTGCCGCCCGAAAAACCCACATCTGACAGCTATAAAATGCGATGGCTCAAGGGGGCTAGATAGCTCAGTGATTTGAGTGCGAATTTACCAACTGGAAGGTCCGTGGTTCGAATCCGACCTCTGCATCTCGACTTCCTCTGTCTAGGCTTGGGCAACCTGGTAGTATCTCAGCCATCGTGCTTCGTTCAGGTGGCATGGCACCGAAAGGATGCTACAGCTGAACGCTGTGCTTTTATACAGCAAAACACACAGCAAACCATGCGTTCACTGAAATTCAGGGGCATGCAGCTTTGACGACTTAGGTGCCACAAATTAGAAAACGCGACCCGAGGCTTGCAGATTCGTGCATTGTCCTCATCTGCCATACCACGGTTAGATGTAATAAAACTCGCAAGATATGTCAGACGCTCCACAAATCCGAGTACCCTGGATTGGAAGTTGTCTGTGGAGCGACTGCATGCCATAACCAGTGACGCTTCGATGAGGACAGTGTTTAGTCCTGTGAACTAGTCATCAGCTTCTGCTACACCCATGAGCTTATAACATAATGACAGTTAAAAATAATGCAAACATCGCATCATTCTTAATTCCCCTTAGTTACCGATGGTCTCGACATTGCTGAGTGGTTAAGACGCGAACTTACTGACCGGTAGGTCCGTGGTTCGAACCCGACGCCTGAGTCACAAAGGTCGCGGCCAGTGAAAACCATGTGCTTTCTCAAACCTGATTACGTACAAACAGCTGCTCATTCTTGCGGGAATGTTAACCGTTATATCTGCTGACTCGCAGGCCTGTGGTATCTGCTGTGACCCGCTCCCAGTGCCTATTGTCGGAGAGAAAAAGTCTCACGGAAGGGAACACAATAGCTATATTCCAACAAAGTGGTTGCGAGAGCGCGAGTGCGTGCGAGTGCGAAAAGTACAACGGCCTCAAGCTTTTTATTGGAAGGACACTGTCTGAACTTGGTCCAATGCTGACGCACGCGGTCTGGCTTTAGTAAGAGGCAGCGACGTGCTGCTGCTGTCCTTGATCAACGCTGACTCGCTCTGTCTGGGTTTGATACAAGTCTGTGAAGCGCTGCATATTGAGGGGGCGTTGTCTATCTGGTTAACATCTAGCGGACCTGACAGTCTCGGTAGATTTCGGGCATTCAGTGGTTGCTTTCAGGAAGCTGACCTTCCTGATATTAAGTATCCGGAGACGCGTTATGTGAACGCATCAAGACCAGCTCCGTCACTGATCAATATGTTATTTTCAAACCGTACTGCCCTCACCACGAATTTCCGTGAAATGAAACAATGTGATGGACCACACGAAATTAGGCTTTTATTGTATTATCGAGCCCAAACTTTTGAGGGTAACATCAAAACCTAAGGACTCTTTTTGTCTCTCATCTGCTTGGTGCTGTCAACCGTAGGGTTGGTTTTCACAGCGCCAATCGATAAGGACTTAAGTCCTGTTTTGTCGTAATTGATCGAAGTTGCAAACTTGTGTTTCGCAAACCAAGACTGAATAGCAAAGCATGGGTGACCGGAGTCCTGTTGAAACAGACGAGACGAAATCAAAACCCAATAATTCCAACGATTAGGAAGACGCCGCATCGGGAAAACTGATTTTTGTTGAAGGTGTTGTGCCACGGATGTCTAGATCATACCGGTTGTATTGACAGGGGTTGAAGATTCCAGGAAGTTTCAAGAGCTCATCTACCATCATTTGGTCTACTTCCACTGTTCATTATGCAGCTCTAACTTTGCGATATACACTCATCGTGCGAACGAACCTGGTTTTAACAAAACACTGAACTGAACTCTTCTCCTATTCACCAACTGAATGTGCTGCACAATAGCGGCCGTATATTCCCGTTGGTATACAATTTGATGTACCGTAGCGGCGTATTTTCTAAGTGGAACATACTACTCACAAGTTGCTGAAAAATCTACGATAGCCTATCTGATGAGCCCAAAGAAGGTTGCGACCAGTAGCGGATAGTCGCAGATTTTCGAGAAACCTTATGGATGGTATAACTCCAGCACATTTACTGGTTAAATTTGCAATAATTTGAAGTGGTAAAGTTTGATTTATTGCATATTCTCCCGTACCTATCTGCTTTCGAACTTATTGACTGATCGTCAGGTGTATGCACTTACTCCAGTTGCCTTCCCCTCATTCGAATTTTTCGAACCCATTATTTCTAAATATCCGGAAATTTAAGCTTTTTTTGCGTTCGTATGTTGCCTTACTTGATGGTGTCTCGTTGAAGGCGCCGTCCCAAGTGTTCTATGTCAGTCGATGCCCAGATGGTGAACGCTACATTGGTCTTAAAAGTGGAACAAATATTCAGTCTCACCCTCGGTTTTCATCATTGTAGAAAAGCCGTCATTTGTAAGGATTTTTTCTGCATGTCACAGAAGTTTCCAAAGCGAATAATTCACTGCTTAGTAAAATCTGATTTCCAATGTTCATCTCTGAAACAGACTTTATACTCACCGATATCTCTAGGTAAACCTACAGGCATGAAATTTGAAGATTGTCCTGTCGCTGTACAAAATATTTCAACCATGATGTCACTTAGACGTACGCAAAACTTACGTCAAAGTTTCGAAAACTGAGCATATTTGAATCACTTCGCTGCTCCGCACATTCGATCGAACAGTCTCAGATGATTAGCGAATACGCACTCATCTGCAAACTAATTTGGTTCTTTCGAGAGACTCACCTGGAACCCAGCTGAATCTCTCGTTTGTGATGTTCTCAGGCAACCGAAAGTGCTGCACCAGGCCGCCGCATGTTTCAGTCGCTACTACTTTTCAGCAACCTTATGAGTAGTGCGTTATGAATATACAACCATCATATCCTTGCAGGTTTCGCCCAGCACACATATCTGGGTTGCGACTTACACTTTAAGGGAAGGAGCTGGAAAATTTTGAATTTACGGCCTTAACTTATCAGTTGGCCTGTTACAATGTGATAAAGTTCTAATGTTCAACGGTGATGTCGCTTCTGACAGGATCCATACGAATCCCGCTATACCGCACGTCTTCAGGCGCTGCTACGTCCGATAACCCTAGCCCGTACGAGACTGGCCAAGAACTCGGGACGCTTGCCGGTCCGGCATCAAGACGAGATCTGATTGGTCGAGAATCTGGACTCAACAGCCAGGACTCAACGAAGTCAGGAACAGTTGTACAACGCTTCATATATTTAGCGTAGGCGGTTATAAGTTTCTGGAAATTCTGACGCGTTCTGGATGCGCCACTGGCAACCGGCATTTGGCCGATACTGGGTCATGATTGGCCCAATCGACCAATCAGATCTCGTCTTGATGTCGGACCGGCAAGCGTCCCGAATTCTTGGCCAGTCTCGTGCGGGCTAGGGTTATCGGACGTAGCAGCGCCTGAAGACGTGCGGTATAGCGGGATTCGTATGGATCCTGTCAGAAGCGACATCACCGTTGAACATTAGAACTTTATCACATTGTAACAGGCCAACTGATAAGTTAAGGCCGTAAATTCAAAATTTTCCAGCTCCTTCCCTTAAAGTGTAAGTCGCAACCCAGATATGTGTGCTGGGCGAAACCTGCAAGGATATGATGGTTGTATATTCGTAACGCACTACTCATAAGGTTGCTGAAAAGTAGTAGCGACTGAAACATGCGGCGGCCTGGTGCAGCACATTCAGTTGCCTGAGAACATCACAAACGAGAGATTCAGCTGGGTTCTAGGTGAGTCTCTCGCAACGAGAGTTTTTCGCTAATACAACGGTTTTAGTAAAATTTTTAACTTAGCTAGACAGGGAAAATCTGCAAGTTGTTCGAATAACCTAAGAAGCGACACAACAAAACAGTGTATTTTTTATGCGAGAGAGTGAACACACCCACGTTTCACAGTCAACTCCTCATTAGCACGTCCGAGGTGAAACTGTCCAATTAGAGGTCAGTAGATATGTTTAATCACGTGACAATGCCGAGCATTCTCTCAAGCAAAAAATACCGGTCGAATGAAGCTGTGTAAATATTAGCCAAGATTCAAAGCCAAAAAAGTTATGCGGGTGAGCGATTGCTCAGACGAAAAATCGATGGGTGTTTAGCTTTTTCTCAGTCGAATGAATGCTCATGCACGGCGTGAAGTGTTGTGCGTAGGCTGATCAGTTTTTTTTTCAAATGTGCGCATGGAGCCAACAGGATTGTGCCTTTCGGTGTGGAGACTGTGGGCCGTATACTCATGCAGCACAATTTGCCAAAAAATGCTCATGAGCCATTCGAAACTGTGATATGGAAAATTTGGAGACTGGTATGCGAGCGTGTATCGTGTCGAACGGGCAACAACAAGTCTTGTTCACAGTCATTGGGGTTCACTGAAAGTGAAAAAAAAATCGAAGCGGCAACAAGAGCTAATTCCGTTTTACCAGGTGGTTTCTGATGGTAGAGACGGAATCATGGAGCAAACTGCGAAGGGTCAGGAACTAAGAATAATCGCTTCTAGGTCAACCTACGACCGGTTTCGGGCTTCTTGGGGCCCACCAGGTGGGCGCATTGCCCGAGCTTACGTCAACCCTATGTTCTACTTGAACACGAAATGCAGGGAATTAGCGAAATACACTCATTTAGAAACCAATTTGATTTTGCGGGAGAGTCACCTGGATCCTATAGCAACCTAGTCACCCACACACTTGACTTTCCAGCTCACCGTCGCACACTGGATCACGAGACTCGTCTTTTTTCATACTCGCAAACCACGTCACATTAAGCTGACTCATTGGACATCGATTGTCTGCCTAGTCAGCGTAGCAACTACTCATGTGCCGACGCGCCCACGTGCAGGCACTGGGACCCACATTTAGGGAAACTGAACACATTCAGCACACGCAGACTCGCGCGCGCGCAGGGAGCAAGGAGTCAGCCAAACACTCCAAGTCCACGGACAGTGATGGAACACGTGTAGCGGCCACACTGCGCAGAAAACACGTTCCCACCATCCGGACATTCACCAAGGGACTCTCGCATACGATAAGTTCCCTCATCTTTTTTTTAACTCGCTCCCATTTCGCACTGTATTTATTTTCATATGTGTCGCAATCATACTAAAAAATTCTATTAGTGCACATACACCTTCTGATTTGTGTTATGGCTATCCTCACTGTGCATAAATAAACCCACCTGAAACTCTCGTTTATGGTGTTCCTATGCAACTGAATGTGCTACACCAGGCCGCCTCATGTTTCAGCTGGTACGATACTGGACACATTGAATCGATATTGTATAGACGTAAAACTCTTCGAAACCCCGTCCTCGGTTTCGACCTTCTTGGGGCTTACCATGTAGACTCAGTCCCCAAGTTTCCAGGTGAGTCTCCCAACAAAACCAAATTGGTATACAAATGGGTGTAACAGATGTTTTCAGTGCATTTTGGGTTCACGTGGAAAATGAGATTGATGGAAACTCGGGGACTGTTTCTATCTTATGAGCCCCGAGAAGAGCAAAACTAATCTCGAGTTATCTGAGCATTTTCAGCAGCTCAGTGAGTAGTTTCCATCTAGGAAAAAATTCAACCTCCCACTTCAGATGAAAGCTCATTCCCAGCTGCAATCGGAACATACTCAGGATTCCTTTGTAAGGAAATAGCAGCAACTGCAGTGACCAACTTTTCGTGAGCATTTTAAAAGTTTCACCTCACTTCATCACCCCGCATTCCACTCTTACAAAGTTCATTTAAGCACAAATCACCTCAAACAGGTATCAGCTGGTTGACCGAAATTGTTGATACATGATTTGATCAACAAATGTAATATCAAGGTTGTAGTCAGGATATAGTGTAGCTCTCAGAATCTTTTGATTTTATGAGTGGTCGCAGGGGTTAACGGAATCATGGAGCAAACTGCGGAGGGGCAGGGACTAAGAATAATCGCTTCTAGGTCAACCTACGACCGGTTTCGGGCTTCTTGGGGCCCACCAGGTGGGCGCATTGCCCGAGCTTACGTCAACCCTATGTTCTACTTGAACACGAAATGCAGGGAATTAGCGAAATACACTCATTTAGAAACCAATTTGATTTTGCGGGAGAGTCACCTGGATCCTATAGCAACCTAGTCACCCACACACTTGACTTTCCAGCTCACCGTCGCACACTGGATCACGAGACTCGTCTTTTTTCATACTCGCAAACCACGTCACATTAAGCTGACTCATTGGACATCGATTGTCTGCCTAGTCAGCGTAGCAACTACTCATGTGCCGACGCGCCCACGTGCAGGCACTGGGACCCACATTTAGGGAAACTGAACACAGTCAGCACACGCAGACTCGCGCGCGCGCAGGGAGCAAGGAGTCAGCCAAACACTCCAAGTCCACGGACAGTGATGGAACACGTGTAGCGGCCACACTGCGCAGAAAACACGTTCCCACCATCCGGACATTCACCAAGGGACTCTCGCATACGATAAGTTCCCTCATCTTTTTTTTAACTCGCTCCCATTTCGCACTGTATTTATTTTCATATGTGTCGCAATCATACTAAAAAATTCTATTAGTGCACATACACCTTCTGATTTGTGTTATGGCTATCCTCACTGTGCATAAATAAACCCACCTGAAACTCTCGTTTATGGTGTTCCTATGCAACTGAATGTGCTACACCAGGCCGCCTCATGTTTCAGCTGGTACGATACTGGACACATTGAATCGATATTGTATAGACGTAAAACTCTTCGAAACCCCGTCCTCGGTTTCGACCTTCTTGGGGCTTACCATGTAGACTCAGTCCCCAAGTTTCCAGGTGAGTCTCCCAACAAAACCAAATTGGTATACAAATGGGTGTAACAGATGTTTTCAGTGCATTTTGGGTTCACGTGGAAAATGAGATTGATGGAAACTCGGGGACTGTTTCTATCTTATGAGCCCCGAGAAGAGCAAAACTAATCTCGAGTTATCTGAGCATTTTCAGCAGCTCAGTGAGTAGTTTCCATCTAGGAAAAAATTCAACCTCCCACTTCAGATGAAAGTTCATTCCCAGCTGCAATCGGAGCATACTCAGGATTCCTTTGTAAGGAAATAGCAGCAACTACAGTGACCAACTTTTCGCGAACATTTTAACAGTTTCACCTCACTTCATCAACCCGTATTCCACTCTTACAAAGTTCATTTAAGCACAAATCACCTCAAACAGGTATTAGCTGGTTGACCGAAATTGTTGATACACGTTTTTGATCAATAAATGTTATATCAGTGTTTGACTCAGGATATAGCGTTGCTTTCAGAATCTCTAGATTTTATGGGTAGTCGCGGGGGTTATCGGATCGATATTCACATTAATTTGTTGAGGATGTGATAACTCTGATTGGATGAATCCTTTCCCCCATTTGAACCAATCGGATTCCGAGCGCCATTTTGCACGGAATGCCGAGAACAAGTAGGTGTGAACTTGTTGCAAGTTCTCAAGAACACGCCCCCTACCGATCAAACTAACGGCTAGCATCAAAATACCATTGTATCAACTACTTGCCCAATGAAGATATCCGCGAAGAATCTGTTGTAGACAGCTAACGAGACTACTTTAGGTAGCCTCTGCTGAATTCCGAAGAAAGTTCAGATGATTTCTTGACTTCAGTGGGACATCGACTCACCTAACCGCTTCCTGTAGGCTTTGATAGAAACGTCAAACCACACTCGTTGAACCTTTAAGTGCATTGTATGTTGGAAAGGTGGGATCACCGGACTCCAAGAAACATGTTTTGTACGGCAGCGGTCAAACTATTTTAGGGCCGACGTGGAATTTTTCATCGGCCAATTCGTAACAGAGACTGCTACTGCCCGAATCCGGTAACGAACGCGCGATCATATCAGGTTATTTTTGCATCTGCGCTCTTTTGCGGTTTCCCCGTGGAAGAGGTTGGTAAACAACCTGGCTGCTTAGATGTAGGCTGATTCCGACGAAAATGTTTGTCTTCTGCGGTCACTGCTGTTTTTCTCAAAGAAATGTCATCGTGTTTTTGCGAGAGGAATGACCCGGAAAAATCTATCTGGATTTTTGTTTACGAGTGCTGGGTGGTCAAATGAAGACCGAGGTTAGAAAACCTCGCTCGATTTGAACGTGAGCCCCAAACAAGTTGGAAGTTCGGTAAGGGCTACACAGAGTGTGTCGTTTTAACCAACCCGGTTGGCATTGAGCCATATTTGCACATCTAGCTCGATTTTCGCCAAGAAACCACCTCAGGTGTGTTTTCACAAAGGAAACTACTCACAAGTGTTCTGGCATCCCTTCGACAGCCCACGACCGACTTCATCATACTTGGGGCTCGTCAGGAAGGCGCATTCCCCCAGTTTTCGTCAACATTATGTTCTACTTGATTCCAAATTGACTGATTTCGGTATGTGATGTGACGTGAATGTCCGGTCTGAATGACCCACGAAAAAACACGGTGCGTCAAAACATCAAGAAGCTGAATAGCGGTCATGATAACAGTTGGGTCGATGCAGCATGTAAGGTAATGAGAATTTGGTCGTTGAGGATCAGAGGCAGGAACATGTAGGTAAAGGGATAACGCACAGATGAAGCACGTCACAAAGCTGCTCAACTGCATGGGCTACCGTTTCGTTTTCAGTTTGAAGGCCGAAATGGGATGTGTGGCAAGTTTTGTGAAGGAGTTTATACGCCAGGCTTGTTGGAGGTGCCCAATGAGGGTCCCGTTTCGACGCCAGGCTTGTTGGAGGTGCTCAATGAGGGTCCCATTTCGGGTTCACATTTTGACGTCTGTCGATCCGATAACCTGTTATGTGAAAAGAGCTTCATTGCCGCTTTTTCGCCTACTGACTCTGCATTGACATCAGTGTGAGCATTTGCTCCGGACTGAGTTACAGTGACCTGTTATTATTGCACAGTAGGCTAAACGATTCTGGCTAGTAGGTTGAACAGCTAACAGTTCGGCTGAGCCGGTGCACCTGATCATCCGTTTGATTAGCGCTCACTTAGGGTACAGGTCTATACAGTGTACACAACTGTACAATGCTTCTTGGCTTTTCAGCACAGATTAGCTTCAATTACAGGCGCAATCTCATCAAAATCCCAAAATTTGTTCACACTACCTGTATTCCATAATTCCGTGCCCATGATATGTCCATCGATTCCATCCACGCCTCTGGAAACTTCCAGAATTCCATATATTTTGCCTCCTAGATGCTGTTTCGGCCACAATGTTAAATTTTACTGGTGTTGAGTTGCTTGCCGTTAATTTTTCGTCAACGACATGACTAAAACATTGGAAAGAAAGAGGGAAACAACGCTCATTTCTTGGGTGAACCATTGACCAATGAAATGAGCAGCTGTCGCACGAAATTTATGTGTTAAAAATATTTGTAATGTTGGTTGATCAACCAGTAAACCAGGTGACTCTTCGGGTGCTCTATAACACTGTGGATTCGTCTATCCAGATCTGCTTTATCAGAGTATTTTGTCGGATTCCGTAAAAGTCCGAATGCCCCATGTTGTACCACATCTACTCTCCTCAGTCGTTGACATAAAACACGTGATCAGTAGAAAGGATGTCGAACGGATTCTGATTGGCTGATTTCTGTAAGTCACCTGATCAATAACATGACAAGCCGTGTGCAGCGTTTGGTCTGTTAGTTCAAATCCAAGAGAACCCAACCTTAACGATGTGCCAAATGTGATTTTTGTCGCCAGAATTGATACCAGTCATTCATATGAAACAGGTGGAGATTAATGGTGAGTTACTTGATAGTTACAACATAAACAAGGAAACAAAGCCACTGAGAGACAGTGTCATGTCACTCGAGGAGCCAGTCAAAACGTGATGCGGTTTGTGTGATTAAAGAATGGGTGCTGCTATATTCTTTCTAAGTGTGACGCAATCACATTATTGATCAGGCGCTCGTGACCGAACGGTTAAGTAATCAAACTGATAGCCGGAAGCTCACACGTTTGAGACCTCTTCCTGAGGTTTGGTGAAATGCATACCAAGGATAATTCCGAATAAGGATGAGACAGTGCTTCTCGGATTTTCAACACAGATCAACTTTACTCACAGGACAAACTATCCGTTGGAAAAAATCAGAAAGTCCCTGGAAATTTGATTCGGACCTATGACATTGACCTAAATAATTTCTCGAAATTCTTCAGTGTTCAACCATCATCACGGTGGTGTTCGACAATGATAACCACAGTGTAGATTGGGGTTCCAAACGACGCTGTTTTCCACCCATGGTCACATGATTTGAAATATGATCACAGAAAAGTGATAAATACCCGCATGAAATTCTGAGAACTGGGTGATTCAAACCTACTTGAGCCTGATACGATCACCCAGCCTGTTTCACCTGTCAGGTGAACAAACATTGGAGCACATCTCAAGCTGGTTATTCGCGCACAAACATTTGTGGATCGATAGAAAATGTCATTGTTTGCCATGGTTGGAATCGTAAACCAGTTTCTGCATACTTGGAATTTTTCCGGAGCAGAAATTGGGAGAATTAATGGTATAAGATTTGTTTACTTACCGCCTGTGTGTGTATTCTACTCAAGTTGGAATGTACAAACACGAAAGGTGACACTGAAAACCTGTTGTGCTTCGACAAGCGATGCAATTCAATTTGTCCCCAATGATCAACTGTCATTTCAAACAAAATGCCCGGCTAAAATTCTGTTAAACTGTGAAATCACAGGATTAAGCTTGATTTTCAAAATGGACCGTGACACCGCCTTCTGGTATTTTTTCGGATGATCGTTGGTATACCGCTGGTGGGGCAACGACAGCACTTTTCAGTTGATATTTCTTCCTGTGACTAAGGCCAACTCACCTTGAGAGGCGGGGAAGCAATGGTGACCTGCTCATTCTAGAAAACTCAGAGTAAGAGTAGGGAGCAAACCAAACTGCTGATAAGCCGCTCGTGACCAAATGGTTAAGTGGTTTAAACACTGGTAGGAAGGTCCCTGGTTCGGAGCTCCCTGGAGTTTCATGAATTCTCACTGCTGATGATATCCGATAAAGATGAAACAGCTGACGGTGTTTTTTGACTTTTTAGCAGACTGGAGACTGCGAAATCTAAAATGGATATATTACTTAGCTCATACTTTGTGCAAAGTTGTTCTGAAACTGCGACAACTACACTCATTTGCAAATCAATTCGGTTTGCACGGGAGAATCAAGGGAATCTCTCGTTTGCGACGTTCTTCAACTAAATGCTCTACAACCAGGCCGCCTTATGCATCAGTTGGCACGATATTCGAGATATTACAGTTTATCTTCATCATCAAGGAAACTACTCACAAGGTTACTGAAAACTCTTCGAAGCCCACGACCGGTTTCGCCCTTCGTGGGGCTCATCTGGTAGCCGCAGTCCCCGAGTTTCCGTCAACCTTATGGTATACTTGAACCCAAATTGGACTGTTTTCGAGAACTACACTCATTTGCAAATCAATTTGGTTCTCGTGGGAGGCTCATGTGAATCTTTCGTTTATGATGTTCTTCAACTGAATGTGCTGCACACAGGCCGCCTCACGTTTCAGTTGGCACAATATTCGAGATGTCACAGTGTGCGATTCTGTGCTAAGGCCGTGATCTCAAA
>NW_008751701.1:1073299-1074850 GCF_000715545.1 Opisthorchis viverrini | reverse complement strand
GTATAAAATAGAACGGTTCAGTCTTGAAAAGAGCGATCACGGAAGGGTTATGAATTAGCCTGAGGAATAGGGGAACAAATAATTAAGTCACGTAATTAACATGCGGCATATTTTCATAAAGGAAACTACTAGCAAGGTTGCTGAAAACTCTTCTGAAACTCTTGTGCACCCGAGTTTTAGCGATTGCTTAACTGTGACGTCTTCGGACCTGAAGCCGAATGAACACCTAGTTTAACTGTACAAACAGTTGATTTGTTTCCCTCGTCTGAGTTTGATTTCGACCAATGAACTCACGCTCACAGTTTGCTGACCTGAAACGCCTGTCGGATTCCATGATGGAGAGAATATTCGACTGTTTCAAGGCCAGCGGAGATGACGGACACTTTCCAGAATACTCGCTAATTAGAAACTGGAATCAGGCAAAAGAATGTCGGATTTTTAAAAAATAAGAATCTGATCTCATCCATCGCACTACAAAACAGGTCGTTTTGCACTTTTTTTATACAGACTTTCCAAATCAAAGCTCCGTACCAATGAAAATAACTCGTTTGAATCCAAACCTGACGTCTGACGGTCCAGCTTCTGCACAAGGATGTGAAATTCTTTAGTTTCCCACACTGAAATGCCTTAGTGAAAAGATCCAGAAACTTGGTGTGGCGGAGGAACACGTAAAAGTTGCAAGGCCAACTGAAAGTTTGAGAGTGGAGATCAGCTACTTCGTTTGGTCCACTCGAGTGGATTATCGATCTAATTGGGGTTCCGAATTCGGTTCTTTCAGCTTTCAATTCCTCGCTCGGAAAAACACTGTGGGGACAGAGGAAAGATAGACTTGGATAGATAAGTGATTAGAGACAAGAATTCCCTAGCTATCCCTGTCTGGTACTCTGTTTCACTATCCTCCTTTATCTAATGGACTGCTTTTCGTGTTCGTGATACTCACCCTAAACCGCATTACGCAATCTCACGCCGGTGTCGACGAAGTAATCGTACAGCTGTACCACCATTAGGGCGCCTAGCCACCATGCAACCCGAAGGAAGCACAAAAACTGGAATCCTAACGGGCCGCTGAAGCCTAAGGAGAAGCAGTCGAGTTGCTGAAGTTTGGTTCAAATTGCAGACCTTCCGGTCAGTAAGTTCGCGCCTTTACCACTGAGCTCGAACACTGTACCTTCGCAGTGTAATTACCCAGGTTGCCCCACTACTCCAAGAAAAACAACACAGGAGAAGTGAATACCCGTATAAGCATGAATTCGGGTTGAACTTTGGTGCACTTATGCCGTACGTTACAGCTTCAGCGAAATTCTACTGTTATCTTTTCTGTTATATCTGCTGTCTGACTGCTGACGCGCACCAGTGCCCAATGCCGGTGAAAGACCCACAGAATGGGACACAACACCTATATTCCAAACAAGCAAGTGCGAAAGCGTGAGTGCGGGCGAGTGCAAAAGTACAACGGTCTCAAGCTAGTTGTTTGAGGGACACTGTCTGAAATTGGTCCAATGCTGACGCACGCGATTCGGTCTTCGTACTAGGCTGCGACGCGCTGCATAT
>NW_008751701.1:1057118-1073201 GCF_000715545.1 Opisthorchis viverrini | reverse complement strand
GAGCTGAGGGTCTCAGTGGATTTCGAGCACACAGTGGTTGCTTTCAGAAATCTGACCTTGCTGACGTTTTCACGCCGGATAACGTGAACACATGGACAGCAATGAACGTTTTGCGGGGTTTTACCGACTACGGCAGTCGGTCTTCAGTTTCGGACTCCCCTGGATTCGCTGAGTTGCTCAGTCTAGTAGTCAGTTCAAAGCTGAGACAGTGAGCAAACGCCATGACAGAACACACCGGATAGCAAAGATGTTCTGAAAATGTAGAAAAAGAGCCACTGAGGTGGATGTTGGTTACTCAGGTGGCATAGATAGTCATTTATTTGTTTGATTGTTGAACTGGGCAGTTTATCTACGAACGTTTCGATGACAGCCGAACTGAAGAAGCGTGTAGCAGTGCGCCAGTATCACACCCCGAATGGTGCCGTGCCTGTGTGATCTACCTGCTTCTTGCCTGGGATGGGGGCGAAATGGCTCAATCGCGAATTTACTGACCGTGGTTCGAACCCGACCACTGACTCTTGACTCCCCCTTTCTAGACTTGGGAAACCTGGTAGTATCCTCTCTCTCGTCCTTCCTTCAGGTGATATGGCAGCTAGGCACCAAAACGAACGATTTTTTGCCTGAGATGACCTTTGTTTACAATTGCTTGCTTGTTTCAGCGCTTCTCTTGGTTGGTATGTTATCTCTTGTTCCGACGGTTCGACGAGAAACAGATTTATCGAACTGACCGCTATCGTTTTCTCTCATCAGGGTGAGCTCAGTCCTTGACCTACTCGGGATCTACGCTGTGAACATGAAGCTGCAAAATCCAGGGGGAATCCTATGAAACACGATATTTTTTTACGTTCACACTGTATTCCGGAGAGCTGAGAAATGTTGAAGCATCACACAGCTGAAAAACAAGGGTGAAGTCCATCTATTCTGGGTCTTCCAATACAAGATCTTATTGAGAGGAAATTGAAAACGAAGAAGAGAATAAAGAAACCCAGGAACGAACGGCCTAACGAGTAGTCCGGTCTAATGCGAACAAAATATCTGAAATCAGAGCTCACAAAGGAGAGGAGAAATCCCGGTAGCCAACAAAACAAAGAAGACTTTGAACAAACTTTAGGCTCTTAAGAATGACGAATAAAGCTGACAAAACCAATGAAGACAACGCAATATATTGTTGGTAGTATGATTGGGTTTGGGAACTTTACTATAGATTTCTCCTGTAAGTGAAGCCAGTCTACGCTGCAAGTCCGAGGAGCATCGTACAACTGTTTCCTCTTTATTGGGTGTCATTAACAGTGCAACTACTCGTCTCACTAGCGGGTCTCGAATCCGCGACCCCCCGGCTGCTAACAGTTTGTACACTTAATTGCTGGACCACAAGCGACTGACTGATCAGCAGTGTGATTAACTCGAACTATAGGATACGTTACTCCCTGGAGTTCTGTTAGTGCTTTGCGCACTACAGATGATTTCCAATGAGGATAGAATAATAAGGATGGAATAACTTCACAATGCTTCTCGTCAGCATGGGTTGGTTGCCATCGAAATACCAGATTATAACATCTCATTCCATAACACTTTGTTTTGACTTTAATTCTTTATAGGCTGAATTCACCCGCAGAAAAAAAAGGACATTAAAATCCCTCTCTAACGAGTTCAGTTCTAGAAAAATTGGAGAAATTATATACTGGACATGACCCTCCGTCGTTGATCTCCATTGATGAATACAATCTGGAAAACGTTAAAATTTTGAAACACCAGGAAAAATAAGTGTTCAGTTTCAAGCATGTCGGGCTGTACTAAGTCTATACGCCATTGTGCGCAAACGAGAAGCACCTCAACCGGAATTTTAACAGAAATTTCGTTCTGAGTGAAGTAAATTTGGGCCGGTTACATTATCAAGGGAACTTCTCGAACAGAGCTGACTATCGAAACAAAACAAAAAAAACTGAATGTCCCCTTGAGGCACGCGGAAACCATCATACCGAGAGCTCAGAGAGGTTCATCTGTACACTAACCAATCGATCAGAACAGCAGATGCCAAGATGAAGACTTATATTTACCTCGACCAATCGGATTAAGGGACCACAAATCAGTCAATAGAGGCATCAGACCAAACAGCCAATCATGATTTAATGGGCGATTCTGGTCAGTAGCACGTACATTGCCCGAAGCTCGCTGTTTCTTGACCTCCTGCCAGGGACGCAGGGCTACGTTGTGGTTCGAAACGATGCCGTGATGATGGTATCTAGATTTTCAACTAGAGTTACTTGCTCGGCGAACAAATCAATGACCAAACAGTTGGCTTCACTTCACACGTTTGTGTGGATCTCCAGTTCACGTGATTCAAACTTCAGCTGTAGGCCATCCGAATTAGTTGTGCGATGTTTTTGTCAAAATCAACTGAAGTGTTCTTCCTCGTTTAGTTTGTCACTTTCCGGTAATCTTCCAGGCTGTTGGTCCACAATTCCCACGAAAAGGTTTGTGGAATTACCATGGTTGGACATCATTTTAGCAGTTGTTATAGGTGAGTTGGAAGCAACATTTATACTGAGGCGGATGACCGTATATTGAGTGACATGGCATAACCGAAGGTGCGGGTAACCTTACGAGTCGTTCCAAAACAGTGTGAATCGACTCTATTATCAAGCGTTCTACCCCTATATTGGGTGTGGTAGGGTTGCTTGCAGTCCAGTCCTACACAGACCGATCGATGATCAGAAACAAAGATATAGAGAAATAATCTTCACCCCAAGACGAGAAGCCGAGTTTATAGTGAATTTAACCGAATAGTCAGATTGGTTCTAGGTAACGGACTTGAATTGATTTATGGCTTTTCGAATGGCAATATTCAACTCACGAATCGGTTGCGTTTGAAAAAAAATCAGTCTTTTGTGTTTGACCTCAGTGATGAAGCACACTTATTGATAAGTCGATGACAGCTGTTAAATACACTCAATCGTGTGTGTCCTTTAAGAACGCAGGGTTATTTATATCATTTGTATCCTTTGTGTTTGCTTAATCTGAACCAACCATTTGAGAAACCACGTGTATCCGTTAACCTTGAGCTCATGGATGGATGCACAAGTGGGATGGCTCTGTTTTCCAACCGACTGCAGGCTTTCCAAAGTTGGTATGAAGTATTTCATGCCCCTGAGCGAGCTCAAGATGGCTGCCAACTTACTGACACTGGATCCTGTGATTCGAGCCCAAACTTCTCACCGAATCTCAGCTGCTCTTGTCTAGGCTTGGGCAACCTAGCGGTATCTCAGCCTTCGTGCTTCCTTCGGGTGGCATGACACTCACTCGTCGAAAAAACAGGGGTCCAGCTTCAAGGTTGTTTGACTGATATTGCTGGTCATACGAAACAAGCATATATGAATGGGGAGTAAAACTCACCAAAGAAGAACCGGACTGAGTGTATCAGATTCAAACAAAAACAACTGAGGTGCCAAGCTATTTTGGTCAAAAGTGCGCCGATTTTACTTCCTCTCACACGAATTTTGTCCCTTTAAATTAGAGATTTTAACATATTTATAGCAAGAATGTTCTGATATGGATGTCGGAACTTCTTGACAAAAATGGATTCGTGAATTCTCACCTTGTAGACTTCATGTAGACCAAGTAAAATCGCGGACTTGTCCGAGACGATGTGAGAATGGATCTTTTCCACTAATGCAAAAAGTGCATCTACGAAAAGTTGGTCCGCGTCCCTTTTGCCAGCTCTAATCTAATGTATACACATAATCTTGACCTGTTTTTGATGAAAACACTTCCTTGCCCGCATCTAGGCTCATTTCGTGCAAACATTTTCTCTTTTTGGACGTTGAACCTTAAGTGAACTTTCTGACGCTTTCAACTCTCGTTCATGACAACGAGACGGCAATGCGTTTTTGCAAAGCCACCGAGTGATGCATCAGCAACGTTTATGCAACAATGGCCACCAAATGACACTTTCAACTGTTTCTGACAGGTGGAGGTGTAATGCTCGACAGTGTTGGCGACAAATCGGTCTTCGAAAGGGGACTTGGCTGGAGCGGTCTAGGATGGAGTTTAGGACAGCAATTCTATTCATTTATTGCTGGTCCAAAAATTTAGCAAAAATCAAATTCTGCTCAGAGGAATCATCTATTAGCCACACAACCGCTGCTGACTGGAAAAACTTTCTACGCGAAGTTTGCGCCTGACGGTTTTTGCAGACTCCAAATTTTATCGGCGGCCCAGATCTACAAGTCGAGACCGATGCAACGATAATATCTCGTCGTAAAAACCACACAGGGCGAGTCCTTCCGCAGCAGTGGATTTTCGGAGGGATCTGTCAGGAATTATACTCATGAAACGGTTAATCATATCGAAAACTTTGTGGATCCAATGGCTGGAGCTCACACACAAACCGTCGAATCTCTTTGGCAGGACTCGAACATGCAGAATAAACACCAATGTGGCACACGCCGATCTTTAGTGGACAGCTAATTGTGTGATTTCTTTTGGAGGCAAAGCTACCGGAAAACGGACCTTTTCATGCAAATTAATAATGACATGTCCCAATTTCACCCTTTTTAATAAAAACTAAAAGTACACACTTCATTTCCTCTTTTTTCTAATCTTTTCTGTGCGGCGGGGTTTAATTTTCTGGCGGAGCTCATCTAGAAAAGATCCGCGAGAACTTGGAACAAACGTCGGTGGGAGTTCGTTCTGGCCTGTTAGGGCAAATACACTCGGATCTAAAGTTGACGCATGCTGGAACTAATCAAAAACCCGATTTTTGATGGTCGTCTTTCTTTCTTTCTGTGTTTTAACCTGAAATCGACAGAGAGACCACTTGCCTCATTCTTCCATTCCATCCACAGGGAGCTATTTCACGTCTCCAGCTAATCTTTTATCACTGGCAAGAATATTATTGAGTTTACGAGTTGTACAAGATCGGCCTCGCCTCTTCACACTCCCCGCATGTTAGGGCAAATACACTCGGATCTAAAGTTGACGCATGCTGGAACTAATAAAAAACCCGATTTTTGTGGTTCGTCTTTTTCTTTCAGTATTTTAACCTGAAATCGACAGACAGACCACTTGTCCCATTCTTTAACTCAATCCATAGGGTGATATTTCACGTTCCCAATCAATGCTTTATCACTGGCAAGAATATTATTGAGTTTACGAGTTGTACAATGCATGATCGGCCTCTTCACACTCCCCGCACCCATGAGATGAAAAATAGACTGTCAGTGCCCTTTTACCGTATTCGGCCATTCATAAACAGACAGCCAACAAGTCGTTTCGATTTATAGGTCATCAGGCGGCTGACATAGCAATGTGGGGATATTGTTGCGCAACCGTTTGCCGATTTGTTCTGCCCTTTTGGGCTCATCAAACGGGATCATCATCAATCATGTTTCACACGCAGAAATGCATACAAGGTTGTACAGATTGTCTGTAAATAACGAGAGTGTCAGTGATAATGTCGAACTAAACGTGTTGCTTAAGTGCGGGTTAGTACTTCAGGCAGGATGACATTTAAGATACAGTGTTTCTCCCAAATAAGGGTCAAATATGGTACACATTCAGAGAAACCTTCATTGGGTAAAGTACTGGATTTTCTGTACAAATTCGACCCTAGAGACGGACAGACAACAACAAGCTATATTTACGAGAGGTCTCCATCTCTGATGTCTTCGTGGGATCTCACTTGCCGCTCTTTCCTCATGGGTCAGTTTGTATGAGTCGTAATCCTTAAGTTTCTTGTCAAATTAGAGTAATATTGTACCGGATCGCTGGCCACACTCGAGTGTCGGAAAATGGCTCTCCGAAAAAATCGTTCAGCCGTAGCACACTCCTGGTGCCTAGCTGTCATGCTACCCGGAGGAAGCACGAGGGCTGGGATACTTCCAGACTGCCCAAGCCTAGACAGAGGAAGTCGAGAGGCAGAGGTCTGGTTCGAACCACGGACCTTCCCGTCAGTAAATTCGCGCTCCAACCAATTGAACCATCTCGCCCCAGCTCTCGCATTTTTCGCTCTCCAAAAAGGAAAACAACAGCTTTATTGCAAACAAGCGTGTAAAAATAATACAAGAAAGTCGCGATATTTAAAGCACACGTTTGGCTGTGAATCCAAGCTGTCTAATCGGCGTTGGACGATTGGTTGGCAACGCTTTTCTCCCTGGACACTCATCATCGTCGGCCTTCGCTGTTTGAGTGTCCAATCGGAAGGCGGCTTTTCTGACCAGGATGCTTTCTTACTGCGATTTTGGTGAGGTGTGAGAGTCTCTGTAGATTTCGGGCTTTCTTGGATTACTTTCCCGAATCTGGCCTTCCTGAGAAGTAATGAACAGACTCGCCAATATTGACACACATGTGACAGAAAGAAGTTCAACAGGAGAGCTGAATTTCACAGTTGAATTATGTAACTGAATGATAGTGGACTAAATTAATGACATTCTGGTTTACAAAGATCTTGGCCATGCTAATCTGAGCAGAAATTGGTTATCAAACCAAGTTACGCCCGTATTTTTAAAATTTTTTTTAATGAAGGTTATATTTGTTAGTAGTATGAGGTGATTAGGGAATCTTTAACGGACAATTCCTCTTGTACAGGAAGACAATCTGTTTATCTGACTACTATCCCCTTTCCAGTGCTTGGTGCCAGAAGCTCTGTTGCAACAAGTGGCACCAAAAGTTATAACTGCCCCACGCCCTTTAAAAAGCACTTTTTGACATTGTTCTAAGCGGGGCCCATTAGCCACACAATGATCTCAGCTGCAAAACCTTTACGAGTGGAGTGAAAGTTGTTGCGCCAAAATGTTGCATTTATCAACGCATGTGCTTCAACCGAAAACCATTTTAATATACATTCATCTTTTTGCGGCTCACCAAATTTCGTTGTCCACTGAAGCAATCATAATTCTTGCAGAAAAGTCTGGTGGAACAGTTTCCCAGCATTGTTGAGACCACTGGTTGCCTAAATGGGGCTCAAAAGTTTGAACTGGTACTCTGAACTCAAATGCATGAGTTCTTTAGTCCATCAGGGACACGTCATAGCTTTCGAAAATTCATTTCCATTGCGAGAATACTGAGCACCGTTCCAAGCTGTCTGATCGGCTTTGGTGAACACCGATCAACATCCACCGTGCTTCTATGATATATCTGAACACTGATCATCGTCGGTTGTGCTTCTGTTGCGTGTCTGAACATTCATCGGCTTTTGCTGATTTGATTAAATGATTGATTGGCATGGATGCTTGCCGTTTTCCGTATTGCCATTTTGGTGGAGTTTCAAGCGTTCTGGGGTTATTCTCAAGAATCTTACCTTCCTGACACAATCTATGCTGAGACGCCAAGAGGAATTGTACAGCTATTTCATTCTTCTTGGGAGTAAACAGCAACGCACATCTCACGAAACTCCATTAGGGTGTTTCCAATGCGGTTAGCGGTTTGAATACACAAAAGGAGCGGCCAATCAGCAGCGGGATATACCGTTACACATCCCTCAATCAAGTGATCCATATCACGTGATCGCACGTATTGATTGGCTGCTCGATTGAAAATGGATGAACTCCATCCTCTCTCCAAGTTACCTATAGCCATGACCAAATGGCTAAACATTCAAACTAATGACTTCAGGTTCTAAACTTTTAACTGGGGTGGTGAGGTACGCAATCTGTACCATTCCATATAAGAATAAAACAGCTCTACTGTACTTCTCGGCCTTTCAGCTTAGATTGACTTCACCTGCAGTGGGGGGACGTTCAACATTTCGACTATCAGTCCAGTGATTAGGTCATCAGGAGGGGAGAATATCCTCGTAATGGAAGTCGGTGATGGGAGAGTGTTATGTCTGCTGATTCGCCAATCTGTACCTGACTGCTGACCAGCTCCAGTGCATAATGCCGGGGAAAAAAGACTCACAGACGGGAATAAGCGAGTGCGAGAGCGTGAGTGCGTGGGAGGGTGAAAGTACGACGGTGTCAAGCTGTTTATTGGAGGGACACTGTCTGAACTTGATCCGATGCTGACGCACGCGGTCCGGTCTTCGTACGAGGCTGCGATGCGCTGCATATTGCGGGGGCGTTGTCTGACTTTGGTCAACGCTGACTCCCGCTATCTGGGTTTGATACAAGGCTGTGACGCGCTGCATATTGAGAAGGCGTTGTCTGACTGGTCAACATCTAGCGGAGTTGAGGGTCTTAGTAACTTTCGAGCATTCAGTGGTCGGTTTCAAGAATTTGACCTTCCTGATAGGGAGGAACAATTTTGAAACTGTTGGTAAAAGTATTCTCTTACGGTTTGTCACGGTGTGTCGCCGTTTCTGAGACTCTGAGCATTCTTCTCCGAACTGCTGGTATTCTCATTTTGTATGAGAACGCAAATTTGCATGAATATGAACGTGAAATTTATATCAGTGGTAACTTTGGTAACTTTAAGAGTGTCCAGCACGGTGAGATACAGCTGACGGAAAAACAGCCAGCACAATTGACTAATGATCTGTGGGAAGTCTACTGTCAATCTTATTAGTAGTATCGTATCAAGAGGTAGTATAGAGCAATGAACATGTAGGGTTTTAATTTGATACTACGGGCCCATTGGGTTGAAGGAAGGAAGATAAAAGAGGTATTAATACCTTGACGAAGTCGGGGTTCCAACGGTTTTATTTGGTCAACTGTATCACAGCCTGGTGTCCAGTGCGATTACTGGCGAATGCCTGGAACACAGAGTTCGCCCGTGTGATCTCTAGCCACAACAAATCTCAGGTTCCTTTTTTAAGAAAAAACTAGCTAACGCATTCCAACTGAAATATGTAGGGCGATGGCTGATAGGGTTTGAAGTTTTCTGAGTTCTTATGCTAGATTGGGTATAAGCGGAACAAAGTCCTAATCCTCTCATGGTTGCCATGGTTACAAATCATTAAATCAATATGTACACAGTTGCGCCTGGCCGTGGCCAGTTAATTTCACCACGTGATGCCTGTCCAATCAAATAACAGATATTAGATGCCAATGGATGCGTTCCTTGGCCTCTTGCCTCTGTCAGTAAAACAAAACAGTGATACTGCATGACGAGTACTCGCTGGGTTTCCCTTACGTGTACAGCAACAAAACGTCGCTGTTTGTCTTGTTGAAGTCATTGGTTTGCAAGGCCGGTAAGTGAGGCATCCTGTAATCTGAGAGCAACAAGGTACCGTACAGAAAAAATGGATTATAAGCTTACTGGCAATAGTGGCTTGACGCACAACCTGCAATCCAGCCATACCCCACCTCTGGACCTCACTTTTGTCTCCATGTGGGAGCACTATCCTAGTGCTCCTATCCTGTGCAAAGAAATCCAACTTCCACCAAAACTGTGTCACTGTACCTAGAGCACACTAATTTTCTTCGGAGTGCGTCACACCTTTAACCATTTTTTGGGTTTTTTGCCTGTAAATGCACCCAGAATAGCATGTGGTGAGAAAAAACGCAAGTTTTCCATAAGGTAAAATTGAACTTTTTATAAACTTACAATCATCTTTCACAATTCAAGTAAGCGCAAAAAATGAGGGGTTTTGATCCAAGCGACTCATCACAATGGGCAAGAGACTCGAAAATATATTTACTGTAAAAATACCTCGTGTATACAAGAAAAGACGTCTCGTAAAAGGAAAAAGAACAAAATTTGCTAACGAGTATTCATATTTTGTACCTGGAGTCGCATACAACCGCCAACGCACGTGCTTAGCGAGACTCGAAAGGTGAATTTTCAAACCGTTTTGTAAAAGACAAACGCTTTGGTCGTTCTCTATCCATTTTACACGGTAGATTCTTTTGAGCATTCAAAATCAGGTAGAACACGTCAGTGGAACAATATCAACATGAAGCATTCTTATATATATATATATATATATACCACTCACAAGGTTACTGAAAGCTCTTCGACAGCGCAAGACCGGTATCACCCTTCTTGGGGACGGAAACTCAGAGACTGCATCCATCTAGTGACCCCAAACGACGAGGGTGGAAACTCGTGGGCTAATGAAAAGTTTTCAGCAACCTTTTGAGTGGTGTATGACGCCTATACAATGTATTCCGGTATATCGAATATCGCACCAACTGAACCATGAGGCGGCCTAGTGCAGAGCATTCAGTTGTTTAAGAGTGTCGTAAACGAGAGATTCAGCTGGGTTCCAGGTGAGTCTCTCGCAGAACCAAATCCGTATGCAAATGAGTGTATTTCGCCAAAAACCTTATTATTTGTCACAAACCCTGGTTTAAAATCCTGAAAAAGATTATTATAGATACAGGTATTTGTACGAATTATTTTGAGCCTTGAGGAATTTGTGCGTCAGTAAACGCATTTTTATGCGGAAATTAGTTCAAATAGTAAACCAATCAACCAATCAATCAATTGATCAACCAAACAACCAACAAAGCAATCAGTTAACCAACCAAATAAGCAACTAAGCGATCAATCAATCAATCAGTGAATCAGCTTAATAGTTGTAAACCGTGGACAATGGGCACATTAGTTCCAGCTACTACAATTTCGATCACAGAAAATTGGGACAGTGTGGGACATACAGCCAGACCCTGGAAGCGGTGGCGAGTTCAGTTAATTCTGGAACTGAGTAGCTTCGAATTGAAGGCGATAGCTTTGATTCACGAGCGCCACTGGCTGAGTGATTGAGCTATTTCTGCCAGTGTCATTATCCATTGGTGCTACGTATGCCAGTTGACCCACTTCCCCGAAATTCCTTTTTCGCCCAACCACTTGGCAGTGAATTATGAAAGCTAGTATACCGGCAAACTCAACTGCACTGGTCATTTCCATCTATGCATAAATTTCCATCCCGACTCCACTGACATCCATCTATTCACGCATCAGTTATATCATCTACCATCTCCAATGAGTAGCCACCTACCCCACATACCTAACCCATCGGCGATTATTGCTGTGACAGCTCAACTTTCATGCGTGCGCACTTTTTACAGCTGAATACGAAGATGATAGTGTGTGGTAGTACCTCTTTGGACTGGTAGGTTCTCAACTCCGGAGAATGCAATATCGAGATCCAGAAACTGAGCACTGTGTGCGGGAGGTTTCTAAGGCTGAAATGCCTCGTTTTGCGAACCCCAGCTGTAGTAATGGTATTTTCCCCAGCTTAGTTATCGGTCTGAGCCTCCCAGGTTAGCGTTCGCGACAAAACAACCATCAAAGGTGCACAAGTTATATTAATGCCCGAAACGAAGTCAAGAACAGTTGTACAGTGCTTCGTATATATAGCGTAGGCGGTTATAATTTTCTGGAAATTCTGACGCGTTCTGGATGCGCCATTGGCAACCGGCATTTGGCCAATACTGGGTCATGATTGGCTGTTGGGTCTGGATTTTCGGCCAATCAGATCTCGCCTTGATGCCGGGCCGGCAAGGTCCCGAACTCTTGGCCAATCTTGCGTGGGATGGACTGCTCGGCCCTAGCAGCACCTGAGTGCGAACGGTAAAGCGGGATCTGTGTGGCATTCCGCCAATACCAGCCACACACTGGCTACGGACTATAGACAAGTGCCGCAACTGTCGTTCGGTGAATCGAGGCCAGACATTTACAAAGCTTCATTTCTGGGAGCAAGAATTCACCGATTACGTCAGATATTTGGCAAAAATGGATAGAAAAGAATCATCTACAGTCCTTCATGGAATTTTTCAATAAGAATCGTTCCAGAGCCTCCTAAAATGACCGATCACAAACACTAAGGTCGTTTTTACATGAACTTTGAGGTTGAAATCCACTTTTACAAAATAGGCATAGTACTAGCCAATAAGTTTGGAACGATGGCGGTACGCACGTTTTCAGTAGATTCTAAACAGCTTGAAAGTTTATCAGGGGTTGGAAGAAGGTTGGTAAAAGACAGAGGAAAAGGAAGTGGGAAATTACAGTGGCGTTAAATTGCACAAATGAGTCGCACTCACTGCGTCCCAAAACGTTTAGCATGAGAGAAATCATGCCCAAGCCCTTTTCGAGTTTCATAGGACGGTGATTTTTGGCTAAGAGACTAGGTTTTGTCCACCATATCCTTGAGATTCTCTAAAGGAACCGCATCTTGAAACCGTATCTTGTCACGAATTGGATTCCTCGATATTTCTAGCCATTTTGTCGTTCTTGTTCGAACTACAAATGAAAGTGTACATCTAAGTAGCTTAAACGACTTGCTAATACTCCGCCAGACAATCGCCATAAGCTCAGTGCGTGATCAGTTACATATACATCTCAGTAGGAACACTACTTACAAAACTACTGAAAACGTCGATAGCCGCTAACGCTTTCGCTTATCAGGTAGGCGCCCTATCCTAGTTTCGCTTCAGTCAACCTTATGTTCTTCGCTAAGAACACTCGTTTGCATTCTGATTTGGTTTTCCCAGGAGACTCAATTGACCCCACTCATAAATTAGAGATTGAACGCAGTTTCAGTCGACTCTCTCCAGTTAAAACAAAACTGTTGTGCAAATAAGTTCATTTTGCAAGCCCTATTAACTTCATTACCTTCCTTTCCGATAAATTAATCGTATGCTACTTTTCAACACGAAAACTATGGAGCTCTGATTAGTGTTTTGCACAACTTGACAGGTGTCGGAGTACCGTAGTTGTTTTTGTAAATTCCAGCATCAAATTTTGAGAAGGCCATGCAGACGCCAGAAGAACACAAAGTACATGGATTTCACTGTTAGTTTTGGTGATTTTGGGATAAATTGCGGAGATCGAATACTTTGTCATGTTATGATATCGTTTAGAGAGTGTATCCTGGTACACTGCCTCGTCTGACCAAGTGGCCTGCACAGCCCCACGCCTTGCCGCGTGGATCCGACGCGGGTTGGCTTGGCAACATTCCAAGCTTACGAGTGTTACTCCGAAGTAAACACAATCTGTACCGAAAAGGTGTAGAGCCAGCTCAGGTAGGAAATCAAACACGGAAATTGGACCAAAATATGTGTTCTACCAGGCCCTCACGCTGCCGATTACGAGCGAGCTCTGAGCCAGAGAGAAGCCAGATATGGATCCCGCTGATGTGCGTTGGAAGCTGTGCCTTGAAGGTCGGTGAACTCAGATTTCCACCCAAACTGCTGATATATTACTCTGAAACGCAAAACACCGGACAACTAAATTTGCCACAATCATATGGGATCGCATTGTAGCTGGAAAACAGATTCTTGATAAACGTTAATTTGGGAACCGCTTTACAAGTGGTATCTCTTATTAGAAAAAACATCGCCAAAATGCTCTTCCGGTTTAGGAGGAACACGAAGGAAAGTCAGGAGTATTCCACGACACATGTTGCTAACGCCCAAGTACCGGCTGGAACAAATGAAATGTTCTGTCTGGATGGAACGTACTAGTAATAAAAGGATATCTGTCTTGAGCATTAGGTTAGCTTACCAGCGTGAAGTTAATAGGTACGCAGATGAAAATAGCTTAGGTTCGGCTAACAGTGGGCAGCCAGTTGAATTCAGACAACAGATATTCAATGAAGGTCACTCTTGGTTTCATTAGTTTGCTCTTAATCTAGAAATATTACTTTTTTTCGTTGCGTCATAAACTGACCAGCAAAACCCCAAAATTGCAACCAAAAAGTTGCCCAGGGGGTTTCAGACGTGTGTCACGCTACCAGACTGGGAAGTCCTGACTGGCGGGTCAATCGATCGTCACAACCAGGACAGTTACTGGGTCGTCGTTCGATGAGTCGGGCACACCAATCACATCGCTCAAGTGTGAACACGTTCGCCTGTTCAGACGTGAAAATTCAGATGCGTCCAACGTGCGTTCGTGGAGTAGTGGTTACACGCTCGCCTCGCATTTCAGATGTCCGGGGTTCAAATCCCGGCACGGCCATTGGATATGCACTGCTGATGAGCTCTAATAAGAACGAAGCTCGAGTCCAGTGCCTCCCTTTGATGTGAACTCATCAGAATAATTCCGCCGACCGTTCAAACGAGCGTGGTGACTATGAACAAAATGTCTATCCCGTCCCTTTGATGTGGACTCATCGGAATAATTCCGCCGACCGTTCAAACGAGCATGGTGACCATGAACAAAATCTCTATCCCACAAAACCCCTAGATTGTGACCGGTTATGAATTGCCATTGTCCTGGCAACAAAAAACCTAGTCAAAGATTCCGAGGACCATCCATATCGGACGATGCTTTCTCACTTCTTGCACACGACGAACACAAGTCTCCAGTGAGAACGGTTTGGTCTGTAACTACGCAAAAACCTACACATGAAATCGGCTTAGGAGTTCCGGGCCAAACTTTCCGACTGGCGACAAGACTAGTCAGTCTTGTCGAGGTACATGAGGTACCTCGAATTCCTCTCCCAGAACCTTTTCCAGTGTGTCATGGAGTATGGGAATCGGTGCGCTAGGTCCTTTCTAATCCAGAGCACTTGCTATGTAATAGTACAAAACTCCTGTCTCCATTACCGTTCTGTTCATATTCACAGCACTCTCGTTTGAACGGCCGTCCTTTTGCAGTGACGTAATTATTCTGTTGAGTCCACACCAAAGACTGGCGGGAGCAGTGAACTCTAGCGAATGCACTAGTGCATATCCAATGGCCATGGTGGGAGTGGAACATCTGACATGCGAGGCGGGCGTGTTACCACTGCTCCACCGCATTTGAATTTTCACCTCTGAACAGACGAACCAGTTCATGCTCCAGTGATGTGTTCTATCGAAGGAAAAACTCCATTTCCGTAGCCTGGACGTTCTTTTAGGGAACCTGACAGACCTACGTCTTCAGATTTCGGCGGGAGGAAGGAAGATTTTGTTGCACAAACAATCTATAACGCGACGTTCTTTTAGGGAACCTGACAGACCTACGCCTTCAGGTTTCGGGAGGAGGAAAGATTTTGTTGCACAAACAATCTGTAACGCGGAACTTGAGTCTTCATTTCATTACATAACGCGCTCTACGTGACGACTGATGGCACCAGGTCAGTTTGGAATGCTTCGAGGTCGACTTGGGTGTTCTCACTTATGAGATTAGTTCGACTGTCCCGTCTACACTCTCACTTGAATCTTGCAACAGATTCGTCCCCCCAGATGTTGAAAGTGACGGAAATCGACGAGATATTTTTGGTGGAAATAAACAAACTTGCTTAGTAATTCGATTTTAACGAGAGGATCAACAGGTTGTGGTCCGAATCGCTTGTGTATGATATCCTTCAACTGAATATGCTGTACATAGGTGGCCTCATGAAGTATATTTCCAAGAAGGAAGTTAAAGAAGGAGGGTTGCTGAAATCTGTTCAGCGGCCAGTGAGCGGTTTCGTTCTACTTCGGGCACAGTCCTCGACTTCCCGTCAAACTTGAGGGATTCAGTTGAGATTCACTTGAGTCTGCCATCAATTCTAAATTTTCGTGCAACTCAGTCTACTTTGCAATTCGGGTTCAAGTAGAACATAAGTTTGACAGAAACTTGGGAACTGTGCTCACCCGAATTAGAAGTACAAAATCGACAGTTGACTGTCGATGAATCTTCAGCAGTCCGATGAGTAATGTTCCTAGAAGAAAAAAACGACGTGGCTTCCTCAACTTTCCATCTAGTGAATTCATTTGTCTGCCTAAATTTAGCTAAGCTTTCAATTCTATTGTGTGAACAGACCATGTTTCTCTACAACGCAAGTTGACGTGACCGAACCACATGAGACCCCAACCGACGTCGAGCACCGTGTCTTCCGTCCGGACTCCTACCCTTTGTCGACACTACTACATTAGTAGTCTTGTTGGGAGCGACTATCCAGTACGTGCCTCTGCATACACTCGTTGACAGTTAGCCGGAATTTCTCTTTCAGTTTTAGTTTTCAAC
The DNA here is from genome assembly GCF_000715545.1 of Opisthorchis viverrini. Lineage (NCBI taxonomy): Eukaryota > Metazoa > Platyhelminthes > Trematoda > Opisthorchiida > Opisthorchiidae > Opisthorchis > Opisthorchis viverrini. Next base: position 1,057,385 of record NW_008751701.1, on the reverse strand, counting down.
AAGTTCCAACTCCTATTTAGTCGGTTATACACTAGACACGGGAGCAAAATATACAACACTGACCATTACTCAAACGAATCGGTCCCCATAAGTCTAGCGTATGAATCTATCTGGAAATCGCTAGTGGGCCTTTACGATCGACAGAAAAGCTTACAAGCCGTATTTTTGTTAGGTTTTTCGGCCAAGCCTCTCGCCGGGTAGAAAGTTCACAGAATGGTTCTCATCGAAAATTTTCTTGAACGTAATGCGCACTCATTGCACCGCAAC
>NW_008751701.1:1052297-1056941 GCF_000715545.1 Opisthorchis viverrini | reverse complement strand
CCTGTGTGCAGCACATTCAGTTGTAGAATATCATAAACGAGAGATTCAGTTGAGTCTCTTGTGAAAACCAAATTGATTTGCAAATGAGTGTATTTCTCGAAGACATGCAATTTTGATTCAAGTAGATCGTAAGGTTGACGGAATCTCGGGGACTGCGCCTACCTGATGAGCCCCCATGAGGGGCGAAACCTGTCGTGGGCTGTCGAAGCGTTTTCAGCAACCTTGTGAGTAGCTTCCTTTATGAGAATTCCAACCTCATTCACTAATAATTTTTCACCAGGATGGCGCGGACTACCCTCAAACCTCAACTTCGAAACAAAAGGTTGCCATGGCACCCATGATAACCACTATCAAGAGGACATGTCAGCGCCTTAATGGAGGGGGCTGTTTGTTTGAAAACACGAAATGTGCAAACATTTTCAAAGTTTCGACATCATGCTGCCACCAAATTCGGCAAACCTCAACTTTATACCGATATTCTCCGTAAAAAACTGGCCGGTGTATTCGCAGCGATAGAAAGACATATATGAGCCTCCTTGTCCTCGAATTGGTGCTCAAACAGACGTTTCTAATAAGCCACAGATGTGCCTGGTCGCACTACACTACTCAATCATGAACGAAATTGCCTACTCTGACGTAATCATCCAGGTGCATCGAGCGCTGTAATAACACGCTTGGCTCGCATGTCAGGTGTCCGGAGTTCAAACCCCAACAACGCCGAGGATATATACGACTGAAATGTTCTAAGGAGAGCAAAGATCTAATCCAGTGTGAGTTGAGCAAGTGATAAGTATGTTGTCAATTGTCGACCCTATATTCTGGCTTGCAACTTTTCACGTCTATCGATTGATACTAGGAGCTTGCGATAGGTTGAGTGTGACTGCCGTTACGGTGATACTACTGACAAGGAGGCACGCAAGTAGTATGTTTCCTCGTAGATCCGCTTTGCGTCTCTTGAAAAGTGAGATCTATTACCGAATTTGTGGAGTCGCTTTGTAGCATTTGCTTGCATTTGAGTAGCAGTCAGTGAATATCCAGGAAAGTTCAGGAAGACGCGTTCAAGGAGAAGATGGATATTCAGTTTTGTAAACAAGATGCATATGAGAGTTTTGCTTCCCTGTCCAGTAATCTGTAACTGTTCATTTGACATTTTCTAATAAGTAACTTCTCAGTGAAGGCCTTTCATTGATATGCTATAAGAAGATCTAAGATCGAATCCAGTGTGAGTTGAGCAAGTGGAAAGTATGTTGGCCACCACGTTGTCAATTTCTACCTCATATTTTTGCTTACAACTTTTCACATCTCTCGGTTGATACTAGGAACTTGCGGTAGCTTGGACCAATTAAAAACTACACTGGTTGCATGTGTGACTTCCAATCCCATGGTGTCTGGTAATATAACAGTGTGTGTGTGCGACAGTCACGTGACTCTATTCAAACGAGTGCGTCTTTTGCAAGTGCAGCAAAGGCAAACAAAAATGGGCCATAAATGAATGGCCACCGGACGAACTTGCAACTCATTTGAAGGGGGATGGGATTCACAAACCAGCGGGGTAGAACCAGTCAGTGTCATGTTTTTTTAATTATAGGCGAATCTTGAATCTGGACTTAGTTTCTCCCCTGTTGATTTGTTCCATAACGTTGTGACTGGACAGTTTTTACACCCTCCGTTTGAACAAGAATTAACACTCGGCAATTATAAGCGGTCTAGTAGCAGAACTTATTGTGTATCCTTTACTGACCAACAACTTAGGTCAGGACAAGCGCACATCAGTAGACCAACATCAAAATATGCTGGTATCATAAATTTTCAAATCGATTATTCTTAATGATTAGCATTGAAGTTTGTAAGTTGAGGAGATAAACTCACCAGTCCATGCACACAGATTCACAGATTCTGGGTCGCCTGGCAAATGATAGCCGAGTGAACTTGGTGCAAAATTTTGGTAATGTCGTTCACACTTTGTCCTTAGCTGTCATCTATTGTATTTGCGTTTAAACGAAAGCGTCGGATGTGAGAATATATGTTACAGTCCATAAAGTATAAATACTGTGCCATTGGGAATTGTAAAAGTTCTGTTAGTCCGAAATTAAGGTATCTATCAGGTCTTAATTTATTCGGGTTACACCTCACGCAGTGAGTGGTACATGAGATTTATCGATCTCATGCACGTGGTCAACTGATTGGCTACCGGAGTTGGTCTGCTAGCTCAGATTTACTGAAGATCAATAAGACAAATAATTCAGCGAAGGTGCTGTGGACCACAGTCCACTGAATGCTTTCTTATTACCGTGACCCCCGGTCTGGATAGCCGCTTGATCACCTGGTGCGCTTGACCAAACCAGAGAAATTCAACGAACATGAGAGCCAGCTGCTCTATCGATTACCGTCACGTACAAGCGGGTCAAAACCGTGATACTAAGAATACAACTCATCTGTCAAGGACGAGTGAAGAATAGCCAATGAAATATGTCTCAACGAAAACGGCTATTCCATTGGTCGTTATGTAGTCCTGTTACGTTCAGAGCTGGTTATCATAGAAAAAGTCATTTTGATTTCCACAAGATATCAGTAGTTTGTTGCAGAGAGCCCAAATTACACAAGCAAGTAAGTGATTTTCAGAGATCGGTAAATTTGAGTTGACTGACTGAATACTCAGCACAGTGATGCGCGCGGTCAAATTCTTGAAATACTTAATGCACGTTTACGGACGTGGTTGACCATGTATGGTAGACACCGCAGATAATACTCTTACATCTTTAACTATAGAAAATAAATCAAGAATTTCCCCTTTGTTTGGCTGGGTGTGTATTTGTCGTACAGAGTTTATAGCTGCTACATTTTTGTTCACCGATGTTTTGGGGAGGTGGGCTAGGTTGCTGCGCATTGGAGGCGGGAGCTGATAAAATCGATGCGTAAACACAAGGTCGTCAGTGTACTTTTGAGTGGGGAGGTTGGAAAGTTAGCTATGCATTGAATGCAACGGCTTGGGTGCACGAGTGCCATTGAGGGCACGACTGGGTCACGTCTGACAATGTCTCTAACCACTGATGTGTCCCGTCTCGAGGTCCCCAATCAAGGAGACGGCAATGACCAGCGCAAATGGCTTCCATACTTCGCTGCCAAGCCATTGTTTGACCTCTTCTGGCTCGTTCCAACGCTTCACGTGGTTGTGCGAAAAGAACCTTTGGATGAAGTCCGTTGACTGATATACGGAGCACGTGGCCAAGCCAGCTCAACCTATGCAATGTGGTCATTTCATCTATCGAAGGTGAGTTATTTATCCCGAATACCATTCGACGTACTTCAGAATTGCTGATCCGGTGTTCCCACCAGACTCGGACCATGCTCCGAAGACATCGATGGTCAAACACTGAAAGTCTTTTGACGCCCTCGGCGCGCAGGGGCCGTATATGGAGCGCACCGCAGAGTTGTAAACTCGACCCCTGAAGGATAAGCTGATGTCACGTCCACGCCACAGGTGACTCCGGTTCACAAAAGCTGCTCTGGTCTTCCCAATCCAGATGAAAACATCATCATCATCATCATGCGCCACCGGGACTGATAATCTTGTCCAGATAGTCAAATTTACCTTCTACCTCAATCGGTTCATCCACATACATGAAGTTAGGGTTCGAGTTCAAGCAGTTGACAGTAGTCTTGTACACTTGAAGCGCGGTTTTTCGAAGAACTTGTTGAAGTTGATCTGGTGATATCTCAGCTATATCAGTGGGATCAACTTCTGCAAAATCACATTCAGATCAACATTTTTTAGGATTATTCTGAATAGATTGGTTCTCCCTTCTGCCCCATCCGCTGCAATGTATTTCCGCTCTGTTGAACACAATTCTACGACAGCTCTGTTGCCGTTCGTTGGATATGTCCTGTTATAGTTCAGCAAGTTTGCTTTTCCAGTGTAAGCAGATTTCGCGAGTTCCATTCATCAGAATAGCAAATCTTGTGGTCCTTTCCTGTGTGTGTGTGTGTGCGTGTGGAACCCATCAGGTAGTACCTGGTTAAGGTCTGTACGGTGTGTTGACCCAAGACGGTCTCACAGATTGAATGAGTTCAATAACCTTTTTTGGTCACGTGAGTAGCCCAGCTCCTTATCGTCTGATTGGAAATACACATGAAGGCTATCTCAATGAAAATGCACAACCGATTGGTGATTGAAGGACATCCCAACAAAAATTCCACATCTACTTCTCCATGCTCAACACAAGTGAATGCACCTCGGAGTAGCAACCAAATCATTATTCTCGAGAGTGACAGCCATGACTAATCACTCTATTTCGAAGTGGTAGCTATTTGGGCTGTAGGAATTTGGGAATTCAAAGAATCGTAGTTTATAGCATACTTTGCTAGCTAATTGTAACATCTGTCAGGGAGCAAGTGGCAGACTGGAATGCGACAGCTGATTGTGTGGGACAACTCTTGTGATGTGAACGTGTGTTAGGACAAAGTAACTCTGTCTTCGATAAATACACTCATTTGCAAATCAATTTGGTTTTCACGGGAGACTCAAATGAATCTCTCGTTTATGATGTTCTTCAGCTGAATGTGCTGCACACAGGCCGCATCATTTTTCGAGATATCGCAGTATATTTCTGTATTTTCAGAAGGTTGCTGAAAACTCTTCGACAA
>NW_008751701.1:1042267-1052047 GCF_000715545.1 Opisthorchis viverrini | reverse complement strand
AGGCGGCCTGGTGCAGCACATTCAGTCGCCCGAGAACATCACAAGCAAGAGATTCAGCTGCGTTCCAGGTGAGCCCCTCGCAAAATATTTATTTCTTTACCACAGAAGGTTCCGTCATGTAAGTTAATTTAGTCCAAAAAAAAGAAACACCGAGGAGCACTATACAGCTGTTTCATCATCCTCGGGGGTCATCTCAAGAAAACTCCGGTTGGGAGTCTTGAATCCACGACCTCCCAGCTGGTATTGTGAACTAGATTCGTTGTTGAACACCACTGCAGCTTGGGAACCAAACGATTAGGCAGCTGGCTTTCTCAGCACATCAGCTCTGAGACAATCGTGACCTTATAAGACAGCCGGAAACATTGTTTATGACAATGTATGCGTCCACGGAGAAACGGAAACTCCGAACGTATGAACAGACCACACAAGTCTACGCAAAACAAACGGCCATTCAATTGTTTTACCTGTTTTTGGTCACCAAGTCGATCAAAAATCGTTCGACTATGAGCCTAATGTAGTTACTTTGTTTAGAAAGTTGCCAGAAACCCTTCGATGGACCATGACCAGTTTTGCCGTTCCAGTTCAGAATTTTCGGGTAGGTGCAATCCCCGTGAACCTTGCAACCTGTTTGAACCCAAATTGAACAGATTACATCGAGTACTTTCGTTTGTGTAATGTTTGGGCCCATCCTAAACGAGAGATTGAATCTCCTGTTAAAACCGAATTCACGTACAATTGAGAGTGCTTGTATTTGATTTCCTGTGCATGATAATATTCGTCGCAATACATCCGAACTTCGCGTACGTGGGCACCATCAAGATACCGCTGAAGTGTACACACTTCAGTAGTTGGTGTGAGTAGTATTTTGAATGTGCGATTCCAAAATGGATATACTGTTGACGCCAGATTCGCTGAATGAAGGCTTTCGGATTCATGGCCTTGGAACATATTGTAACCACAACATACATTCATGGTCTCAGCCCTCCTCTTCACCAATCATACTGTGTCTCCAAGAGCTGTGGGGTCAAGACAAAATTCGCAATTAGTCCAAATTGTGTTCCTCTGATAGCCATTAAAAGGGAAACCACTTTGCTACTGTGACGTTTTTTTTCTAAGGAAGCACGAAGCTCATCTGGACTGGTTTGCCTGATGACGTAAGACCAAGTCAACAAACAAGTCAGCAGAAAAACGGTTGGAAAAGGTTAGAAACGTTGGGGCGACTAATCTGGATGGCTACTAATTAGGGTCGTGGCTGTCAGCAATCACAATATGCGGTTCCAATTTTACGTATNCGAACCCGACCTCTGCCTCTTGACGTCCCCTGTCTAGGCTTGGGCGACCTGGCAGTATCTCAGCCGTCGTGCATCCTTCGTGTGGCATGGTAGCTAGGCGCCGAAAGGGTGCTACAGCTGAACGATTTCTTTACATAAGGTGATTGGTGAGTACGCCGTCTCACACTATATGCTTCATTACCCCGGCATGCCCCTGTTCTTGTGGGTGATGCGATACTTTGCAATTAAAAACATTTTGTCTACATTTGCCAATCCTTTACAGTTCACATGGTGGATTTAGTCGTCGACGGTGGTTCTTTGTTCACATCAACATTCAGACAACTCTTCGGACAATCCAGAAGTATTCTCAATAATTTGTGAGCTCTAGTATCTTCCATTCTGTGAGCATCTTGTTGTCATCTGTTCGCTCGCATGTCGCAGAAATTTTTCCGAGTCCAAACGAATTCCTGCAAGTCAACCATTTTGCTTTATGCGCTCGGGTTGATTTATCTGAAGTGGCACAAGATTAGCGTTGGTCTTCTGACGTTTTTAAAGCAAACATAGAATCGGCCTTTTAAGAGACCTTTGCCTTCGATAGCTGACCGAGTGGAAAGGCAAATGAACGTATGAAAAACTGACGATTTTTTTAAATCTTAGATTACCTCAGACAGTGCTAGTTTCAGGATAGGAAAAAATGTTGCAAGGCATTTGTTAGGAGGACCATCTCCGAACGTCATGGGACTGCCAATGGAATAGCCGTTTTCGTTGAGACAGATTTGATTGGTTTTTCTTCACTCGCCCTTGACAGATGAGTTGTATCCTTAGTACCACATTTTGCCCCGCTTGTAAGCGACAGTGATCAATAGAGCAGCTGACTCGCACGTTCTTTGACTTATTCTGGTTTGGTCAAGCGCACCAGGCGATTAGGCGGCTATCCAGACCGGGGTTCACCGTAATAAGAAGGCATTACGGAGACTATGGTCAACAACAGCATTCCACTTGGGATTTTGCCTTGAAGATTCAAGATTCCTGTGACAACTGATACACTGTCTTTGGTTCTTGAATGACGTAGAGACATGTGCAAATCTTACTGTTTTACTGGCTGCAACAAATGTGCGATCAAGCGTAGCCATTTTTCGAGGCAATTGGGTACTGTTCAAGTATGAGGGACGTAAAAGCGGGTTCTAGAGTTGTACCCTTAGGACCACATTTTGCCCCGCTCGTAAGCGACAGTGATCAATAGAGCAGCTGACTCGCACGTTCTTTGACTTATTCTGGTTTGGTCAAGCGCACCAGGCGATTAGGCGGCTATCCAGACCGGGGTTCACCGTAATAAGAAGGCATTACGGAGACTATGGTCAACAACAGCATTCCACTTGGGATTTTGCCTTGAAGATTCAAGATTCCTGTGACAACTGATACACTGTCTTTGTTTCTTGANTCCACTTAGGATTTTGCCTTGAAGATTCAAGCTTCTTGTGACAACTGATACACTATGTCTTTGTTTCTTGAACGACGCAGAGACATGTGCCAGTTTCACCATTTTGCTGGTTGCAACAAATGTACGATCAAGCGTAGCCATTTTTCGAGGCAATTGGGTACTGTTCAAGTATGAGGGACGTAAAAGCGGGTTCTACAAATCCGGCAACTATTCGCAACCAGTCCGGAAAAGTGTCTTTGGTGATACCTGACAGCGAAGTCCTGACGGGCGGATTAAGCGGTCGATACAACCAAGATGGTTATCAGGTCACTGTTCGAGGCATTGGGCGGAGCCAACAGCTATGCTAAGGAGTGACCGCGTTCACTTGCTTAGGCGAGATATTTCACGTGGTGGAATCGTGACAGCACGCGCTCCTCCAATGTCAGAAGTTCTAGGCTCGACACAGACAAGTAGCTTCAGTAAGAACGAGACTCCAGTCCACTGTTCCTATTCTTTGCTATACACTCTAGAATAGCTGTATCGGGATAGAAGAGAGAGATTCCAGGCACTAACACGCTCCAAACTGAGTTTGACTTCTGTCAGTAGTATAGGCGTCTGGCCGAAATTTGAATCGAATTTGCCAGTCAAACTACTGAATTCTTCTGGAAATTAGGAAACCACACCTGAACTTGATGTGATGTTGCACTCGATGTACACTTGAGGCGAGCGAATGTACAGGGGAGTAAGTCTATACGGGAACCGAGAAACCGTTTCGCCCTGTTTTGAAAACATCACAATGTGTAGCTCACTGGTCTATCGAGGACATTCAATCCAGCGAACTTGCCGAAAGCGCATGGACGATAAACTGCTAATCAATAATCCCCTTGTCTTACCCACAAACTGCAGAATTACTCATCCATCAGTCACGTGGTTTACATACGGTGCATAATACGCGGAAGGATTTATCGATCCATTACACGTTCAAATACTGCGAAGTTATTTCAGACACACAGAATCGGTCCTGGTAAGCAAGCGTTTGTGGAGGTGTTAACCGCTAAATGACGGGGAAGAAAGCAGTACATAGCGTATCAGGACTGCTATTTTTGTTTACTTGGGGAATACGGAACTTCCACAATTTCTTTGAGAGAAAGGAAAAAGCGTTCAAGTTTCCTCGACTGGTAGCAGTCATCTTGAATACTACATAAATTCCTTTGCGGATAAGACGTTTGAATGAGCTGAATAAACGTTAAAGTAATCAAAATCTAACAGATCAGAGCGTTTGTTAGCCATCCGGCCGTCGGATTACAGCCGTAACTTTAACATTCTAAGGTGACCGTCTAGGGTTTGAGTTTACATAATCTACCTACGCAGTAATATTCAGGTAACACACGGTCAAAAGTGGCTTAGCTAACCTGATTGCTACAAGAGATTTTGAACGTCTGATTTTGAATTTCGATCGATAAAGCCGACTCACATTAGGCCACCCGTAAGGTCTTCCAACTTTGTCGGGAATTAATAGCCACGTGTACCACCGGGCACCGTCGAGCATTCCAAATCTCAACGTTACATTTGAGTTGATCTCGACATGGTGTATCGGTTTAGATTCGAACTCACCGCAGCGTCTGTGGTTCGAATCTAACCTCGGGTTCTGGACTATTCCTATCTAGGCTTGCCCAACCTGGGAGTATCTCAGCCCTCATGTTTTCTTTGGGCGGCACGGCGATACACAGATTACCCTAGCGCGTTTTTTGTTTTACAGAACACAGGTATTGAAGGTATTTTGAAACAAATCCGTATTGTTCAGATGCGATTTGCCCTCAAGATCTGAAGGAACTCTCACGTTTTTCTTTGTACAGTTTGACGGCCTAAAATAGCAAACCGTTATTGCTGCCTGCACAGTATTATTCATTATTTCAACCTATAAAGCAGATTGGATATGTCAGGACAAGAAGAATGTTGACATGTCCTCACATACCTTAAAGCCTTAGCAACCGGTTTACACGATCCTTTGCTGTGCAAACGAGGGTCGCCTTGTCAGGTTACACGTGCAGCATAGCGGTGTCCCTTAGACCACCATGAAGCCACTGTTACGACGATACACATATGCGACACACCGGGCACGTGAACGGCCCTACCCAGACGACTTTTTGTATTGACTGGCGGTGGTCTATCCGAAATCCCCCGAGGTCACAGAAAATAACGATGTGCACATATGTTCACTGTGTAAACAGACCGAAGATGTAAGCCCCGTATCCAAAACACACATCTTGAACGTAGAGAGAATTTGAAACGACGGTGGTGTAATAACACGGTTTGATCGCATGTGTTTTTTGGTCAGAAAACGGGATTAGTTTGGCAAGGCTGTCCCAAATTATTTGTTGTATGAGGGGGGATTCGGAAATATTTAGTGAACATTTTGTACTGTGAATGAAGCCAATCTATGCTGAATAGCCGAGAAGCAGTGCAGAGCTGTAAGAGCACTGCTCACTTCACGGAACTCAGATAGTTGCGAACCCGAGACTGTTCGACCAATGGTTGAGCATTTAGCCGTTTGGCCACGAGCGACTGGTCAGCAGTGCGATTAGCCCTCACTCAGACAGAAGAGAACAGCGTTTATGCTCCAACCACGGAACTCATATCACGTGATCATGCATTGTCGAGTGACGACCACTCAGATGTGTAGTTTTCCTTTATGTGGAATTAATCTCTCTGAGCTACTTATCGACTGATGCTTTTCATAAACCTGTGCGAGTCAAGTTTCGGCGGATAGAATACACATTTACGGCAGAGTTTTTCCTCAGCGAAATGGGATTTACCAGATATCGAACGAGGCAGGAGACTGTGAAATTGCGGTGTGTGGTGTCTCCCCCTGGCTCAACTGAGGACATATCAAGTTATGATACAACTTGGGTACAGTGCCTAACATTAAGAATGTACTATACACTTCAGAATTCCACCCGTGAGGCCTAGGTACGACCCTGGCAGCCATACATTTTAGTAAGTTCTCGAGGAAAATCCAATAGGCGAGCATGATAATTCAACCAGCGTACCGATTTATCATATCTACCCTGTAAACAGGGATTCAGCTGAAAAGTACTTTTGAAGTAAGCTGTGTGTGCTGTGTACAACAATCCGAGATTCAATTACAATAGCTTACGTAAAAGAAACTACTCACAGGGTTGCTGAAATCTCTTCGACAGCCCACGACCGGTTTTGTCCTACCAGTTTAGTCTAATAAGTTAGGCAGAATCCCCGAGTTTCCGTTAAACTCTTGTTCTACTCGAGGTCAAATTTCACGGAATTCTACAAACGCATACATATGTATGCCAATCTATTTTGCACTGGAGACTCAGGTTAAGCGATCGATTAATTAACTGGTCCGCCATTCTACTCTTGTCTGGAGATTTCGTCCTGTGAATGAAGCCAGTCTACGCTGAGAAACGCCGTCTCTTCCTTATTAAGGAGCCTCAGCAGTGCGCATCTTACAAAAATCTAGTGGGGAATTCTCAAACCGCGACCCCCCGGCAAGTAGTTCGATAACCTCACCGTTTGGGAGCGAGCCACTCGTGACGTGGATATTAACTCAAGTAACCGGGGCGTGATACTCTTCAATTGGAACTACAATACAGGATTCAACAACATGTGGAGCAAGATAACTCAGCCAACCCGATCATGTTTATCAGTATAACTGAAGAAAGTTAAACGTACATCATTGACCATTCTGTCAAGAAGTGTAGTAAAGGAATATATGCCATCGATGCGCGATTGTGTCAAGGGGTTGTACGCAATGATCGGGAGACGAAATGACGCGGACCTATGTCGAGCAAGATGAGTTTTATTCATTGAGGCAGCACTTTTGTGAAAAAGAACCTCAATGATGTAGAAGTAATTGATCTACAATTTGGGACACTCACCTGGAATCTAGCTGAATCCCTCGTTTATTCATGTTCGTGAGCAACTGAATGTGGTGCATCAGGCCGCCTCATGTTTCAGTTGCTACGATATTCAAGATATTGCGTTACAATTCATATTCATAGACGTAATACACTACTCATAAAGTTGCTGAAGACTCTTCGAGTTTGGTATTCGTTCCTTTTGTGAAATGGTTTCTTTGAACTTCTCAGCAGAGATGTTATCTTTGGAAGCCCAGTAAATTGCGATTTCACAAGTCAATAATAGTGGAACAATACTGCAATCTTCGGGAAATACACACTCATTTGCAAATCAATTTGGTTTTCGCGAGAGACTCAACTGAATCTCTCGTTTATGATATTCTACAACTGAGTGTGCTGCACACAGGCCATCTCATGAATCAGTTGGGACGATATTAGAGATATCGCAGTGTATTTTCATAAAGTAAACTACTCACGAAGTTGCTGAAATCTCAGACAACCCATGACCGGTTTCGCCCTTGTTGAGGCTCATCAGGTAGACGCAGTCCCCCAGTTTCCGTCCCCTTGCTCTTTCAGACAATGCGTTGTAATCTTCAGATATTTAACATCTCGCTGCTTCTGTCCCTCGTCAGCATATTTTTTGGTATTTCTAAGCCGGCTTAACCGACAACCGGAAAATTTGTCTGAAGATATGTTACGTTTGATCTCAATAGAATGCGCCGAGAAGAAGGAAGTTGGGTTTCCGATGAAAAAGCCTCACCAAACTGAGGTTTCCGGTCACAGAGGAACACAGCACTCCATCCTGTGGAAACGTCTATCTTTTTCAATGTGGTTAGGGCTTTGCGTGCCTACGAAGTCTAATTCCCCTTGAAGTATACGCTTGTTTCGTGCATCGGTCCCAAGAACCAAGCGAAAGAGTTCATGTATTTTCTAGAAGATCGACTTCCCTAAAAGGAAGTGAGCTATCCTACAACTGAAAGTGCTGCACACAGGCCGCCTCATGTTTCAGTTGGCACGATATTCGAGAGATTCAGTTGAGTCTCTCGTGAAAACCAAATTGATTTGCAAATGAGTACATTTCTCGAGAACAGTGCAATTTTGGTTCAAGAAGATCCATAAGGTTGACGGAAACTCGGGGACTGCGCCTACCTGATGAGCCCCAAGAAGAGCGAAACCAGTAGTGGGCTGTCGAAGAGTTTTCGGCAACCTTGTGAGTAGTCTCCTTCATAACTAAGTGAGCATTTGTCCACACAAGGTAAGACACCATCTGAAGAAACGGACCAATAATCGTCCTTTCCTGTTAGTCGGTTTTTTTGAGAGCGTGTTTACTTACAAGAAACGGGTATGATGGCTATTCTCCACCACCGTTCCAAAGATTTTAGACAGCTCGACAGAGTGCTTCCGTTTTTGCTTTATGTAATCCAGTAGTATCTTCGATTCAGTCAGTCGGAAACACCTGCTGCATGAACTTTCGTCAGCTGGCATCCTGACAGCTAGCGATTTAGAAAAACAACGAGGCGTTTTGCCAGGGTTTCTATTGGTTTTCCATCCAAAGTCTCTTGGGCACCAACGAACAAGGTACTTCCCCAAAACATGTGAACAAGATTGCAATTGGCAGGGCCTACTGGTTTGAGAAAGACCTTAGGTGTGTACTTCAGTGAACACACAAACCAACCAATCAGGATGTATCAAGACCGTGCTCGCACTGAGACGTAGGAGAACTTCTGTTGAGGACTCATTAGTTACGATCCTAAATACCTTGATTTTATGATCTCCCCTGACTTGGCATAGCCTGGATACTGTGACAAAATCTCTTCAACAATAAAGTCCGAACCTTTTCCAAATAAGCCTCACCAAAAATGAACCCCCGTCACCAAAAAAAGATTAGAAAAAAGAGGACATGAAATTTGTACTTTTAGTTTTTATTGAAGAGGGTGAATTTGGGACATGCCGTTGTTAATTTGCACTAAAATGTCCGTTTTTCGGTACCTTTGCCTCCAAACGAACTCAAACAAGATCGGTGTGTGCCGCATTGGCGTTTATTCTGCATCTTTTAGACGTGCCAAAGAGATTCGATGGTTTGTGTGTGAGCTCCACTCATTGGATCCACAGAGTTGTCGGTATGAATAATCGTTTCAGGAGCATGATTCATGTCAATCATCGTTTCGATTACTTGGTATGATGCCCACATACGGAGATGAGGACTGAGCCGGGAACAATGCAGGCCTGAATTGTGTCCATCAAAGTGACCACACTTCGATCTGGAACTGCATACATGAACACCTCTTTAGTTTCCCGGCAGACCCATCCGAAAATCCACTGCTGGGGAAAGACTCACCCTGCGTGGTTTTTACGGCGAGATATTAGCGTTTCATCGATCTCGACGTGTAGACCTGGGCCGCCGATAACTGCTGGAGTCTGCAAAAGCCTCCAGGCACAAACTTCGAGAAGAAAGTTCTTCCAGGGAACAGTGGTTGTATGGCAAATGGATACTTCTTCTGAGCCCAATTTGTGCCAGCAATAAATGAATAGAATTATTGTCCTAAACTCCATCCTAGGCCGCCCCATCCAAGTTCCCTTTCGAAGACCGATCTCTTGCCGACACTGTCGGGCATTACACCTCCACCTGTCATTTGGTGGCTGTTGTTGAATAAACGTTGCCGATGGATCATTCCGTGACTTTGCAAAAAGCGCATTGCCGTCTCCTTGTCATGAACGAGTGTCGAAAGTGTCAGAAGGTCCATTTAGGGTTTTACGTCCAATCGAGAAAATTTGCGCACAAAATGAGCCCAGATGCGGAAAATAAATCGTTTTCATCAAAAATAGGTCAAGATTGTGTGCGTACAATAAATCGGAGCTGGCAAAACGTGGCGGGGCTCAACTTTTCGCACATGCACTTTTGTATTAGTGGCGGGGCTTGTCTAGAAAAGCTGAGAAAAGCTGAGAAAAGTTGAGTACAGAACGCACTCGCAACACCGCAGACAGTTGCCATTCAACTAGATCAAATAAAATTGTCTCTAAAATGTCATATGAATTCACCGAACTTGCTTTGGCCGGCCAGTTAACTGACTAGCTCGAACAGCCATTTTCGCACAACCACGAGCCAGGAGAGTTCACACAATGTCTTGGCAGTGAAGTTAAGAAAATATGCTCATTTGCAAACTAATTTGGTTTTTGAGAGACTCAACCTGGAACC
>NW_008751701.1:1024984-1042176 GCF_000715545.1 Opisthorchis viverrini | reverse complement strand
CACCAGGCCGCCTCATGTTTCAGTCGCTACGATATTTGAAATATCGCGATACATGTACATTTGTAATGTGCTACTCATAAGGTTGCTGAAAATCCATCGACAGCCCACGACCGGTTTCGCCTTTCTTGGGGCTCATCAGTTAGGCGCAGTCCTCGGGTTTCCGTCAACCTTATGTTCTACTTGAAACCAAATTGCACGAAATTAGCGGATATCCACTCATCTGCAAACTAATTTGGTTCTTTCGAGAGACTCACCTGGAACCCAGCTGAATCTCTCGATTATGATGTTCTCAGGCAACTGAATGTGCTGCACCAGGCCGCCTCATGTTTCGCTCGCTACGATATTCGAGATATCGCGATGCATGTATACTTGTAACACACTACTTTTAAAGTTGCTGAAAATTAGTCGGCAGCCCACGATCAGTTTCGCCCTTCTTGGGGCTCATCAGGTAGGCCCAATCCCAGAGTTCCCATCAAACTTATGTTCTACTTGAGACCAGATTGCACGAACTTAGCAATTATCAGCTGGTCTCTGTGTGAAGACATATGTCAGGACGCGCCCCGACATGGAAAAAGTACATGTGCAGAGAGTGACGCATCCCCAAGATCACCATCGCTACGACACGTCCGGAAAGCAGGTGCGTTGGCGGAGCTCACCAAACACGGCTTAGCAACATACGACCAGCGTAGTGGGCCTGAAACTGTTCACGACCGGAATACCCCCATTGGTTGTACAGAATGAACAAGTGAACGACCATATTTGGACATTTAGTCATCCTATATATTTACGCAGAGCCCTGTATGCTTTGTCCTGACAATACAGCCGTGTCCCGAGTTCTCTGTCTTCTGCCTATCGCGTAGTCTGGCAGGCTCAGTTCAGGCGTAACCAATAGACGGCCACCCACGATACAGCAACACATCAATGGTTGCAGACATTGTCAGGCACGACTTGATCGCGCCCTAGATGATGTTCGTGCATCCAGGCCGCTGCCTTCCATACGTTGTTCTTTTGTCCAATCGAATTGCCATAGGTACCGCTGTTTTGAAGCGTTGGTTCTATTGGCTGCCGCCTGCAATGTTTAGCTAATCACTGTTATCTCTCAAGATAATCGGCGAACAAAACTGTGGCAGCTATAACCACAAGTACGCGGTTTTTGAAGCGTATGCTTTATCGCCTAACCTGCTGTGTGCAGGTATTTTTTTACCACAGATTTCCTCTACCAAAACATACCTACCAGTCGAATTTATCAAAATCAGTTGTTTCCAGTTTTAGGTATGAAAGTAGCTGTAGTGTTCACGTGATGCTCCGTCTCAAGTAAAAAAGCAATGGCGCCACAAAACGTAGGCTTCAACTGAAGAAAGCGGTGTGTGATAAAATCCGTACCGTGGCTGGATTCCGCACGTCAACTAGTAAATTACATTGCAAAGATCATTGCTAAGTGAAAGGAACCAGCAATTGTTCGAATTTTCGACAAGGAATTTTTTATTTGACAAATTCTACTGACCATTGTCAGTTATTTTTTGAAGCTAGTAGACCACTTTGGAAGTATTCCGAAAGAATTTACAGTTCTTCTACTTCCATAAAAAGTCAAACGTTGTTGCTTTAGCATACTTCAGTTCAACTAACAGTCAACAGTGAAGCTGCAGTTGACGGAATTTTTCGATTCACGCTATCGCGATCGTTTGCTATTCGAAAGGAGGTTCCCTTCCCTTACTGCGATGGGATTAGACAGCAGTTGGAGGTCGCTTCCTGGCTCACCGAAGATCACCCACCATTCAGTTTATGAGTTGCGTTTAATCGAGCACGGCTGTCTGTCTGCACACGTTGCTAAATCAGGGAAAAAACGGATCCATCTCAGGTGATCTTTAAGTGCACCGGTACGCCTGCCGTACACTTTGAATAGCCTAACTGAGTTGTATCACCACACTAGAGTACCGAGAGGATTGATCTTCCATCCGTCGAACACTCACGTAGCCCAGAATGGAGCAGCGCCAAGGACTCCTCATGCAATGATGTGCACGCCCC
This sequence comes from Opisthorchis viverrini, assembly GCF_000715545.1. Lineage (NCBI taxonomy): Eukaryota > Metazoa > Platyhelminthes > Trematoda > Opisthorchiida > Opisthorchiidae > Opisthorchis > Opisthorchis viverrini. Next base: position 1,040,151 of record NW_008751701.1, on the reverse strand, counting down.
AAACCTGCCTGTGTACGGTGGGGATATCCAGTGAGCTTCGCTAACAGCACGAATTCCATGGGGGCGGGCCAATTGCAATCTTTGGTGTGCCAGTTTTTGCCTATGCTTCAAATGTGCCGTAGATATGGTCCTGTAGCGACCGTTCGAAAACAGGCTTGACGGCCATGAGACACTATGTGAGAAGTAATGATGGTCCCCGCTATTTGTCCAGTCCAGCACCGAGTGCGCCCGGTCCCATTCACATGAGTCACTGGAGCAATCTCACATTCAAACTTCCCGGCCCAAGCGAACAATCGATATCCTAATTCCGGGTCGCCTCGCTCGCATGCTGATCAGCTGATGACTCGTCGAAACTCACTCCTTATTGGTCGAAGCCTATTGTCCACCCAATGTCCGCACCTAATTGTATTACGTGTATGTAATCGATAAAATCACAGTTTACAAAAGCACACGTTTTACACTGGAACTGGTAGGATTATAAAAGCACTGAGTCGCATTATTCTGAAGAGTTGACGGTTTTACTGATAACTTATGCAAGGAGTTAATGAGTGTCCGCCGGATGTGATGGACCCCAGGCCCTCTCAGATGATTGCACAACGAAAATCTGAACACGTGCGGCGTATGGATGTTCCTGTAACATACACGAGACTACTAACTCAACAATCCTGCGATTCAAAGCAGAACGCTTGGTCACTGAGTGGACAGAATCGCAATGTGTATCCACATTATCAAGTTCATTTTCAAGACTAGATAGATGTTCCACCAGGTGAGCTCTGGATTTAACATGAGGTTAAAGGTTAACAAAGAGGACTACTGTTTTGTGCGCCTGCTCACGTCTTGCAACTCCTGTTAAGGCGCACCTTTTGAAGTGGTCGGCATCCACTTGTTTGATGTTGGCGGCAAATACACAAACGAAATATTTTTGCCTATCAGACGAGACATTGAAATCGTGCCACTCACCACGTCTTCGTTACGTCGCAATGTGTATTCACATTATCAAGTTCATTTTCAAGACTAGATAGATGTTCCACCAGGTGAGCTCTGGATTTAACATGAGGTTAAAGGTTAACAAAGAGGACTACTGTTTTGTGCGCCTGCTCACGTCTTGCAACTCCTGTTAAGGCGCACCTTTTGAAGTGGTCGGCATCCACTTGTTTGATGTTGGCGGCAAATACACAAACGAAATATTTTTGCCTATCAGACGAGACATTGAAATCGTACCACTCACCACGTGCTTCGTTACGAAGAAGATTGTGTTGAACACACTGACTTATCATACAAGATTTACATTCCTTTGACATTTCTAGTGATAACCACTTTTGCTGAGGTTGTGACCTTGTAATAAAGGTATTTTCCTCAGCTTAGTTCTCGGTCTGAACCTCCCAATCTGGCGTTCCAGTCAAAACAACCACCAAAGGTGCGCAATGCATGATAACGCCCGAGACCAGGTCAAAAACATTTGTACAGCGCGTCGTATATATAGTGTAGGCGACGACAATCCCCTGAAAATCTGGCGTCTTCTGTAAATGGCATTGGCAACCGGTATTCGGCCAATACTGGGTAATGATTGGCTCTTAGGTCGAGACTTTCGACCAGTCAGAGCTCTGGGTGATGCCTGACCGGCAAGTGACCAGAAGTTCTGGCCAGTTTTGTGCGGGATAGGCTTCTCAGTCGTAGTAACGCCTAACTGCGAGCAGTAAAGCGGTATCCGTGTAGACTTCCGTCTAACAGACCTACCTCAGTGTTTGCCCCAACAATGTCATTAAAAGTCCGGTACATGAAGAGATGCATGAAAAGATGTGGGCCGCAGACGGCTTTGTCAGTCTTCCGTAGCGAAAATTCTCGTAGAGAATATGGTAAGCACAACTCACCAAACGAAGACTCGAGACCCAAAGAATCTATTGGAGGACTTTGTCAGCCGGTACACATTACGGACGAAGATTCGTATTCGTCAGGTCCGTGTACTGCACACGAGATGGACGGTTGTCTTCTGTGGAAATCTGAAGATATCTACCGAGGTTGGTGGATAAGCTTGGACCTTGTTGTTTCGACGTTGACTTTGGTGATTCAGCGAGTATGATCAGGGTTCAGGCCCTCCACTTGATGATACGGAATGTAGCTTAGTAAAGGAATTCCCGAAGCAACGCGAGTAAATCGACACAAGAGCAAACTTTGAATAAAGGAATGATGCGATCGTTAGAATTCTTTGTACAAAATTCCAGTTCAAAAAATGGACCAAAAGCTTTTGAAAATTGGTTTTGTCCTGCTTCTAGATCATCATCACCCGAGTACTGTTGGTGGTCAGATTGTTCTATGGGAATTCACATCTATCCTTATAGGAGACCCGATAAATATAAAAAATAGTTTGGCCTTGCTCAGATCTCGAAACTACCAACAGCTTGGAGGCCAGGGCTCGCTGGAATACACCTTCCTGGTCATTAGCCAATGTTTGTACGAATGAGCTGGGAGCGTGTTGAACCCCAAAATGTGCACGCTACACAGAAATACTTTTGAATCCGCGTGATTCGGCCTTCCAACTTGCGATTCCGACTGCCTACCAAAAAACTTAATTTATTAATTATTGGATGCGAATCGCACAGTTTCGGATACCATTCCTCCCTTCTAGTAAATATCCGGCAGCGGTGTGATCCAGCTGGTGTTTTTGTGGATGAAATTAGACCAACTTCACACATAGACACTGCCATTTCACAAGACCGTTCACCCATGCTCGCGCTGGATTAACTTTATCGAACATCATCAGAAGGTTAGACCTATTGATCGAACAGATAAACTATTGTGTACGTTACACGGAAATACTTTTGCATCCGCGTGATTCCGCCTTCCAACTTGCGATACCGACGGTCTACCAAAAAACTGAATTTATCAATTATTGGATGTGGGGCGCACAGTTTCGGACACCATTCCTTCCTCCCAGTAAATGCCCGGCAGCGGTGTGATCCAGCTGGTGTTTTTGTGGATGAAATTAGACCAAATTCACACATAGACACTGCCATTTCACAAGACCGTTCACCCATGCTCGCGCTGGATTAACTTTATCGAACATCATCAGAAGGTTAGACCTATTGATCGAACAGATAAACTATAACCTTTGTTGGAAGTACATTGTTAGTTTGGACATTCCCACCGCAGCAGTGGAAGGATTTGTGCAGTTCAGAACCCGCGACCACCAAACTACTCAGCTCCAAGAGGCTGATCAGCTGACCGTGCTTAGACAGACTATAGCACCACGCATCCTTCAATCTCGGAAACCACATCACGTGGTCGCATGTGGACTGACCTAGAGATGAGTGTGGTGCGCAAGGGTGGTGATCCCCAGTAAAGACGAAAGTGTTATCGATAGTTTCGCTTCTAGTTGAGACCAAACCCATACCGGACGTGAGTAAGAGACTGGGGTGCGCTCGTTGCCTGACCACAGTCAGATATTCAGTGACACGAAACTCCTAGAAATAGGATAATACCTCTTGGAATTGGTCTCCACAATAATTATTTCATACTGTACTGCAACGAACATCGTCAAATAGCTTCACGTTTCCCGAAAAATGGACGTTTTCATTTCATTTTAGCGTATTCCATCATGTTCTTCACCACGAGTTCAACATGTGATCAGAACGTGTGACCAAATCAGGAGCAATTTATGGTCACCTCACTTACTCCCAGACCACCTACGTGCGATTACCTGAAGAAGATCTATGTCCCAACTCGTTCAAAAGTGCTTTTGATCATTTCAGCGCTTGCACGAAGAATCAAACTATCATTTCAGCGCTTGCACGAAGAATCAAAGTGGGGAAGGGGGTGAATCCGAATGCATAGTTTCGGAGTGGTTTGCTTTCTTGGCCTTGCACATAAGGACACGTTCACTCTGGTTCGCATTTGTTTGAACTACGTGTCGCATTGTTTACCCGAACGAGACACGTACACACAAAAAGGCTGTGTTCAATTCAGGAGCAAGTGATTCACTGCGGAATCAGGAATGTGGTAAGCTGTTTGGCTATTGAATGACAGGTTTGTAAATCAGCATAGCAACACGGTGCACTTCTGTTGATGCCTCATTCCAATTTTGAGTAAAAGAACGAAACATCAGTGTTCTGTGTCTCTTGACATAGAAGCCCAAATGGGGAGCGTTCTCTCGATAGCAGAATATTGATGCTAGAGAAGTAAATAATACTCATACCGCAGACACTCACCATCGAACTGCGCAAACAAACAACGATACCGTTGCTTGGGAGGAATCGCAAACAAACAACGATACCGTTGCTTGGGTGGAACTTATTGTTTTACTTACCTACTTACTTACTTACTTGCCTACTTACTTACTCACTTACTTACTTATTTATTTACTTACTTACCTACTTATATATTACTTCTCAGTAGTTTTTATGTAAGGTTTTTCAGGGTTTAATAAATTTAGTCAAAAGATGTGCGCAGCAAAAGCAGGAAAAAACCAAGATCAACCAGAAACAAACCGATTCAGTCCAAACAGGGGTTCGGCCGTGTGATTCTATGAGGTTCGAACGCACATTCATGATGAGAAAGAACGAAGTGACTACCTCCAGCTTCTAGAGGCCAACAAAAATTCAGATAATCAGATCCGTGGAGTCAGCCATACATCGAGCCATCTAGTTTCGTTAGAACTTCCTCAAACCATGACCTCTAGGGAGTCACAAAACTTTAACTTAAGACTGTTTGGAAGGCGATAAAAAGTTGTTGTTTGACGTAACACACTACTTATAAAGTTGATGAAAACTCCGATAGCTCAAGACCACTTTTGCCCTTCTATTTTAGGCTTAAGCGAAGTCCCCGACCTCACCTCAACGTTATGTTCCGCTTTAACCCAAATTGTACAGCTTTTGAAAAAGAGTCTCATATAAGTACGAATCTGTGAACTCAACTGATGGCACGCTCGATTTGAAGCGATATACTCGGCGAGATTAGTTTAAATCCCATTTCAAAAGCATTGGAAAGTTATTATCAAAAGGGACCTCAGTGGTAACCGGGCTTTTATAACCCTCACGAAATTTCAGGGCCTTAAAACACACGGTGGTACTCACACTCTGCTCCATACTTACTACGAAAACTGGCCTAACAACGTGTCGGTCCGGTTGCTGTACTGTCACCTGTCGACTGCTTGAAGAAACGTGCCGACAGAACCAGCCCATAGTCTGTTTCTGGGACTTTAAACTGTCTACCTGTTCACGGGCACAGTCCTTTTAGATGGAACCTTGTTTGTATCAAAGAACACACAGAACAGGCTTTCCGAAGTTCTTTGGGCAAGCCAGTCGCAGGCTAGCCGGCTATTTTCAACTTCTCGTCCATCGATCACTAGGCACGTGATTTAAATCCATAAGGACATGAGACAGATTCAATCCTTTTGAACAGCGGTGAGTCACCGCAGATCGAATGACTTCACAAAATCAATCATCTGCAAGTTAACCAATTTACTGATGACGTACTTGTGATGACCGAAAGTTTGAGTGCTCAGCCTGCTATCCCAGAGGTCGCCGATTTGAAACTCCATGCAGTTTTATCAGATATGCACTGCTGATGGATCCAAGTAAGGAAGAAACAGCTATACGCGGGCTCTTGGCTGTTCAGCATAGATTCGCCTCACTAACGGGTTGAAACCCCAACTGAAAATCATCAAATCTCACACTACCGTCAGTATATAAGTAGTTTAGAGGAAGATGAGTGATGCTTCCATCTGGGAGACCGGCAAACGCGTGTGAAGCCATCATATCTTGTCAGAGTGGGACTTAGTCACATTGTTAGCAGGCTTCTGGTCGCCGAACGACTGTGCTCCAAGAACTAGCCCAGGGGTCACGGGTGTTTCTTGAGAAGCGCACAGGTGATGTTTCGCAGTATGGCTGAAGCTAGAGAGATTCAGTTAGATTCATTTGAGCCTCTCGCATAACACAGACCAGTGTGTAAATGGGAGCAGCTGGCGAATAACATTCAGCTGGGTCCAAGAAGAACATAAGGTTGGCAGATCTGGACCTCAGGGCCTGAATCTACCTGATAAACGCAAACTCGAAGCCTGATCTGGTCGTGGCCGTTCCTCTTTCTGTCGCAACGGCGATATCCAGGACATATAATAGAACACTCCGCTTGGCTTGCACAGTAATTCAGTAGATTACCGCTCAAGCCACCGTCAGAATTTCCACTTTAGCCCAGAGGAAAGCAGTGCAAGTTGCAGTGTACGAGAGGACTCCGGTTGCCACTAAGGATTCACTCGATCTATGAGCGTGAGGAGTCTTCCCCCGATGCTGAAATTTTTTTCTTGCAGACTATCGTGAGGGCATGTTTTCAGTGGAAATTATCACGTATATTGCCTGATTGAGGGAACCGCACAATCAGTGAATCTAAGCTTGCTATCATTTTCAACATGTGTTTAGAAGCAAAACCAAAATTTCGTAAAAGTTATCTTCATGTTTTTACTGTATTCGCTGATATGTCGCCAAAATACTACTGTAATGATATCATGCATAGTGACATCGCACTACGTGCCATTACCCTGGTTTCCGCAAAACTGAGCGCCAGCGGCCCCGCGCCACCCATTCCACAAGCTCAGAAATGAATGTGGACTGCTCGCTGTCAGATTTCATTGGATTCAACAAGCGAAAATCCTGAGAATTCGTGCTAGCTGACCCATCGGGATGCTGTTTACAAATACCTCCGAGCTACTCACACTAGCCGTGTGTCCGAATAACTCAAGGCAACTTACAACTGATAAAGAGGTAGCGTTCTTCTGGAACGATCAGCTTGGAAGTCTCTTCTGCAATTTAGCTACTGCTACTCCGGGATGTTCGGAGGCAATTTAGCTACTGCTACTCCGGGAGTGTTCGGAGGTCAGCTGTCCCTAATAACCGAACAGCACATCATTTGGACGGATATGTCACGTGCAGGACACGGGCCAGACGACGGCATGCCCTGATTGGTCAGAATGCCAGCCAATCCGAGTCAAGCACCTTGACGCTTCTCGCCCCACAATTAGATTCTGGCACGACCTTGTGGAACACATTGTGATTAGTCTATAAATACAGTTGTAGTATTTTCCCTTTGTCTCCATAAAGGGCTGTGTAGAGCAACCGTGTCTTTTGATATACCATAGTGGGCGAAGCAGGAAGCCAAGTGACCGATACAGAGTTGCACTACCGTTCACCAAGACACAACAGGGAGACAAACGCTGTAGCACGATAAACGCAGGCACCTCTTTTTCCCAGTTGTGATTTTTCGAGTTTGTAGAGATGTCCACAAGTACTTTCCATTTGATATTTCAAGCTCACAAACGACTGCCTTCCTCTAATTCTTCGAAATCTACTTCGAATGTCACGTTGTTCCTAGAACAGTCGTTTATTGTAGTCTCTCCATAGAGGGACAGTTGTATCAGCTATATCTGACCGGATCCGAATGGGCTTCTAAAAAACTTGGTTTTACGTCTGAAGTACATTGTGTCACGATTTTCAACGGATAATGTGTCTAGAACCAGTATGGAGAGGGTGCTTAAATAGATAAAATAAGCCAACAAGTTGATGTTACTACCTATGAAATGATTAGCATTAGACCAGTGTTATTTGATGAGGACGTCATTCTGTAAGTGGAGTCAGTCTGTGCTGAAAAACCGGGAATCCTGGTAGATCTGTTTTATTCTTACTGAAAAGCCAGGGAGCTTTAAAACGTGGACCACTGTGGTGCACTGAGATTATGGATAAAGCACAGGATCGCAGGCTCTTTTCCAAATAAACCCCTCCACCCAAAAAAGGTTGAAAAAAGAGGATATGAAATTAGTTTCTCGGCAGATCCCTCCACTGCTGGCGAAGGACTCGCCCCACGTGGTTTTTACCGCGGGATATAAGCGTTTCATCGATCTCGACGTGCAGACCTTTGGTTGCCGATAACTGTTCGAGTCTGCAAAAGCCGCCGCCAGGCACAAACTTCGCGAAGAAAGTTCTTCCAGTCAACAGTGGTCGTGTGGTTGATAGATAATTCCTGTGAGCAGAATTTGATTTTTGCCAAATTCTTGAACCAGTAATAAATGCGAATAGAATTACTGACCTAAATCCCATCCTAGACCACTCCAGTCAAGTCCCCTTTCGAAGACCGATTTCTTGCCGACACTGTCGGGCATTACACATCCACCTGTCAGAAACAGCGGAGAGTGTAATTTGGCGGCCATTACTGCATAGTGTGCGTACATTAAACTGGAGCTGGCAAAAAGTTGGGGTGGGGGCTTAACATTTCGCACATGCACTTTTTGCATTAGTGGTGGGGCTTATTTGGGAAAGATCCGGATCGCAGGCCAATTCCAGGTAGACAAAATGCAAGTTCCCCAAGGCACCCAATCGATAGGTGACCACGTGACGTGGTTTTCGTGACTGATAGATGAATGGCGCTTGGTCCTATGTGAAAGCTACTTACATCGCTGACTAACCGTCTTTGGCCGGAAGTTTGCGGGTTCGAAACTCGGTGCATTTCGTGAAATGTGCACCGCTGGTGATTCCCAGAAGGATGAAACATCTGTGCATTGCTTCTAGACTTTCATTGCTAGAATGAAGCATGCATTGCATATTACCCCTTACGTTATCATTATTCAAATAGGCTCCACGTGATTTTCAACAATTTGTTTCCCAAGGTACTTAACCTAACGACTCCAAAACCTTTCACGTCATCCACGTTTTGAGTTTGTCCGTTACCTCTTGGGCCGTATATGTGAGTGCAAATTTATCGACCTCCTGCCCAATGCTGCTCAACTCTAACATATTTTTCTCAAGTTGGCCCACTCTGTCGTATTGCGAACCACTTAAAGACAAGTGGACTAGCTATCGACGTTTCTGCTTACCAAGCTGAGGGGCATTCGACCAAGATCAGAACGTATTGATTAATTTCTTCGTAAGTATCGTTCACCATGTTGCCCCAATGTCACCGGCTCTGATCATCAGATTTCTGCCTGTTCCACCGAAATTTCAAGGTGTGAACACTTTTCAACGACAATCCACGTGATTCCAGAAAGGATTTGTTCGGGATTGTGGCCATCATTCCTGGTTAAGCATGCAATCTGACCGTTCGCTAAATAAACACTGTTCGAATGTCATGTTCGTGAATTCTGCTCACTGAGTCTCGCTCACACGGAACCCAGCTAAATCTTTCGCTTATGATGTTTTTGAGCAATTTGAATTCAAGTAGAACATAGGGTTGACGGAAACTTGGGGACTGCGTCTACTTGATAGGCCTCAAGAAGGGCGAAACCGTCGCGAGCTATCGAAGAATTTTCAGCAACCTTGTGAGTAGTGTATTACATCTACCTCGGATAAACTTTGGGTAACACCATAGTCCTTGTGGGCCACGACAGACATCTGCGACGGAAAAAGTAACTTTATCAAGTGACGTCAAATCCTAATGTGGCTGCCAAATTGAAAAACCAAAGTATTACGTTGCCATCCATTGCGGCATGAACTTAGAAAATAAAAAATTACAGACGTTCTTGGAAAACGGAATATTGTCGCCTCTTTCAGGAACAACTTCGTGTTAAGTGCGGCAAACCTTTACACCTTGGGATCATGCCTGGTTACGCCAACTTTCAAGCAAGTCGGTATTCTCAGCGAAACATTTTTTCGACTGCCAGCTAAGCGCACAACTTAGGCACATGAAAGAGGCCGCCGGAGTTTCGGTGTATTTCGTTTGACTTGTCTGTACCGATATTATTGAAAAGGGTGAACTAAAGAGCCGGATAGTGTGAGGCTTTCCTAACAAGTTTTGAGTTCAAATATAGTGGGTCCAAGTAGAACATCGGGTCGATGCCTATTTGATGAGCCACAAGCGTGATGAAACAAATCTTGAGTTGCTGAATAGTTTTCAGCAACCTTGTGAGTATTGCCTCATCAAAAAATCTGAGACCACTATTTTCTCGTCGGATTACCTGGTTTAGTATAACAGAGGACCAACTGGGCTGAACTAAATTTCTACCGACTGCAACTAAGTAACTTACTAAAATGGCTGTTACACCTATGTCCTTCAAACTGTGCGTGATACGTCCTCTTGTTTACACTGTTACATCAACAAGACCTCTCGGAATCGAACGATCCAGAGTGAGCGAACGTTCTTCATGGTGAACTGTGCATTTCGGTACACCACTGTCCTTCAATTTCAGAGTGAAGTGGTGGACTTTATGCGTAACCTGTCCGCCTATTCTTATCCGCATAGTATCACGTGCTTATGAGTGTGAAGGTTGATGAAAAACTGATAATCACCATTTCGTTGACGAAACACTACTTATCAGGTTGCTGAAAACCCATCAACCACCGTACGTGAGGCTCATCAGGCAGCCCCGAGTTTCCAGCACCTCACTATATTCGACTGAAGCGCGTCGACATGTCTAACCATACTTACTGATATCGTTAGAAGAAAGCCTGAGAGACGTGCCTCGGACAGGATGTACCAGTTCCCATAGTGAATGATTAGAGGATATTCTTCGATCGCCGCATTTGTCCAGACGTGATTACTTCGGTGTATTCAGCGTAGACTGGTGGCAACGCGCTCTCCTTGCGACCAGACTCTTCCCACCCGGTTACTAAGCTCCTTTGAGAACGAAATAAGGCGTCATTGCTTCCCGCCTTCAGTGTGAAAAATGACCACTGTTTTAGAATGGAAGAGGAAAAACCCCAAGGAATGTAATGAGGATAGAAAAAGCCCTACTCACAATATATTTTCAGGAAGGACAGTACTACTTACAAGGTTGCTGAAAACTTTTCGATGGACCGCGACCGGTTTCGATCTTTCACTTTCGGCTAATCTTGTAGGCGCAGTCTTCCAGTTTTCGTCCACTTGAACTCAAATTGGACTGATTTCGACAAGTAAACTCATTTGCGTATCAATTTGGTTTTCAAAGAAGAGACTCAAGTGAATCTCTCGTTTACGATACAATACTCATGGCTAACATTATTAGAAATTGATGGCAAAGAACAACCAAGAGGAGTTCTTTGAGGAGGATTCTGGTACTTGATTTCCAAACCTGCCTCTTCGTCCCTCAGTTGCCCAAGGACAAACCAAGATCCCGATCTTTAATTTCTAGTGCAGTGATGGAGTGTCAATGAATTTCAGCCCCCCAGGACACACATATCTATTGATTAGACCTCATGATCGGGCTCACTAATCTACTCGACTATCCATTCGAATTACGAGGAATGCATTTCACATTCGTGCAGATGCATCTTCTTCGCGTTCATCTAAAGTACTTGATCATTACGAATTCCTCTGTTTGACGACAGCCAGTGGCAAAAACCTGTGATTTGAACAGACAGATCAAAATTTTAGGAAGTTTGAGCACTCTGAAAATGAATCCGACAAAGAGTCCGGAATTACTTTCCACATTTTTTTGTGACCGCCGAGGTCGAACACCAAAACTGACGCGGCGGAGACGTGGTATTAGCTGATGTGTCCTCTGGGTAGTGTTTTCAGTGGTTACACAGTACGACAAATAAACGCCGCGCCAACCTGCGCTGATGTTAGTCGAAACGCACAGGCGAAAGGTGACTGTTCACGAGTAAAGCGNAAGCGCCTTCAGGTTTGAACCAATGTACCAGGAGCACTGGACACCCAGAGAATGAACTGTGGACCAAGTGAGGTCGTTCTAAGAGGCCTGAGGCTCACGACTAATGTAGGGTAGTGTATGCGTGTTTTGGAGGCACAACATAGATTAACAGACAGGCAAAGCAAGCTTTTAGTCATCGATGCCTGCTGCCCAGTTCGACTTAATGCAAAGACTGAAGGCTTTAATGTGTACGAGATATTTCGGCCTATTTTTCGGGCGATAGTTCAGGAACCTTATGATTAGTGAATTACGTCTATACAACGTATCTTGATATGTCGACAATCAAACACGAGGTGCAGCACTTTATGTTGAGGAGAAATCATCAGTCGGAACTGAACCGAGTGCCTCGTGAAAATTAAAGTCCTCCACACCCATGGAAGACGTTTTGGTAAGACGCTTCACTCAAGATCTTGATGGTTTCCAGGGGCCCAGGACTGTACGCAAAAAAGCCGTCCAGTATAGTCTGAGTAGATGTTGTGAACCTATAAGACATGTTATGAATAAGGGCGGTGCGCTCGGCGCACCGAACGCAGGAACCAAATGCACTGCGTCCCAAATATTTGTTCCATCTAAACATGCTACTCGTTGAATAATCAGCAGCGTGATGAAATCCTCGAATGCACGCTAAGAAACCACAGGCCATATAGGTCATCTTCCCCAAGGCTGTTCAACAGCCTTGGTTCAATTAAGTCCTTCCTGGCATAGCATTCCGCGTATTCACTAGTCTCGTGTTACTTGCAATGGTCTAAGCCAACTTTTTGTTTATGGTGTAAATGAATTCCTGAATTTGAACAAACATTTGGCGACATATCTCCACATGGAAATCTAAAACGGTCGCATTGTGAAGTTTAATTTATCGCATGAGTTATAGTTCCTAAGACACCCAATGTGATTCAGTGAACTACCACTATCGAAAGAGTAGTTCCTGAACAAGTTTCCTTCATTTGATATAAACAATTGACCTTGATTCGGAATGCTACTTAATGATATAAGCGTAAGGACGGATACTACTGATAAGGCATGCGAGAAGCATGTGGTTTACTCGTAACTCCGCCTAGCGTCTAATGGAAAATACACTCCATACGGTTTATTAAGGAACTTCTGGAACTGCTTTACAGCGTTCTTTTACAATGGCGTGGCAGTCCACCTTGATTCGAAAGGCTGCTCAGTGACATAAGTGCAAGTTCAAACAAACAGATAACTCACAAACCGGGAGATTTCGTGTCGTAGGGTAAAAGAGGTAGGATTGCGGGACAAGGAGTTGGCACCTTCCCTTGTAACAACCAGATTATCTTTGTATTTATCAGCTAAAATCACTAGTCCTGTAGGCGTCAATTTCAGTTCATTGTTTACCACGGTTTCAAATAATGTAGGATTCACCACACTCTTGTTCAGAGATTTGCATCGCTCCGAATACTGACGTGGTGGCACTTAAAGCGTAGATGTTTTGATGTTTCACAGGATCAGCCAACCATGACGCTCATCATCATATACTTTTTTCAATGCGCACGATACTCAACGGAGTACATATTCGAAAGTAAGGTAAACCATTTGTGAGCTTTTTGTGAACTTCATTGGAAGACAGAGAACAGAACCTCGTTTGGCACCCTGATGTATTTGAATCATTAGGCGGTATATTGAACAAGAAACGTCCTAAATGATTGACTCTATGAATTTGTCGACCTCGTAGAATCGGGGGCAATGACTCAAGATTCCTTTCAATTCCATCAGATACGTGTTTGTCAACCCGGCTGCCCCCGGACAGTTTTTGATCAGTTCTCCAGCAGGATAGATCGACTCATCCCGAGGCTTCACAGTTAAAGGTCCTTGCATGTTTGAGAAAGCGGAAAAGTGAATAGTTAAGATGTTAGAAAAACTACGGGATGGAACGAAAGGAGCGAGTAAAAGGAGAGACCTATTAGAACGCTTTCAACAGAGAAGAGTGGTTTGTCTAGCGCACAGGGGACACTGATGAGTAATCTCCCAGCTGTAACACTTTCGGTGTCTTGCTGTCATGTCACCAGAGAATAGCACAAGAGCCAAGATGCTACCAGACTGCTAAGGCCTACGCCATCGAGATGCCTTAGTTGGGCTGGAATCATGGACCTTCCGGCCACCAAGTTCGCATTGTCACCAACAAGTTAACTGGATCTTAGCATTGATAGATACATAGAAGCCTTTGCTTCTAGAGGATTCAAGCCTAATGCTCTTATGGTGACTGGCCTCTAATCAATCGAGTCAGCTAGTATGACCAAAATCGATTTATGTGACTTACCACATCGGGGTTCATACACAGACATCATTATGGCCGCCTGGAACTTCTTGATATGAAGACATTCATGTGTTTCATAGCCATACTGACAAGTGGCTGTCGACACCAGAAAAACTAAGACCACAACTCCCTCAGTAATCATGAAACCCATTGACGAAGAAAAAACGTACAACATATCCTTCAACCTGCTGTTAGTTTTTATGTTACAACTGGGGCTGATCTAATTGGACTGTTGCATACATTGCACCTGTGAACTGCTCCAGTTCAACTTCTTGGACTTCTACTCGAACAGGTTGAGTAAGTCATGATCAGGCCACTCCCCTGAACAACAGCAGAACAGATGGTAGTTTGTAACGAGTTTCTGGACAGTAGTCACTGATTTCATAGTTTCCGTTTGAGTGAGGTCGGTTCATTCATGCGTTTTTAACGTAATTCCTTTGCAACCATTCTGAGATTGCGTGATGACTGACAAGTGGCTGTCGACACCAGAAAAACTAAGACCACAACTCCCTCAGTAATCATGAAACCCATTGACGAAGAAAAAACGTATAACATATCCTTCAATCGGCTGTTAGTTTTTATGTTACAACTGGGGCTGATCTAATTGGACTGTTGTATACATTGCACCTGTGAACTGCTCCAGTTCAACTTCTTGGACTTCTATTAGGACAGGTTGAGTAAGTCATGATCAGGCCACTCCCCTGAACAACAGCAGAACAGATGGTAGTTTGTAACGAGTTTCTGGACAGTAGTCACTGATTTCATAGTTTCCGTTTGAGTGAGGTCGGTTCATTCATGCGTTTTCAACGTAATTCCTTTGCAACCATTCTGAGATTGCGTGATGACCCAAAATCTGTTCTTCAAGATAGCGGGTTAAGTGCGAAAATGGAACCTCCGTATACAACTCAGCGAGTTCACTGTATGCCTGCTCACCACGGGAGACTTCGTTTCGGCGTTCTTTTCAAACTCGCGTTGTGATGTCGGTAGAATCAGTTCAACATTCTCCTGTTGGCGATCCCTAAAGCAGATGGTTTTCCACATCGCCGCCTACGTTAATTCCCTTGTGAAATTACAGAATGAGTAGTATTGCTGTATTGAGAAACATTTATACTCACGGTCACTCCATATCCCATCAACTCCTCTACAGCGACCATCTTCGGGCAGCTTAGCAAACCGTCACGACGAGACTGGACCTTACCGTGGTGTGACGGTTTGCGCACCTCATCGACACATTGAGCTATACTGGAGAGTGTCCCCGTGACACTCACAGAGTCTCTCATACTAGGTTAGTCA
>NW_008751701.1:991231-1014971 GCF_000715545.1 Opisthorchis viverrini | reverse complement strand
ATTACCTTAGCAATAACTATAGAGACTCACGGGCAATCTCTCCCAAATTTATGCAACGCTACCATTGGTTTAAACGGCGGATTTCCTGAGCAATCAGCTTTTTGCCTCCGAGAGTCTATTCTTTGCCAGGTATAGAGAGAAGTAATGTTCTTCAAAGGGTGGTGTTTTATTCCGTGAATCCTGTCGTATAAATCAACATAAGCCTTGAATTGACGATCTCAAAATACCGCGGTGGACCGAAACTTCTGAGGGGACTGTGGAGCGTTTTTCGTGTCTAGGAAGTTGTATTAGTTCTGACTGTAGTGTGGCAGGTGAGATGAATGCACGAATCTGCAAGGCTCGCGTCGCGTTTGCTAATTTGAGACACCTATGATATCAAGGCTGTATATCCTTGAATCTCAAGAAGCGTGTTAACCAAGCTGTAGTATGGGTTGTTTTGTTGTATGGCTGTGAGACTTGGCCTATTTGACAAGCGGGACTGAGAAGTCTCCAGGTGTTCGACAGTCTTTGTCTCAGAACTATAGCTCGTGTGGGTTGTTGTTTTCGAATCCGTAATGAGGTAATTATAGAGCGCATTTTCGGTAGTGCAACGAGTACTTCCATTGAAGAATATGTCCAGCACCAGAAGCTGCGTCGTTTGGGTCATGTGTTGTGTATGCCAAACCATCATTTGCCGAAGAGAGTGTTGTTTTCCATGCCCAATTCAGAGTGACGTAAGCGCAAATGTGATCAACCCTTGACATCACAGAGTATGAAGGAAATCACAAAACCCTTGGATGCTGTCGGTGCTACTCGCCTTCCAGAATGGGGCTGCATGATCCCCACTGCGCCTGGTAGGAGCAATACAAGATATGGCTGCCAATCGATGTCACTGGCCTTCTTGTTGTCAGTTTTTATCCGGATTTCCTGAGTGAATGTCTGGAGATGTAGGCATTCCGGAATAATTGTGCTAAGCTAGCACTAAGTCCCTCCCCCGTCCACCTTTATTCTTTTCTTTACAATAAGGCTTTCAAATAAGTCATGGTTATACGGCAGTGAAGCATCGGTGTTGAGCACTGATGTCATGCTGTCGATGATGATGATGATGCAAAGTGTGTTGGATATACGCTATGGCAAGTCAGCATTAGGAATTACAATCTGAGATTTCCTTCTGTAAATGAAGCCAGTGTGTGGTGAGAAGAACTCGTTACTCGTAATTTGAGTAGTCGTCACTCGAGGAGCAAGTCAATATGTGACCCCAGAATGTGGATCTCGTGATTGAAGGACCCATGGCGCTACATGCTGCGTAAGTGAAAACTACTCACATTGCTCGTCAACCAGTCGTTCCAGCCACCACTAGCCGAAAGGTTGTGGATCCGAGTTTCGTGAGCTGCGCAGTGCTGTTGATTCACCAGAATACTGAACATCTGTACGGTGCTGCTCGGCTTGACATATGGGGCGAAAACCCACTTTCAGATTTGTAAAACTTTTCACGATACAATCGCGTATATTGTGTGCTGAAAAATTTTCAAGCAACGTAGGTGCTTAATGGGTCTCTCCGTGAGCATCCTTTGTTTACGACAACTCTGTCGTGACTCTCCTTTAATATTCACACACACTTTGTTGATGACAATGTAATAGTTATGTACGATCCGATTTTTTTTCACAAAATCCATGTAACTATTCTCCTGAGTTTAAGAATGACGACTACTATGCCCACAGACTTTCAGAAGGCTGATTGATGTCTCAACTCACAGTACGGGAAACCCTGCCAAACATGTTTGACAGTCAAATCTAATGTGTCTTCATTCATTCAAAGTTGTCTTTTGTTGTCCACTTGTTGGAAATGTGACATATGCTTCGAAATATCGCCTTTTAGGTTGTCATAAATAAACTTCAAAGAAGCTGCATGTGTTAATTTCAACCGAAATATTCAACTTAACTAAAGTATTGGAGGAAACTGTGTCACGTGATGAGTTGGTGACGATGAATAACTAAATGAGCGGTAAACACACTCATCATGCCCTTGGAACGCCCAGGACGACTAAAGATTAGTCAAACTTCCTGCGATGGAACTTGGTAGGACAAACACAAAACGCACGCGAGTATCGCTCAACCGCTCATGCAGTTCAAATGTTCTATCCGTCTCGTCGACTACCCGTGTTCTATATCGTATGAAATCACCCCTCAAACAAGCAAGAGGGTCACACTCTGACTACAAAAAAGCGCAAAATCGCGAGATCATCATGAGGAGTAACTAAATACAGGCTACGGATAATATGGGCTTGCATACACAGTCACGTGTACACACACGACAAATGATAAGGTCCGCTTCCAGTCAGTTGGAATGCTAGCCCGATGGTCGTCTACTAGGAATTTCCAGTGCAATAGATCAGAAATGGTCTTTTTTCAAAGGTTCATCGAACCTGACATAGATGCCTAGAAAACCGTCTGAGGACTGATGAACTAAGTCAATTGTCAAGCGACCAAATTGCCATATCTTGTCATCCTTTGTCATTTGAGTAATGTCTGCCACGTAGACACTGGTTTTGTTTTAGTGGACTTTCCGAATCTGACAAGGCGTGAGTCCGCTTGTCGAGGTTGGGCTCTACAGAGCTATTCAGAAGGAAATTCTGAAATTCCGAGATTTTTTGGACGGCTCCAAGGAAGTTCTCGAAGGATACAAAATACCTAGTTTCTAGTGTTTCCTATACCTTAACTTCAGAGCTGGGACTCTCACGTCGCTCTCTAGTGATTGGTCAGATTTCAACTGACGAATCAGAATTCCGCTTGCCCGCTGGCCCCTTGCCCACCAATCATATTCAGCTATTGTCGGAGCCAATTTGATGCTTGAGATACCTCAAACGACCATGCGTCAGCTCGCAACAGGCCGTCAGACTATCCAAATATTTTGTAGACTAACTGCCCGAGTCTTGCAGTTTGAATCTTATGAGTTAGCATCCAGAAAATCGGTAAATCTGATTTGACGTCCTGAATTTGAGCGACGTTGAGTGACAAAACCTGCAAACACGATGTCAAGCAACAAAAAGCAAACAAGAAACGTGATTATCACTCAATTTGATCCGCATGAATAGCGTATTTTTTTAGTCTAAAACAATGCAGGTTAACGTAGGCTTCGCTGCTTAAGATCGTTTGGCTGTAACACCCTCTCGGTGCGCAGATGTCATGCAACCTGTGTCTGTGCACGCCTAGGCAAAAGTCGTGATGGAAAGGTCGTGCTCGAACCATGAACTTTCCGATCGGTACATTCGTGCTCTACTCATCGAGTCCCTCCTCTTTGTTTAGTTTTATTACCCAATTCTCGCCCACAAGGATAGTCATTCTCCCCACTCGAAAAAAGCCAATTTTGGCACGATGGTTTTGGTTCACGACGTACCGAATGTTTCCCCGTTAGCACCTCTCAACAAGATCAACTGGTTTCTTGACAGCCCTCAATTTGTGCCCCACTGAACGTGGGGCAGTTTGCACTTTGGAGATAACATTCGGCTACCCAAACTGGCCACCTTATTTCTATCTAAGCTTTGTAATATAGCACCTGTGAATTCATGGGGTGAAAAAAAGACTTGAAAGGTGTCACATACAGAAAAAACTCAATCACTAGTTCCTGGTCTTTACTGTGCTGGTCAACAACCAGTCCAAACATTGTGAGAACTTCACTCGTTGAGGATACGCCATGAGCTGATTACTAGAAATGACCCTTCAGCTGTTACTCAACAGAGTCCACGTTGGTCCAAACCCAATAGAAAATTTTTTAACAGCGGACAGAAACAGAGAAATTTTAACGTTTGCAATTCGCCACTGGATCTGGGCCCGAAAATTCTCCTAATCCATAGGGTCCCGTGGGAAACAGAGAAGTTCGGCAGTTGGGTTGGACTCGTTGTTATCGCCGACAGGTCTCGAAACACTGATGCTTCGCTTCTGAAAAACCATAATTCATTTGGAATTCTTATTGCGACCGGAAGGAATTTAAGTGGATAGGGAAAAAACCAGACTGCTAGTTTACCAAAATCATTCCGAGGGGTCAACCTCAGATACTAGAAATCGGCAACAAAAACGTCCTTGACGTCGGTTGGCAGCCATATCTTACAGCTCGTCCAATCAGGCAGCCCGGGGATCACAGATGTCGTCATGGGATTCGTCTTGCTGACAGTAACAAAACTTTCCACCAGATCAAACGGGAGCCACCTCTCTGCTCGTGTCACTCTGATTCGGGTACGAAAAACGCTCCTTTCATTGGCAAACGATAACTGGGCATGCGCAAAACATGACCTGACCAAGGAAGCTTTTCGTGCTGTACACAGGAGTTGATGAAAATTCTCGTCAGACAACCGAACACGCGCAATCTAAGACTTCTTTTTTGAGTCGCCCACCAACCTGGTTATGAGACAACGGTTGTCAAGGGCCTGAATACGTCTCAGTCTGCCGCTCGAAGAGGCCAAGTCCCACAACCGCACAACGAAACGGCCCGTACTGTACTCTGGTGCACTCGTCGTTTGAGATTTCGGGACATATTACCACCGTGTCTCAAATTTGCAAACGCGACTCGAGCCTTAGAGATTCGTAAATTCGCCTCATCTGTCACACTACAATCGGAACTTACACAAGATACGCGAAACTTTCCACAATTCCCAGTACATCTCCTTGTATGGCAAGTGCTTGCCTGGTCAGCAGCCCGATTAAGCCCATCAAACAAACCTTAAGGTGAAGAGTACTCAGTTCTCAGATTTCGGAAAGGCCATGTGGAACATATAGCATTAGAAATGTTTTCACAGATAGGTGCATTGTTACCATAAAACATTTTCTGGCTACCGGAATACACAAGAGAAAATAACCAGATTGCTTAGCAGATCAAGTTGCCAGTAGTCCTGGAACGAATCACAATGATCAGCTGGTACTCAGTGTCGTCGAGGTTACTGTGCAACGCCCGTAAGCGAAGCTTTTACTCTGAAGCCTGTCTTGGCCACTTGTTCTATGAGTAGGCGTCACTCGTTCTTCAGTTGATCATGGCTGGATAATATTTACCTTAGAATTACTGCAGACAGATGCATTCTTCGTGCGCACTAATGAGTGTTATGAAAACCAAGAGTGCTTTGAACCAGTTTACACTACCATGAGTCACGTGATTGAACTCCTGGCCCCCTAACATTAATGGCAATCCAGGTGGCATTATGATGTGTTTTGGCGAAGTTGCGGAATCTGGACTGCTCAGGTGAGCAGCTTGGTTCCTTGTGTATCCACTGAAATTGACAGTTGGATTGCAAAAGTTTCATCACCAGTCGATATGATATTGCCAACGCGCTGCTGAAATGGTAAATTTACCCTTATATGCCTGCGTTTACATAGCTCCTAAACGGAATCTAGTTTCCCCAAAGTGATTGGATGACCAGCAGACGTTAGTCGATTGGTCAGCTTGAAACCCGAGTTGGGCTATTGAACGAAGCGAGAATATGCAAGTAAATGAGAAAACATCACAACTCATTTACTCAGCTGAATAATCGAATCACGTGAAGACTAGCTTGCGATCATGTGGCGCTCAATAGTTTTCACAATATCCCAGCCGATTTTGCCTCGAAACTCGCAGATTTTACTTTCAAACGCTTATTCAACACTTATTTTACCATCTTACAAAACTGCGATTGTCTCACCCCACACAAGTTCACTTTTCTCCCCTGTGTAGCTCTCCTGGAAAGAACTGAGTAGTCTTAGTTGTTGATGGTTGCGCAGTTTGTTCAAGTCAGTCTCATTTGTATTCTGGCGCGATTGTTCTGGTTCATCCATACAATGGGAGAAAAGCACTGGATTCGAGTTTTAATCTTAGCAGAGCTCATTAGCAGTGCGTATCATTGTCCGCGTTGAGGTTTGAACTCCAGACACCTGACAGCAAATTTCAAGCGTCCGTTACGCTACCTGAGTACGAAGTCTTTAAAATCGAGCCAGTGGATCGATACAACTAGACTAATTGCTGGGTCCTCGTTTGGGGAGGCTGGCTAACTAATCCGATTGCTTAAGCGTAAACACATCCGGCGCACATACAGAATGGATGATTCAAGTGCGTCCAACGTAGGGCGGGCCGAGTCGTGGTGATAAGTTCATTCCACACGTGCAGACCTCGAACTCCATCATGACCAAGAGCATGCACTACTGGTGAGCTCATATACGGGTCGTACTCAAGTGCAGTGCCTCCATCACAACCAGAATAATTGCTTCGGGACAGGACGAGAACAAAGTAGTCTTAGTTGGTGAATGGCCCCTGAATTTATCGACTGTACGAGTGAGTAGTATTCTGTTTGCCTTAGACTGTGGCTCAGTACGATGTATCAACAACGCTAATGAATAGCAGCCCCGTTGGTATCACACTGATCCATCATACAAACCTTCACTTTTCATTCAAGCGCGTCGTCTCCTAGGTGCCAGTGAAGCAAACCGCCAAGGATGTCGTCACTTCCAAAATGTCACCTGGACTCGAGACTGTCGTCTTAAACAAAGGTTGCGTGCGAGCCAACCGTAACTACCTTTCTCTTCTCGAACAGCAAGGGTGAGAAAGGGCTTTGACGCCGGAACAGGCAGCCGACTCAAGATCGGTTCCAACCGTCCAAAAAAAACAACCTCTCTTCCCCTCGCCATCACGATTTCTTTGTGTGATTGTAGACAAAGTTTCCCCTTCTTGAACTAAGACAAACCACACCCAAATGGACACAAGACTCCTGGGAAAGACAATTTCAGCATTTGGTTTACACAGGTGCGCTCTTTGGTTCGATTTCTCCCGAAATCGATTGCTCTCAGGGTTCCCGCCATTATACGGCAGAAGGACCAGTCAGTAAGTCAACTAACGTGGAAGCTTGAGTTTTCTGATTCTTGCATTTACTGGTATGCTGGGGCTTCGATGTGATGTTCACACAGACGATCGAACAATGGTATTTTTACTTCCTTCAAGGTTTGGTGTAAACTCTACGAAATAACTCCATGAAGAGAGAGAGAGGCACCCTTTTAATTGATCTTCCTTCCTGTAAGTTATGGCAATCTATGATGAAAAGCTGAGAATCGCCTTACAGGTGTTTTTTTTCGCGGGAATCATGAAGACTGTGTAGCTCACAAAGCAAAAAGGAAACGAAAATTCGGCTCAGTCATCTTTCAACCTGGTAACTCCTGTTCCGTGGCTCCTCGAGCGGCGACTTCTGAGTGGAAGTTTCTCTCACCAGGTGCATATCGTCATTCGCCTTCAAGTCCTTAAACTGATTCCACCATGCGGTGAACACAGTTCATATATCATTGTGGCAGTATCCTGTTTCAATTTGTGGCAAAAGTGAATGGCAAATGGCTCTTCATAGACAAACAAAATATCAGAGTTTAATCGTCAGAGGTTCTGGCCTATTCGTGATATCGTGCCCAGGTAGACAAGACACTACAAAGTTCTCCTATGCGGCCACCTGAGTCCCACATCCGGCATACACTCCCAGCACAGGTAGACTGTCCTACAAGAATGCTACCGTCAGTCAGCTTTGTTTGGAACCTTCATCCAACCGACAGAGATTTGTAGCGACGATGCTAGTGATCGTGTTCCTTCCAATTGAACATTTTGAATGTTGCACAACAGCACCGGAGGCGTGAAGAACAAGGATCAAGTTTCAAAATGAATGCACCTGGTGGAACCAACGAATAAATGAATTTCGGCAACCGATGAGTACATTTTCCATGACTTCTATGCCGTTCACTACACAGAACAGCTGGGATTAGTTGTGATAAAGATGAAATGGGGTTAGGGAAATCTGTGCGTGGTATTCTCAATGCCTGACATCCGATTCGAATGCGGTGAAGCCACTGGAAGCATGAGTCTAGCTGAAGAGCTACACTCGTTGGTGATGGGGTAGATACGAAGGGATTAGATCGATGGGTGAACATGCGGGGTGGGTGGGGGGTTGCTGCTCTGGCTTTCATACTTTGCCTCCAAGTCATTGTTTGACCGCCTCTGGCTTTCTTCCACCCTATAACTAAAAAGTTACAAACTATTGAAAGGAAAAGTAAACTCATTATATGCACCCCGTTTCTTTTAAAACTGAACATCCTCACGCGTGTTCTAGAACCTTCGTGGATATTCATTGGCTATCATGAAATTGTAAACAAACTCTACAAACCAGTTCCACAAATTCCGTAACTCCGCGATGCGGAGTTGAGACAAAACCACACACTACTCGCATGCCTCATCAGTAGTGTCCACCGGTACACAGGTAATATTATTACCATTGACCGGTTAAAGGTGCCACCTGCCAGCTCTTCTTACTTTCGGCAAAATACCCCACTTATCTCAGTATAGTACATCGGTGTCAAGTTGCTACTGAATCACCTCGAGGCTGAGAACAAGCATCAAGGAGAACACCACGCCCGAATAGGTCTGGTGTTTCCGAAAAGGTTTGGTGACAATCGGTAGCTTTATTGCTAGGCAACGTTTCGCTTTTGACACAAAAGCTTCGTCAGGCCAAGTGTGACTAGGTTCCGAGGTTGGTGGAGATTTAAGGCGGAAGGTGTTTGGTTACAGCCACCATTTGTGCGAAAGCATTGTCTTCTCTGGTCCCTCCGACGAACCTGACCTAGTGGTCACTTCTTGTCTGATGACAACGCACATCAGACCAATCCTGTTTCGTAACTCAGACGGTTAGATGTGGTTCTGATACCCTTCGTTTGGACTAATGCGTAGGTAATGCTATGCGCCTCTTTACTCCACTGTAACTGTGTGGCTACAACAGCAATCTGGGAATTTCCGGAATGTTCTGCAACAAACCTAGTGCGTCACAAAATTGTGGAACAAATGCCCGTCCAAATCGGGCCGTGTATGCATTACTGATGTGACTTGATTTGCTGCAGAATAGCTCCAATAAATTTCCGAAATACCGTAATATCTTCAAAAAAGCGTCCTTCCAAGTTGAACTAGCCTGTAGATGAGATCACCTTCTGTCTCCCAACAGGAAACAAACTTTCGTCTATGTCCTTTTAGAGAGACCGTCACGTCTTCTTTGACCATTTCGGTGGTCTACCGATATCGTGCAACTGTACTTCGCGGAGTTCCAACTGGCTTCAAAACACCAGATATTGTATATTTTGATGGATACTCGCTTTAAGATTCAAGTTAACACTTGGAGAAACTTACAAGTGGACAATCAAGAGTGGTCTCGACTGAAGGGTAGCAATTTTTCTAATCATAGCGATACATGTCCGTATAACAATATAGGACCCTCAAAAATTTACCTTTATTCCGCCATCTTAGTGGTGCCAAATTGCACGGAAATCCAGTGCGCGATTTCCGAATCCTGATCTCTGGTCCTGTGAGATTTCGCTTCATGGACATATCAGGATCGGTCTCTGTTGGAAGCTGGTTGTTGGTGCTAGAATGCGTCAGTTTCAAGAGGAACTTCACGTGATTGATACAGTTCTCCGAGAGGGAATCTGTATCTGTGTCTGGAAGGAGCACTGCGGTTGAGAGAATCGAATGCCATGACTTGTGGTGATGTATCTTACAACCCTGCAGTCTCTTTCAACATCGTTGGTGTCAGTGCTGCGGTCCTAATTTCCACCATCAAATAACATTTCCATTACAAATTCAGTCGCGGCATCTTATTTCCTCTCAGGTATCAAGCGTTCTAGCACAAAGTAGCGTTGCATTCAGTGCAGCCACAGTCGTTTCGCAGCTTACCATCGACCAATGTCACAGACTGTTGTGTACCGATCGGTCATCCTGTTCGACCAATCACGTTTTCGCGTCATATTAGGCTGGGTAGTATGAATGTTGGCCGGTTCGGTGACCTGATCTGTGCGCACCGTGAGACAGCGTAGAGCAAGACAACAACGTTTCTCTTACAGAAGGAAGATTAACATAGTGAGATACCAACATGATATTGTTTGGATTCATATTCTATTGATTATCGGGTAGTTTGACCTTTGATATCATGCACGCAGAGGCCGAAAAACGTGCACCCGATGAGTGAGACTTCAATCTAAGTGGTCCTCACTCGAGGAGCCAGTCAACGCGTATGGCCACGTGATATGCAATCTGTAATTAAAGAATGAGTACTGCTCTGTTCCAAGTGCGAGTTAATCACTCTGATGATCAGCCGCTCGTGATCGAACGACTAAGTGTCCAAACTAGCGGACGGGATATCGCGGGTTCTGAACTTTCTATCGAATTTTTGGAAGACATACATCAAACGGAAACAATAATGTCCAATCCCGGACCACGTTACATTGAAAGCTGAGGTTTCATCTCCCATCGAAGCATTTTGAAGTTTTTTGCAACCATTTTTAGGACAGCGGCCTTTTTTCATGCACTCTGGGACGTGAATCACAAGACGTACCGTTGTACTTGGACTGCATTTCTACCGTTGATGCCCTATCTTGGAGACGCTCAACATGGATAGCCTAGACGTATCGTGCAGTATACTTTCGTATGAATTCATCAGTTTGGCATGCGTACGCAGTTACAGGTTACAGGTGAGCGATGATATCGATCTATCAAAAGCTGAACCTCGCGCTCACTTGTCGGATCAAAGCAACGAGCGAGCTACCCTAATGAACTGCCGAAGGTTGTAGGCTTGTCCTCGGTGAATAATTGTGACCTGTCCACAACGGTGAATCTCTTACAACGCCAAGTAAGTTCATTTCTCCAGACTGTTTTCTGACTGTCCGCAGCTTAGCAACATAAATTCAAAGGAACTCAGTCTCTGAAGCCGACATTTCAAACAATTCCAGTGTTTACAAGCACTAACAAACAAGTGAATTTAAACCAGACATTTTCCAAGGACCCTCTCACTACGCAAACTTGAGTCGCGTCAACATACTCCGATTTTCCGATTAGTTCGAACCGACACTTTGCATTAAAAACGGTCAAGGTTTGGATGACAAAACTTCTATTCGACAACGTTTATTTCCTTCAATAACGAGCGTCTTCTAACTTTTGAGAGAGTTGAGAAGCTTAGTGAAGTCCCCATAGGTGTCTTTGCATTGTTCGAATATCCAGTCCAGTTTCTGAAGCTGGTTGGCGGCAATCTGTGTGCAGTTTGAACATTTCGCAAAAAAGCTTTTGAAATCTTTGGAGAAAACGTCCTCCGGTTCCACCGCTAACTCGTCGTCTGCAATAAAATCAAAGTGCTCTGGTGAATCGGGGTTCAAGTTTGCAGAAAATTCGATAAATGCAGAAACAGATTTCCACCCATAACAGATTTTGGTCAACAACTCATCCATTAGAGGTATCTTTGTAGGTGGGATATCAGAATGACGGTTTGTAAGTTCACCAAATCAAAAAATTCACGCTTACCCAGGGCCGAGTCGTAAATCGCACTCAGAACGAGAGAAATGAGGTCCTGGATCATTTCACACTCGTGTGATCGCACCGTCACCACGAAAAAACAAAGTAGCACCTGTTGGTGGTTTAAGGAGAGAATAGAATTGAATCGGGAATTGTGAGCAAACCAGACTGAACATTTTCGGCAATATTATCGCTGACTCTCGTTCTAGGGCTTGTTTCGAATGCCTTGTTTTTATATTAATTGATGGGCGACTATGAGGTCACTTGTGCTCAACCCATCGACCGTGTGTGTCCGTTTATTATCGCACAGCAACGAATTCACTGGAGTTACCATTGGGCAGGGAAATTCAGAGAGTATTCTCACGAAATTGTCCCCTTGCGATATCTTTCCCACCATGCATGCCAATCAATAGGATTTGCACCGGCAAATCGATTCTACTAGCTTATCACTTGAAGAAATCCTCTGAAAATCCTTTGCATGTTTACATCAGTCTCATTCGAAAAATCCTTTCCCGATCACGACGCTCGTTTTGCATTGAGTCCACGCGAAAANGGAATTGGGTTTCGCCCATATCGGAGCTCATCAGTAAAGCACATCCTTGAGCTTGCCAGGCTTCAACTCTAGATGTTTGACGCTCAAGGGGAGATTGTGACAACCGGCGCACGCGGGACACCGGAATTATCACGCCTGATCGGGCAAACGTATTCACGATCAACAAGCAATGTGGTGTCTAAAATATCAGCGAACAACACTCGTTTGCAATTTGTGTTCAAGTAGAACATAAGATTCGCGGAAACCTTTTCATGAAGGAAACTACGCACAAAGTTGCTGAAAACCTCCAACAGCAGTAAAGCACATCCTTGAGCTTGCCAGGCTTCAACTCTAGATGTTTGACGCTCAAGGGGAGATTGTGACAACCGGCGCACGCGGGACACCGGAATTATCACGCCTGATCGGGCAAACGTATTCACGATCAACAAGCAATGTGGTGTCTAAAATATCAGCGAACAACACTCGTTTGCAATTTGTGTTCAAGTAGAACATAAGATTCGCGGAAACCTTTTCATGAAGGAAACTACGCACAAAGTTGCTGAAAACTCTCCAACAGCCCACGACCGGTTTCACCCTTTTTGGGGCTCATCAGGTAGGCCCCGAGTTTTCATCAACCTTATGTTCCACTTGACGGAAACTCTTCAACTAGTCGATTTCAAGATCCATCAGGACCATGAATTACAAACGGACAGCACACTCTACTGGATTGCTTGAGACGGGAAGTTCGTTTCGAGCACACACACACACACAAACTGGTCTACTATACCTTTCTCGAAGTAGTCGTCTGTGGAAGAGTTACCGTGTCCGCTATTCCCTGCATCCTAAGAACAAAAGCCATCAGAAATGGACTTTCACTATTCCTAACAGACACAAATGTGAGTGCACAAGATTAGGCAAGTTAACACACTGATTAGGATGGATGCAGGGAAACGAGTTCAAGTCCGAGATTGACTTCTCGATTGGCAGGTCTTGAACGAGAATACTTTCTAATTTCCTTCGGATTAAACGGAAAGGTCTACAGAATTCTCATTTTCTGTTTACAATACGCACAAATAAGCAGTACTCACAGGACATTGAAGGCTGTGTATCTTCTTTATTCCTCGCGGTATAGCCTCAGCCTTAACATGATTGGTCAGTTGGGAAACGGTGTTTCGTGAATTTATCGGTCAATTTTTGGAAAATGAGAACGTTGCCTCCCAATTAGCAAATCACAATAAGGGGTAACAAACACTAAATAAATGCACACAGAAAAAGAGGAATTACCTACCAAATGTGTACTGATGACGTCTTCTCTTAGGCTGACGTAACTTTTGTATGTCTAACTCGGCGAAACGATCAACAGCTGGCTATCTGATCAACAACCAATAAGCTTATCCGAACTGCGAATAGTTCGACGGAGAACAGCCGCGCGCAGTTTTGTTTAAACAAGTGGACGATAAATGATACATTGACGGTACCCTGTGAAGCCCTCAGTATACAGTGGAGCACCCCACTAGACTTGACGAAGAAGTCCTCTTCCGGGGTACCCGGGAACGTCAGTCAGCCGGCGCATCAGATTTGCGGTATCTGCCCTGCTTAATCAATATGTTCTTACTGCAAATCTGTGAGGTTCATTGATCTGCCGACCGCTAAGATAATGCCATGTTGCTCAGGCCTAGACAGGGATAGTCGAAATTCCACATCTTCAGGTTTCATGAAACAGGTGTTTGGTGCTCCTGGGTTTCTGGAAATTTGTCCTGCATTTTTTATATGTTATTCAATCCAGTGTGAAACCAGATGACGCACAAGCCCGTCCTACATCATCCACGAGATCAAACTTGGAGGTTTATTTACCATGAGCATCAACTTCAGCGTTTGCGTAGAGTCTTTGGATCACATCCAGGTAACTTCCAGGAAGAGGTACCGTTCATCGGATGTAGCTCAATGATCGGGGTGTAGAGTGACTGACTGGAACCTTCATGATTCAAAATGGACCCCTGCACCTCGACCGCTCCTGACTAGTTACAACGAACCTGGTAGCATCTCAGATCTGGTGCTTCCTTTGGTTCGCATGAACGCGCGTCTCTCATTTGAATTCCGACGTCAGCCGTCGTAGTCTGTCTGTGATTTATTTTTCTACGTGTGATCGATTGCTCGCAATTTATTTTAGCCATGTAGATCTGGCTGCGATAAGCGGTTTTTTGCTAGAAGAAACAAGGGAAAAAGAAGATTTTTCGAAAGAAGACTATTCGGACCTTCAAGGCTCCCTACAGGTTGGAATTACCTTTGACAAGTTTTAGTTATTCCGTCTTTTGCAGACCCAGTGGAGGGAAATCAAGGAAGTTGGAAGCGAGAATTCTTTCTGAGACTGCTCTAGCGCACTAACGATTTTGGATGCATCGCGATTGCGTTCAAATATTCCTTACGGCAAAGAATGTTTGGTAAATTGGAGTCAATTACACCTGATGAGGAAGAGACTTGAGATGGAACTCAGTCAAAAGGAGCATCCAAGCCTCAGGGGAGACACGAGCCTCCAACCTAGCACTGGTTACTTCGGCAACATTGAGGCTGCGAGACTGACAAGTTTATCGATCACAAATGTACTCAGCAGAGGGCCCTTGGTGCTAGCTCATACAACTGTAGATTCAATGTATGTGTGATCTTTTGGTAGTGTAGTGAGATTTCGTCTCATCTCTGAAGGCAATGTATGCTGAAAAAGCAAGAAGCACTGTACAGCTGTTTCATCCTTACAGGAAATCACCACTCTCAGGAAACTCAACAGGAATTTCTGAACCACGACTTCCCGGCTAGTAGCGTAATCGCTCAACCGTCCGACCATGGGCGGTTGATAAGAAATATGATAAGCTTGCATGTAGACACTGTAGAACGCTGCTCATCTTTCAATCACAGAAACTACATCACGTGGTCACGTGATTTGTTTGAAAACTAGGTAAGAGATTCTACACATAGACCAAACAAGACGACTGCAATTTCATTTTCAACGTGTCACCTAAGTTGACTCCCATGTCACCTGAGATAACTGATCAGGGCTGTTATTCCCCGTGAGTATTCTATTTCGCCGATAGGGGTTTTACGGAGAAAAGTTTCAAGGAGCCACCAGCAGTTAGTCTTTTTAGGCGGCCGATTTCAATTGATCTCCACAAAAAAGTAAAATTCTTTGTTACCGTAGAATTGGAATTTTTTAAAACTGATCAGGACAACAGGGAACATCGTGCCTGAGGGAAATTTGAAAAAAGAACGTAAAGATGACCTTTAAAGTTAGAAGATCACCACAAAAAGGCATTATGGTTCTCACAGGATATACTCAATGCAACAGTGAGCTTGGATGCTTCCTATGATGGAAAAACCCTCAATTTTTTGTTTTCTGTTCTGGAAATCAATATTCAAAATCGATATTAGTGTATTTGCGAGCTTCGGAATCCCCTCGAATATTCCTCGCGTCAATCACGACTTGGTGAAGAGAACTGAGGAATGTTCAGCGTAGTGTGACGGTTTGGGTTCCTTTCGTGACCCACTGAGCTATACTAAGAGTGTCCGTGCGACCAACTCCGTCTCCAAGGCATCAAGGTTAGTGGTTAGAACATGTGTGGTAACTTGATCTAAAAGATGGCAATGCACCTGCATTTCCCGCCAAACGTTGTTGCTTTTCGGCATGGCCAGTGGCTTTGGTTGAGGACCCTAAGCGTCAACCTTTACGGGCCTGGGCAACTAGCAGTACCCCATCTCACCTACAACGGCGATAATCACAGCTAACAGTGCTTCCACGTCACATCGACCGTCACGTGGTATCGCCGGACTGGTCGCCTTACGTGGTGCATAAATCAGGGCGGGTAGTTGAACACATATCACTGCTGAGGCCTCAATTTCACGTGCTCCATCTTCCACCCGACCCCATGCCAATGCCAAAACCGCCTCTGCAGATCCCAGCAATCGCACTGGTTGAATTGTCGCATTCCTTCTGTCTGTCACAAACCGAGAGACTGACTTTCCCCTCGGCCTCCGTGCCTCATTTAGAGCAGCGCAAAGCGCTTGGGTGGCCGTCTATGGGTTACGCCTGCACTGCGCCTGCCAGACTACGAAATAGGGAGAAGACAGAGAACTGCGGACACGGCTGTATTGCCAGGACAAAACGTACAGAGCGTCTGCGTAAATATATAGGATGACCAATTGGCCAAATATGGTCGTTCACTTGTTCGTTCCGTACAGCCAATGGTGGTGTTCCGATGATGAGCATTTTTCAGGCCCACTACGCTGGTCGTGTGTTGCTAAGCCGTTTGGTGAGAGCCGCCAACTCACCCCTACTTTCCGGATGTATCGAACCGACGGTGACCTTGGCGATGCGTCACTCTCTGCACATGTGCTCTTTTCCTGTCTGGGCGCGTCCTGATAGAGGTGGACAACGTACGATTTGGCAGAAGGGTAGGAAAGGATTACCAAAAGTTTGGGTGCTGTTGGTGCGATATGCCTTCCAGGATGCAGTCTGCGACTGTGTTTGGCTAGAGAGATTTTTTAAAAAAGGCGGCCGAACGGTTTCAGTAGCGTTTGTCCTATCAGCTTGTTCCGGGATTGTCTGATTAAGCAAGCACCTCGGTATACTTGACACTCGGCAGCACCAAGTCCTGTCTCCAACCCACTGGTTTTATCACGGCAGTGAGGCATCTGTGGCAACCCTGATTTTGCCGTCTTTGATGATGACGATGGCGGTGAAAAGACTATAAGAAGAAACTGAGTTATCACAGATAAAGTTTGAACAACCATCAATGGCTCGCAAGGTATGAAGGTAGTCCAGTTTGTGTAAAATTTCCCACCCCCACAGCGTGTATCGATTCATTACGCGGTTTTTTCCAACTTGAAAAGTAAGCAGGATTTGTTTCTGTTTAATTCCACACTGGCGACGGAAACTCTCCGTTTTCAGCTAATGTTTCCCATTGCAAAAGCCATTCGGGCACATATTGTATATGAGCTTTCACGTGAATTATCAATGCGCATTTGTGTTTCCAGGAGAGAACATACTCTGATGGAATATGGATACGGTGCTGTGAACACTGCCACATGTTTGAGGCGGTCTCTGTTCGGCGGTTTACCCATCGAAATCAGGTACTTTTTAGAGGAGTGGCTTTTTTTTCAAACGTGATCCCTATTGAGAGGTATTTTTAAGTGCCTGTGCTAGATATCACTTGTTACAATGGGGGAAAAGAAAGTTTGGTTTAGCTCCCGAAACCAGTCATCAACAAAACGTCAGAAACGAAGGGTCAAATATGCCTCGTTTTTCTCTCGTCGAGGAGTGCCGGAGTTGTGCCAAAGAGCGTGAGGGAGACAAAGTGGGTGTCCGTCAACCAGATCACCAAACTCAAACTTGGAATTTTGCTAGGAGTTGACAAAATCAGTGACCTAAATACGCCTACTACCGATCGCAGCCAGCCGATCGGGGAGATGTTATCGGTGCTGCTCGGAACAGGTGTAGTAGCAGGTTCGGGTGTAAATGTGACGGCCTTGTTCTCAAATCTGGATTCTTGGAAATGTTTGGCCGACAGAAAGTCCGTTCGATCAACCCTTCCGTTGTAGGTTTTTCTGCGTTTAGCAGCACAAAACGATCAATTCCTAAGCAATCCGATGCCAAACCCAAGGGAGAGTAACCGCATAAAACTCATTCAAGAGGGCGTAGAACATTTAATGTCGTTCACCACTAGGTACATTCACAGATTATCAGTTCTACTGAATCTCAAAGCGGTTTCCAAACGATTTTAGTGAGGACTCTGGTTGTTCCATTGAACCAGGTTTGAGAAAACTGTGACAACCAATGGTTGAATTCGTTTCATCACTTCAGGATATTTCGTTTAAGAGATTGTGACCTGTCGTGGCCCACAGTCCCCTAAAGCGTTCTTAGTACCATGAACCCCGGTCTGGACAGCCGCTTGATCGTCTGGTGCGCTTGACAACCCAGAAAAAGTCAATGAACGTGCGTGCTAGCTGATTTATCGATCACTACCGCGTACAAGGGGGTCAAAAAAAGTGATACTAAGAATACAAATCATCTGTCAAGGGCGAGTGAAAAACAACCAATGAAATCAATCTGTCTCAACGAAAAACGGTTATTCTCCATTGGCAGTTATGTAGTCCCGTTACACTCGGAGCTGGTTCTCCTAATACAACCAATCATGTGTGACTATTTGAAAATTTAAACGTTGAACATGGCGGACATTACCTAGTGACCAGTGGCTAGACAGAACGTGAGAATAGCGTCCATCAGGTCAAGTTACCATGTCACCCAAAGGAAGCACCAGTGTCGAGATACGACAAGGCCGCCGTTCAAGCGCGGTCAGCAAGATCACGCCTTAAGCATTGAACTGTCTCGGGCAGTTTATTGCTACTCGTCGATTAGGTAATCTGTGGATTCGTTTGCCACTGAACGAATGGCACCCTCTTGTGGAAAATACCATTGCAGCGCCTGTATTTTGTGATCGAAAATGTCTCTGGGTCCTCTCATCCACAATTACCACGGGCTACACGGGACCCTATCTAATGAGCCGCAGCTCCAGTTAGAATGGATTCCTTGCCCAGAACCCAGCAAATGAATATTCACCTGATTCGAAGAGTTTGAGTTACCTACAAATGGTTTACGGTCGGTTTTGTCCTACAAATTTTTGTTTCGCCATTCTTGGGTGTCATCGAATAGGCGCAGTCCCTGAGATTCCGTTAACCCTATAACCTACTCAACTAAAACTACTCAACAGCAGAAAAGTACGCTTACTTGCACACTAATATGGTCAGAATCAACTGAATCTCAGTTGAGCATGAAATTCTTCGAATTGGCACGCAAATGGGAATATTTCGCAAATTTTGTGCAATCCGGGCACAAGCGGACCATTGAGGTTGACGGTCGCATCGACTTTAAATGTCCCCCCAACATAGAGTGAAACCCGTCGTGTGATTTTGAAGAGTTTTCAGCAACCTTCTGATGAGTCTTCATTCAAAGAATAAAACCTGTGTAACGGTGTATACTACTGATGAAACACGCGAGTAGCCTATCACCAAGTGCCCAAACTCAGCCCCCTCGTCTGATGGAAGGTGAAGTTGTGGGGTACTGTTTTCCAGTGGTCGTTTACTATTGTATAACAGTCAGTGACTATCCAGGAAACTTCAAGAGGAAGCGTGAGGATATTCAGGTTTTAAAGACGGTGCGAATATGTGATGATCACCCTCCCATCTAATGACTTGTGACCACATATCACGTGTTTGCTAATAAGTGGCCTCTCAACGAGGGGCTTTCCTCTGTTCATCGGTGGATGGTCTATGCAGCTGGCTGAGGTTCTTGGTGTGTGCTGTTTTATTTCACGAACTCATCGGTGGATGGTCTATGCAGCTGGCTGAGGGTCTTGGTGTTACATAGAAATCCTTGTCAAGAGTGCTGTTTTATTTCACGAACGCGTTTCCCTGTTCAAACGTGACAAATCAGAGGAGATCAGATAACGCCAATCGCGTCGTGGCGAGAAGCTTGCCAGACGTGCGGAGCTCAAATCCTGGCAAGGCCATGGATATGCACTTCTAATGAGCTCAAATAAGATCGAGCCTCGAGTTCATTTGTTGCCCCATTTAGTGCACACGCACCAGAATAATCGCGCTTTTACAAGCGAGGGCGATGGAAAGGCGTATTCCACCCATAACCATTCACTACTATAAACGTTGTTCGCAAGAGAGAACTCGCTTATTTGCGTCTTATGCCTACCTAGGAACTAGCCTCAGAGCTGCTGAATCGCAAGGTTTGCCAGAACTAAGGTGCTTAACTCACACAGTTGTGCGTTGGAAATACCAGGCAGATTTACAGTCGCTTTTAGGGAATAAATGATCGTACCGATGCCTACACTGGTTCTTGTTCTATTCATATCCTCCCAGTCTCTTAGTTGAACACATGTTAGCAGCAACCTCGTGCTTCAAACTCTTGCGATCAAGAGACATTTTGGCACTGCTCAATTAGATTTTTATACCAGTCCAATTTGGTTCAAGCAGAACATAAGATTGACGGAAACTCCGGGAATGCTCAAGAAGGGTGAAACCGGTCGTGGGCTGTCGAAGAGCTTTCAGTAGTCTCCTTTATGTGACTTAGTGAATCGGATTTGGACAAAGTGTTTCATGTGGATTAAAGCGGTGCGTATAGGTTCCCCAACAACGTTCTCATTCTTTTCCCGGTTTTCCCCTCGTTTCATCGATTTATTTCGTACGTTTGGGTTAGTTGTCACCAAGGCCGTTAAGTCGCCCGTCTGTCTCTGAATAAAACTCGTTTAGTCGGAACCAGTTAATCAATATCGTATCAACTGATTGTCATTCAGATGTCCGTTTCCGTGAGTTTGTAACACAAAGCAAAT
Organism: Opisthorchis viverrini; assembly: GCF_000715545.1. Taxonomy (NCBI): domain Eukaryota; kingdom Metazoa; phylum Platyhelminthes; class Trematoda; order Opisthorchiida; family Opisthorchiidae; genus Opisthorchis; species Opisthorchis viverrini. The sequence continues at coordinate 994,762 of NW_008751701.1, read as the reverse complement.
GACAGGGGATTGGTCGTATGTTCAAAGTGTTGGCTGGACTCCCGTTTCATTTCAAAACAATTTGATGGGGTCACAGCATTTGTTTATCGCTCACATGAAGTACACGTTTAAATTGAAAGATAAACACAATAGATTACTCTCCCAAATACTGTTCACTGAACGGCAGTTTGCTCGAAGCTGTCTTTCAGTTCCATGAACGAATCAAACTCCGGACACAACTCGAAAACTCCAGCCAGCGTTTGCAATATACTCGCAGCAATGGTGGTGACGTTCTCTTGAGATGAGAACAACACTGTCAAGTGTTGATCGAACAGCTGTTCTGGCCGAATGTGATCCTTAACAGCTGTGAATAAATGGGAAGAAAGGACCACGCGCATGAGTTGGCCAGTTTTAGGAACTCAAATTGCAGAATCTTGGCAATTAAGCATGAACGAAAAGATTCAATGAACGCCTTAAGCTGATAGCAGCGCTCTCACCTTATTTGGAAACCCTCGTCACAGAATATTTCCCTCACTGTGGATGCATTTCGCCGATAGATCTGTTCACCGGGAAGCGCTTGGTTCGCCACCTCGCCAAGGCATCGAAGAATGCTGTGTCCAAGCAGTTCCAACAAAGACGATGAGGGTGGGGGGAAGCACGAACAATAGGACAGCAACTAGTTGCACGTGAACTAACTTGTTACGAACAATTAGACATGAAAGTAAAAATCGCATTGTCAAGCGTCCTACAAAACGTTATCGAAACGTCTTTGGATCATAAACAATAATGAACAAACACAGCAAATCTGTCCTATTCAGCTTTCGTCTTCCACTGTTTCCGGGAAGGACGTTTGACTCCTAACGAGATACTACCTGCTTGTGTAGTCAGTAGTATACACACCAGCCTGGCGTGGAAATCCCCGTGTTTCTCACCGAAGCATATCAATATTACTCCGTGTTATTGGCAATGTGAGTTGCCACCACTTACGACAACTTAGCAGCACTCGTTTGCTTTCCGTTGTACGTTGTCTGTGAACCAAGGCAAGCTGCAGAAAATATCGGCTATATATCGTATAAATCTGCATATGTTTGTAGGACCATTTACCGGTGGCCTCGCGAGAATTTTACGAAAGTCACAGTGTGCGAATAAATAAGGTCACTGATGCCACGATTCCACGTGTTCGTATTTCGAAATTCATTCCAAGGTGAGCGGTGTTCATGCTAACCAGCACACCAGAAAATCAAACAAGCCCAGAGATCCCCAGTTACCTATCAAATAGACCCAGTTTTTCGAAATTTGCAGGTGAAATTGATTGCCACAGTTTACTAACAATAAATCCGTGAAACACTTACAAAAGGCAGAGTCATAGAGCGCACTCAACACAACCGCAACTATCGGTTTCATTAAGGTGCATTCGTCGGCCTGGACTGACATCAAAACGACAAACAGTAGTATCTACAAGAGAAAAATAGAGCGGGCAGAGTTGAAGTTCACATACGATTTGCAACATGCTCAGCGCACAGATTTTCATCAGACGGTAGCACGGTGATTGGACTGTTTAAGTAGCTGATACGGACGCAGTCAGGAGTGGAGCAATCAGAGGTTAGTATTTTATCGATCGAATTTCGCATTACGTGTGGCCTGATTGGTAGCAATGAACTGACGAATGAAAGATCAGATCTAGCGAAATACACTCGTTTGCATACCAATTGGTTTTTGACGGAAGTCTCACAGGGAACACACCTGAATCTCTCATTTATGACGTTCTACTTCAACCTAATGTTTTTGGGCCAGGCTGCTCTACGTTCAAGCGGAACATAAGGTGGACGGAAACTTGGGGACTGAGCCCACCTGATGAGCTCAAAGGTTAAGAAAACCGGTCGTGGTTTGTCGGAGAGTATTCAGCAACCCTATGAGTAGTGTATTACGTCCAAAGAACAAACCTGATTATTGATGCATCCCTAAGACTCATTATCGGATATTCAAGAAACGGATCTACTTGCAGGGCAGTTCTCTCGGTGACAATCACCCTTATATTGCATTCCTGGCTGTACAGCTGCATACCATGTTCGGAGTAATACAAGCCACGAATGAACAGCTCTCACGACACATGCCATGTCGTTGACTGCAGGATACCGGACTGACTTATCAAAGTTGCCTCATCATCATCATCAATACAGGGATGACCGGGGACTGTTCATGGGGAGAAGCTACGCTTGGATGTATGTGCAACGTTACTGAGCTACGTCCGACAATGTCACTAACCATTCAATGCCGTCGAGAGATTCCCATCCCTGGAGACGGTGATGACTGGCGCAGCCAAATGTGTTGGTGAGGGCTTCCTCACTTTTTTTTCAAGGCATTGCTTGACCCACCTGCCTCGGCACAGCCGAAAGGGTCCTCGAGGAGGGCGGTCAGTTGGCATGTGGAGCACGTGATCAAGCCAGCGCAACCGATGAAGTGTGATTGGTTCATCTACTGCGACCTAGTTCTTCCTTCTGAAAACTGGTCAGGTATGTTAACATCAGCGGTCACATATTCCCACCAGATCGTGACAATGCTCCGAGGACAAACACTGAAAGATTTCAACATTGTTACCTAGCCGTCTCCAGGTTTCTGATCCATATGACACTGCAGAGCACAACGCAACATTGCAAATTCAAGCCTTGATAGATAAGCTGATGTCTTTTGTGCAACGCAAAAGCCAGTCTGACCTAATACACTACTCATGAGGTTGCTGAAAATCCTCCTTCGAACAATCCTCAGCAAGTTTATGAGTAGTATATTACTGCTATTCATATTTCGTGACATAAGAAATATCATTCGTGAGGCGGCCTGGTGCAGCACATTCAGTTGCCTGAAAACAGCACAAACGAGAGATTCAGCTGGGTTCCGGGCAAAACCGAATTTGTTTGCAAATGAGTATATTTCGCCAAAATCACTCAGATTATCAGCTTGCGAAGGTCATGTTCATCCAATTTTTTCACTTTTTAAATATTGGGTTCATAAGGCGGAAGAGACCATTCAGGTTTTTGTCAATCGATCGGAAGCAGTGTTCAAAGAAGTCTTATTGTCTGGCGCATGCGATATAATATCAGTGAATTAAGCAGGTGGGTATATCGATAATCCGCGATCATCTGTTACAAAATTGCTGGAATTTCAGAACGGAGATGACGGATCACGATTGTTTGAAGCTGCAACTGTCACTATTATTCCCCGGAGAAAACTCCGAACAAGAAACACCTGCATTGAGGAGACAGTTTTGTTCGCCGCAAATTTTGTTCCGAGAGACAAATAGGAGACGAACTTGGATATTTCACAATTCTACAAGGGGAAACTACAAAGCAAAACACTGTGATACTGACCCAGATTTATCACCGAAAAGATTGCTTGAACGTCTCGCCAGAAACACTCTTGATACACTGACCTTGGAGACATATCCGGGTAATTTTTTGGGGCGGTTAGCTGTTTGGCTGCTGAGCATTGATAATGCATTGACATTGTGCAAGAGTTTCTAGCGACTTTGTGAGTAGTATAGTACGTCTATACGTG
>NW_008751701.1:983446-987795 GCF_000715545.1 Opisthorchis viverrini | reverse complement strand
TCCGAGGACAAACACTGAAAGATTTCAACATTGTCACCTAGCCGTCTCCAGGTTTCTGATCCATATGACAATGCAGAGCACAATGCAACATTGCAAATTCAAGCCTTGATAGATAAGCTGATGTCTTTTGTGCAACGCAAAAGCCAGTCTGACCTAATACACTACTCATGAGGTTGCTGAAAATCCTCCTTCGAACAATCCTCAGCAAGTTTATGAGTAGTATATTACTGCTATTCATATTTCGTGACATAAGAAATATCATTCGTGAGGCGGCCTGGTGCAGCACATTCAGTTGCCTGAAAACAGCACAAACGAGAGATTCAGCTGGGTTCCGGGCAAAACCGAATTTGTTTGCAAATGAGTATATTTCGCCAAAATCACTCAGATTATCAGCTTGCGAAGGTCATGTTCATCCAATTTTTCACTTTTTAAATATTGGGTTCATAAGGCGGAAGAGACCATTCAGGTTTTTGTCAATCGATCGGAAGCAGTGTTCAAAGAAGTCTTATTGTCTGGCCCATGCGATATAATATCAGTGAATTAAGCAGGTGGGTATATCGATAATCCGCGATCATCTGTTACAAAATTGCTGGAATTTCAGAACGGAGATGACGGATCACGATTGTTTGAAGCTGCAACTGTCACTATTATTCCCCGGAGAAAACTCCGAACAAGAAACACCTGCATTGAGGAGACAGTTTTGTTCGCCGCAAATTTTGTTCCGAGAGACAAATAGGAGACGAACTTGGATATTTCACAATTCTACAAGGGGAAACTACAAAGCAAAACACTGTGATACTGACCCAGATTTATCACCGAAAAGATTGCTTGAACGTCTCGCCAGAAACACTCTTGATACACTGACCTTGGAGACATATCCGGGTAATTTTTTGGGGCGGTTAGCTGTTTGGCTGCTGAGCATTGATAATGCATTGACATTGTGCAAGAGTTTCTAGCGACTTTGTGAGTAGTATAGTACGTCTATACGTGTATCGGGATATCTTAAACATTTGGCCAACCCAAACATGAGCTGACTGGTGCAGCACCTTCGGTTGGAAACGAACATCCTAAAGGAGCGATTCAGATGGGGTCCGGTGAGTCAACGCGCAAAATCAAATTTGTTTGTTCCCTATTCCACCCTACCCCAATCCAATGTGAAAACCGTCTTTGCAGGTTCCAGAAATCGGACTGACCGTTCTGCTCGTCGTGCATCGGGTTCAAATGTAGCTTCTGAGCATCCCGATTCAGTGACAACTCTAAATACGTCGAAATCTGTTTTTGAAACCCCGAATACCGGTCTACCTAGCTGTCTGTAAAGTTCGCACACCGAATAACGCAGATGAGCGTGTGGCGTTTGATTGCATTGCCGCATTCCCACTGTCTGTCATAAACCGAGGAGCTGAGTTCCCTCTCGGTGTGTTCCGACTGCGCGTTTCAGATGATGCGGAGCCTCCTGCAGCTGTAAGTCCCGGGATGAGACCGATTGATTGATCACTAGTGACCTCATAGTCGCCCATCGATTACTATAAAAACAAGGCATTCGAAACCAGCCGGAGAACGAGAAACTTAAAATAAATGTTCAGTTTGGTTTGCTCTCAATTTCCGATTCAATTCTATTCTCTTTGTTTTTTCGTGGTAACGGTGCGATCACACGAGTGTGAAATGATCGAGGACCTTATTTCTCTCATCCTGAGTAAGCGTGAATTTTTTTGATTTGGCAAACTTACAAACCGTCACTCTAATACCCACCTACAAAGGATACGTCTAATGGATGAGTTGTTGACCAAAATCTGTTATGAATGGAAATTTGTTTGTGCATTTATCAAATTTTCTGCAAACTTGAACCCCGATTCACCAGAGCACTTTGATTTTATTGCAGACGACGAGTTAGCGGTGGAACCGGAGGACGTTTTCTCCAAAGATTTCAAAAGCTTTTTTGCGAAATGTTCAAACTGCACACAGATTGCCTTGACCCAGTTTCCCCAAAGATTTCAAAGTGTTTTATGCGAAACGTTCAAAATGCACACAGATACGGAAGGAACCGACGCTCGTGGATCATAAATGAAGGCGTGTATCACGCTCTTGGATGATAAATGAAGGCTTGTATCATGGATTAGTGTGAAACCAATGGGATTACAATTCACTGGCGTTGCTGACACATCGTACTGTAGCCACAGTCTAAGGCAAACAGAATACTACTCACTCGTACAGTCGATAAATTCAGGGGCCATTCACCAACTAAGACTACTTAGTTCTCGTCCTGTCCCGAAGCAATTATTCTGGTTGGTCCACGACACTGGATGGAGGCACGGCACTCGAGTACGACCCGTATATGAGCTCACCAGTAGTGCATGCTCTTGGTCATGATGGAGTTCGAACTCTGCACGCGTGGAATCGGCTTATCACCACGACTTGACCGGATCACGATGGACGCACCTGAATCATCCCTTCTGAATGTGTGCCGGATGTGTTTACGCTTAAGCGGTCGGATTGGTTAGCCTGACGCCCAAACGAGGACCCAGCAATTAGTCTAGTTGTATCGATCCACTGACTCGATTTTAAAGACTTCGTACTCAGGTAGCGTAACGGACGCTTGAAATTTGCTGTCAGGTGTCTGGAGTTCAAATCTCAACACGGACAATGATATGCATTACCGATGAGCTCTGATGAAGTAAAACTCGAATCCTGTGCTTTCCTCCCATTGTGTGGACGAAACGGAACAATCGCGCCAGGATACAAAGAGGAATCTTCGAATGGGACTGGCTTGAACAAACTGCGCAACCATCAACAACTAAGACTACTCAGTTCTTTCCAGGAGAGCTACACAGGGGAGAAAAGTGAACTTGTGTGGGGTGAGACAATCGCAGTTTTGTAAGATGGTAAAATAAGTGTTGAATAAGCGTTTGAAAGTAAAATCTGCGAGTTTCGAGGCAAAATCGGCTGGGATATTGTGAAAACTATTGAGCGCCACATGATCGCAAGCTAGTCTTCACGTGATTCGATTATTCAGCTGAGTAAATGAGTTGTGATGTTTTCTCATTTACTTGCATATCTCGCTTCGTTTCAATAGCCCAACTCGGGTTTCAAGCTGACCAATCGACTAACGTCTGCTGGTCATCCAATCACTTTGGGGAAACTAGATACTGTTTAGGAGCTATGTAAACGCAGGCATATAAGGGTAAATTTACCATTTCAGCAGCGCGTTGGCAATATCATATCGACTGGTGATGAAACGTTTGCAATCCAACTGTGGACACACCAGTAGCCAAGCGGCGCACATGAGCTGTCCAGATTCCGCAACTTCGCCAAACCACATCATAATGCCAACTGGATGACCATTAATGTTAGGGGGCCAGGAGTTCAATCACGTGACTCATGGTAGTGTAAACTGGTTCAAAGCAGTTTTCATAATACTCATTAGTGCGCACGAAGAATGCATCTGTCTGCAGTAATTCTAAGGTAAATATTATCCAGCCATCATCAACTGAAGAACGAGTGACGTCTACTCATAGAACAAGTGGCCAAGACAGGCTTCAGAGTAAAAGCTTCGCTTACGGGCGTTGCACAGTAACCTCGACGACACTGAGTACCAGCTGATCATTGTGATTCGTTCCAGGACTACTGGCAACTTGATCTGCTAAGCAATCTGGTTATTTTCTCTTGTGTATTCCGGTAGCCAGAAAATGTTTTATGGTAACAATGCACCTATCTGTGAAAACATTTCTAATGCTATATGTTCCACATGGCCTTTCCGAAATCTGAGAACTGAGTACTCTTCACCTTAAGGTTTGTTTGATGGGCTTAATCGGGCTGCTGACCAGGCAAGCACTTGCCATACAAGGAGATGTACTGGGAATTGTGGAAAGTTTCGCGTATCTTGTGTAAGTTCCGATTGTAGTGTGACAGATGAGGCGAATTTACGAATCTCTAAGGCTCGAGTCGCGTTTGCAAATTTGAGACACGGTGGTAATATGTCCCGAAATCTCAAACGACGAGTGCACCAGAGTACAGTACGGGCCGTTTCGTTGTGCGGTTGTGGGACTTGGCCTCTTCGAGCGGCAGACTGAGACGTATTCAGGCCCTTGACAACCATGGTGATGTGCGACTCAGGAAAAGAACATTTGGAAGGCGCGTGTTCGGTTGTCTGACGAGAATTTTCATCAAATCATGTGTACAGCACGAGAAGCTGCGTTGGTCAGGCCATGTATTGCGCATGCCGAGTTATCGTTTGCCAATCAAAGGAGCGTTTCTCGTACCCGAATCAGAGTGACACGAGCAGAGAGGCGGCTCCCGTTTGATCTGGTGGGAAGTCTTGTTACTGTCAGGAAGACGGATCCCATGACGACATC
>NW_008751701.1:955736-983085 GCF_000715545.1 Opisthorchis viverrini | reverse complement strand
AGGGTCATTTCCAGTAACCATCTCATGGCGTGTCCTCAACGAGTTAAGTTCTCACCTTGTTGGACTGGTTGTTGACCAGGAACTTCCGATTGAGTTTTTTCTGTATGTGACACCTTTCAAGTCTTTTTTTCACCCCATGAATTCACAGGTGCTATATTACAAAGCTTAGATAGAAATAAGGTGGCCAGTTTGGGTAGCCGAATGTTATCTCCAAAGTGCAAACTGCCCCACGTTCAGTGGGGCACAAATTGAGGGCTGTCAAGAAACCAGTTGATCTTGTTGAGAGGTGCTAACGGGGAAACATTCGGTACGTCGTGAACCAAAACCATCGTGCCAAAATTGGCTTTTTTCGAGTGGGGAGAATGACTATCCTTGTGGGCGAGAAGTGGATAATAAAACTAAACAAGGAGGAGGGGCTCGATGAGTAGAGCGCGAATGTACTGATCGGAAAGTCCATGGTTCGAGCACGACCTTTCCATCACGACTTTTGCCTAGGCGTGCACAGGCACAGGTTGCATGACATCTGCGCACCGATAGGGTGTTACAGCCAAACGATCTTAAGCAGCGAAGCCTACGTTAACCTGCATTGTTTTAGACTAAAAAAAATACGCTATTCATGCGGATCAAATTGAGTGATAATCACGTTTCTTGTTTGCTTTTTGTTGCTTGACATCGTGTTTGCAGGTTTTGTCACTCAACGTCGCTCAAATTCAGGACGTCAAATCAGATTTACCGATTTTCTGGATGCTAACTCATAAGATTCAAACTGCAAGACTCGGGCAGTTAGTCTACAAAATATTTGGATAGTCTGACGGCCTGTTGCGAGCTGACGCATGGTCGTTTGAGGTATCTCAAGCATCAAATTGGCTCCGACAATAGCTGAATATGATTAGTGGGCAAGGGGCCAGCGGGCCAGCGGAATTCTGATTTGTCAGTTGAAATCAGACCAATCACTAGAGAGCGACGTGAGAGTCCCAGCTCTGAAGTTAAGGTATAGGAAACACTAGAAACTAGGTATTTTGTATCCTTCGAGAACTTCCTTGGAGCCGTCCAAAAAATCTCGGAATTTCCTTCTGAATTTGTATGTAGAGCCCAACCTCGACAAACGGACTCTCGCCTTGCCACGTTAGGGGAGTCTGCTAAAACAAAACCCATGTCCACGTGACAGGACTCGGAACTTCCTTGGAGCCGTCCAAAAAATCTCGGAATTTCCTTCTGAATAGCTTTGTAGAGCCCAACCTCGACAAACGGACTCTCGCCTTGCCACGTTAGGGGAGTCTGCTAAAACAAAACCCATGTCCACGTGCCGGACAGGACTCGAAATAGAAAGAATGACAAAATTGCCATATTGAATATCGTGCGCACTGATACTAGTCTATGATGATGAGCATCATGGTTGGCTGATCCTGTGAGAACATCAGAGAATGTACGCTTTAATTGCTCAACGTCGGTATTTGGAACGGTGCAAGTTTTTGGACGACAGGGTGGTGAATCCCACATTATTTGAATCCGTGTTAAACAATAAACTAAAATTTATACGTACGGGAATATTGATTTTGGCTGATAAATACGAAGATAATCTGGTTGTCACAAGGGAAGGTGCTAACTCCTTGTCCTGCAGCCCTATCTCTTTTACCCAAAGACACGTAATCTCCCGGTATGTGAGTTAACTTTTCTTTCGAACTTGGTACTTATGTTATAAAGCATCCTTCCGAATCAAGGTGGGTTGTCCCGCAGTTGTAAACGAACTCTGTAAATCAGTTCCACAGGTTCCGTAACAAACCTCATGGGGTGCACTTTCCGTTGAACGCGAGGCGGAGTTACGAGAAAACCACATGCTACTCGCATGCCTTATCAGTAGTATCCGTCCTTACACTTATATCATTAAGTAGTATTGCGAACCAATGTCAGTTGTTTACCTCAAATGAATGCAACTTTTTCAGGAAGTGTTCTTTCAATGGTGCTTACTCATGCGATAAAGTAAACATCACAATACGATGAATCCATTTACACCATAAACAAAAAGTTGGCTTAAACCACTGCGAGTTGCACGGGCGTAGTGAATACGCGGAATGCTATGCCAGGAAGAACTTAATTGAACCAAGACTGTTGAACAGTCTTTGAGAAGGTGACCTATTTGATCTGGTGGTCTAAAGCGTGTATTCGAGGGTTCTGTCACGCTACTAATTACTAATCGAGTAGCATGGTTATACGGAACAAATATATGTGACGCATTGCATTTGGTTCCAGCCTCTACTCATAACATGTCTTGTGCGTTCAGAACATCTACCCAGACGATACTGGATGGCTTTTTTGCGTACCCTCCTGGGTTCCTGGAGACCATCAAGGTCTTGGGTGAGGCGTCTCACCTCTTTTTTTCAAAGTGTCAACGGAGCGCCACCGTGATCGGGTGTCAGGATGCATGGCATCTGATTCGGAGGTTGTTACACCACTGGCAAAGGCATTTTGGCTGCCAAGGTAACGTCCAATAGTGTGGAGAACTCTAATTTTCTCGAGGCACTCAGCTCGATTCCGACTGAAACGCTTGCCTGTGATGTCTTCTCAACAGAGTGTGCTGCACCTCGTGTTCCATTTTCGACAGTTCACGATAAATTTTATAGACGTAATACACTGATCATAAGGTTTTTAAAAACCCTCCTACAATCCGTGCCGGTTTCGCCCTACAGTTGGAAATTACCGGGTGGATACAGTTCACAAGTTTCCGTGCAAACGGGCGTACTGGGCGAACTTCGTATATTTTGCTTCAAGTGGAACATAAGACTGTAGGTAACTCGGAGATTGCAAGACCGTTTGTTGGTTGTCGAAGAGTTTTCGGCAACCTTATGAGTAGTATCTAACTCCCGTTTACATGAATAAAATTATCTGCTCGATCCATGAGCCATAAGACGCACTTTTAGCACAGTCATTCACTTGTTATTTACTGCTTGCATTAACCGGCAATCCAACCAATGGTTAACTGTTCACACCAATTGCCAAATGGTTGTTGATTCGAGTTCCTTTACCGGATTTTCGCGGAATCCGCGCTGTTGAGGAATCCCAGTGTGCAAGTCGCCTCGGTTTTTTCGGCATAGATCAGTTCCAAATACACTCGCTTTTCTATACCGTTCAACGGCCCAAAGGCGTTAGCAATCTTGGATCGGAGAAAGAATTTCCATTCTAGGTCACTGCTACGGAGCATTTTTATTGTAAAATAGAGGAAATTATTGATTTTTTTCTAAATATATCTCACACGTGCCAAAAGCGGATTATTATCACTTGTTACATGCAAATATCCTAGCAAAACTATGTGGAACTGGTAAGGGCTTGCTTGATCGGAATAAAACCCAAATGGCAGTGTCATTTAAGAATAAACGGCTTTAATTATTCAGGTTTGTCCACTTTTAGAGTGCAGTCCACCCACACGTCCTAAATGTGCGATGAGCCCGTTTTATTATAGAGTATGAAGCCTTTGGTTTTGTTATGTAATAAGTACTTTAGTCACCTACAACTTACCGACGTAAATTAAATTCCTGACACGAATCTGGCCCTCTTTCATCCATTTTTGTACAGAATAGCAAGAAATTGAGTCATCAGCCCCCGGAGGAATATCACACGATGATTGACAACCTTAAACATTAGTGATTTATGCCAGCTTTAAATTGCGGATCGATTAGCTACTGAGTACTACTCTAACATTAATCGATTCATGGCAGACTTCAGACTGTAGTATCGGGAGTTTTATAATACGCTTTGTTTTGAAATTTTTCGCTCTTGATTTTGAATGGAGCACGTTAAAACCACACCAACATTTTAGGCTTTATTACCAATGAATTGCTGTTTGGGAGTTAAATGAATTGATATAAAATTGTGATGTGAAAATGACAACTAGATTCCGGCTTACTGAAGACTCGGAACAAATGCGAAACTGGCCGGTGAACAGTTTTTAATAATGAATGTAAAAGGGGGAAGCGTTGAATTCGATTTTCGCTTTCATCGGCAGTGCTTCTCCTTGGTCTTGCCAGGATTCGAGCTCTGTGCATCTGACATTCAAGGCGAGGGTGTTAGCACACTTCCACCGGCGCACAGTGCAGTTTTTCGTGTCTGAACGGGCGAACACGTTCACACCTGAGTTACGTGTTTGGTTGGCCGTATAACGACCCAGTAACTGTCCTGGCTTTGTCGATCGACTATCTATCCGACTCTCGATTCAATGAGCGGCGCCGACGTCTAAACTGTCGGGCGTGTTTGGTCTTGTGTTTAAACGATTTAAACAACTTCCAGATGACTGAAAAGATACTCTCTTAAATACGCACGCCCTTTTAACTCATTTGCGAAACGATTGTGAATGTGTCAGCCATTCACTGGGAGAAAAATGCACGTTATCTGCTTTCGATAATCCTATGCCTGTGAGGAAAGCCGTTCACATCTAACTGTCCTGCTAACATCAAGCATTGAGACATCTACTTTTACGAGTTTGTTGCAGTCTGCAAACCCCGTCTTCGAAACAGTGGAATCTAGTGACATCTGCAGCTAACCGAAAGCGATGCCAACTTGTTTCTCACACAGACTGGCTTGGACGCCTGATTAACAGTTGAGAACACCACCGTGTTCCCAGTTATCTAAGGGGTTGCTTCAAAATCCAGCACTGTTTGTGATCCAAGGTGTACACCCTAATCCTTCAGAATTCACCGTCTCGCTTCGGAGCCTTGTGCTGAAAAGTGTTTTGCCCACAACCAGCGGAATCTCTGGTCCAGTCGCAGCAATGCTAACGGCACCCAGCCCGTTTAGTATTTTCAGCGACCACATGTTGTCACGAGATCTAGGTGCTTCATCGAAGCAATGGCGGACAACTCGTTGGGCTTCACAAGGCACGTCGTTAATGGTTCGTGCTCCACGAGGGTCAGCCAACTCAATTTAGTTTTCGGACGGCTGATATACCTGTCCGGGGAATTAATTGCGATGTCAGCACACAGACGACAAATGTTAGTTCTACTGACAATATGTGTGCACACCTGTAGCTGCTGTGTTGTCGATTGGCCCTCAAGGATTTTATCTGGGCTTATGGCGGTTCGTTTAACCAATCGCGTCATTCTGGAAACGGCGGTAGGGATTCCAACACTCAGATCTCCGTCAGGCTTGTGCTGAAATCCCCCGAATGATCACTGGTCAACAAAGCTCAGCGCTATCATCGTCTGTTCAGTGTGCGCCGAAGTCATCACTGACCCGGCAGTCTGGAAGTTCCATCAGCTTGAAGAATGGACGCTTACGGTGAATGGCAGCCACAAATAAGTGGAACTTCATTGCCAGCTCGTGATATGAAGCAGTTATTCCCTCAAACGAACGTTATTCTTAGTTATGCGAGTTAGTCTATTTTCTTCGTTAGGACAGCTGGAAATATTACGCTTGAATAATATAGCAACAAGACAAACGCCGCAGTTTATCAACATCTCACTTTCATCTCTCGAGTAAATTTTGTCCCATTTTTGAGCCGGGTGGAACATCTATTGACTGATGGCATGTCAGATGAGATCCGAAAATCTGTCCCATCGATCGATAAACACATTCTATCAATTGGGAACACGGTTTTACTGCGCCATTTCAACTGGAAATTGTTAACTTTCATTCAATCCTTGTTGATCAGTCAATACCGACCCAGTTTGTGCACATCAAATACCCTGACACAAGTGATCGATTTGCCCTGGTTTGAAAAACCGGACCTGATTGGCCCGTCCCACTGCTTCGTTGCTGCTAATTCTCTATCTATAATGTGAAACTGATGCTTTTTATTTCCGCGCTTGAAGAGAGGAAAGAGAGATGTCGACATCCCATGGACTCTGTCTTCTTGCTACAAGACTCAAGTGTATAACAGGAAAGCAAGTTCTGCCGGACATGGGGAAATTTGACTTACACAGTCTCCCTACCACTGACCGTGGTCAACTACCTTGTACATCTGGTTTCTGGAGAAGTGCTAAAGATTTCGAACTAGACGGATGATGCGTGCTAGCCGACCAATCAGCCAGCTTGTCGCTTCGCATAACTCAGCCAATCAAAATACTGCTTGGATGTTCACTGATTTATTCGATGTTCCGTTGGAGGAAACTGTTTACAAGGTTGCTGAAAAGTCATCGACAAGTGATGTTTGGTCTCTTCCTCCTTTGGCCACCAGTTTCCATCAACCCCATGTTCGACCTGACACTAAATTGTAGAAATACACACTCATTTGCAAATCAATTTGGTTTTCGCGAGAGATTCAAATGAATCTCTCCTTAACGATAATTTACAACAAAAACACAGGCCGCCTCATGATTCACTTCGCACGATATTCGAGATATCGCAGTAATTTTCTTCGAAGAGGGTCGAAGAGTTTTCAGCAACCTTGCGAGTAGTATTCTGTATGAAAATATCTGGTAGAAACTTCATGAACTGCACTATTAATTTGTATATCACATTGATCTTAAAGGGAGAATCACGTGAATCTGGCTGAATCTCTTGTTTGAGATATTCTTCAACTGAATGTGCTGCACAAATTTCCAAGATTTTTCAGTAACCTTGAGAGTAGTCTCCGTCTCATGCTCTAAATTATCCAAACATGAAACAATCTCTAGGCACCTGGTGGAAGTAAATAAACTTTTCTAGCGCGTACTGGACGAGGGCAACTTTGACTCCAACAGTCTCCACTGACGCACGTGACCCGTGGACGATCGAGCGAAAAGAATTAGAAAGGGCTTGGTTGAACGCTCGATGAATTCAGGGAATCGTCTTTCAACAAACTGAGAATATGCAGAACTGATCAACACCACCTTAAGCCTGATAAGAGTTCGGAGGCAAAATGTTTGAAGCTATGCAGTCTACCGACAAGATAAATTTGAAATAAATCTCGCAGTTTCATTCTTAGACCGTTCCAAGCGCCCGAATAAGAGCCCAATTACTCAGTTCCCCTGTTAGTGGCCGCCGTTGGATAGACACGGAATATGCGCAACGAAATTGCCCAGCTCAGCAAACAAGCCAACGACCAGACACGGAATATCTCTGACACAAAGAAAAATAAAACCGTGCAAAATCTTTGGAATAAATCTTCAGGTAAGCTGAAATTTCCTGTTTTGTGAGTGACAGTAAACTACTCATCACAATTTCAACTGTCCAACACGCACCCACAGCGTGCAAATTCACACTTGTGGAGGTGCAGTCTTTGAACATGCCTCTAAGAATTCAAGGAACGACACAGGACGTCGTGGAACATTCTATGTATCCCGGAAGTTACCCTAGCTCTGACGTTACTGTGACGGATGAAATGAACGCAAGAATCTCACACGTCATAATTTTTCTTCGTAAAATATTGTCACTTGTGGCTTTAAAAAGTGTACGGAGGCCTGTCGGCCCTAATAATCAAACACCACATCATTTGGACGAGTGTGTCACGTGCAGCACACGGGCCAAACGAAGGCATGCCCTGATTGGTCAGAATACCAGCCAATCCGAGTCAAGCGCATTTGACTGGGCGCTTCTCGCACCCTCACGGAGATTCTGGCACGACCTTGTGACTACCCTATAAATACAGTTGTAATAATTTTCCTTTCTCTCCAGAAAGGGCTGTGTAGAGCTACCATGCCTTTTGACAAACCATAGTAGGCGGAACAGGAAGCCAAGGGACCGATACAGAGTAACACTACCGTTTAGCAAGACAACAAAAAGATATCTTACTGAAACTCAAAAGACGTGTGTATCCGACTGAAGTGGTGGCGAAATTGTTGTCTACCTGCAAGAATTGGCCACTTTGTGGCAGAAGATTCGAAGCATTTTCAGGTCTTCATAAACAAGAACTCTGACTGGAATCGGTTGAACCCGTCGATTTTAGAGTGAGAAATCAGAAGACGGGTTTTTTGGTGATGCAACAAGCCCCTCCTTTGAAGAATGCATCCAGTACTGCAAACCATGCTGGTTGAGCCATACGCTCAGCATGCTGAGTTACCGCCTGCCGAGATGAGCGCTGGGGTGGAAACTTAGATGAGGAATGAATCCCATACGGCAGAAGATGATGAACAATGCTACCAAAGGTTTGGGTGACCTTATAGTTGTTTACATTCCAGGCCCACCATTTGCTTGACTGGTGGCACCGAACGAAACAGTGTCGTTCATGCCTTCAGTTTCTAACCGAATTGTCTGATTGAATGCTGGGCGTGTAGACCTTCGGATATTTGTGGTAGGCTACCTCATGGTCCCCGTCGCCACATTTCTTTATTTCCTCATATGAAACTGAGCTAACACTGAGGTACCGGTGTTTTCATCTGCTATTTCTGTCAATGACGACGATATCTATGTGAACTCGGCTGTTGCTCTTAGATACATGTTATGTCATGATGATGATTATGGTGGATAGGTCTCTCGGCGCTCCTTGCAAGCATCTTTGGATGGCTGTGCTGCCTAGTTTGATGATTTGAAGGCATTTTTTGTGTTTAGTAAATATACGCCGACGCAAAACCTGTTGACGCTGCTATAATATCTCAAAGGAACACAGAACGTTGTCTATTTACCAAGCCCCATAAATCTTGTTCCAATATATGGTCGGAGAGAAGACTCGTTAGCTCGACTCCTTCACTTCGTATTGTCTAGCGGTTTTGCTAGCTTACAAAATCGACCAGGAAGCCCGGCGGAAGTCCTCTGGCCGGACGTCCAAATGTACTAAAGAAGCGGGCACTCAACTACGCCCTGAACAGTCTGAACCTGAACAGTCTCCAAATGAAACCCGAGATGACGTTTATGAGGCACGATTATCCTTTCCTGAGATTCCAGAAATTCCAGGATTCTGAGGAATGCATCTTTGAATGGAAGCCACTCACCATCATCGATAGCTTGTTGGCGAGTCGCCTTATAAATGAACCGCTTTTTCTAAGCTGACCAAAAGGTATCCAATGAGTTTTCCACCTGGTGATCTGCTCGCCAAACTTGACAATCGGTTTCCAAAAGCCTCGCCATCATGCGAGCAGACGTCGTCAGTTTGCAGAAAATATTCAATTACTGCGACGTGAATGACCGTTTAAAGAATAACCAGCTAGTAATTTAGTTAGCTGCGTTGCAGTTCGACTCTCCTGCGTTCGATTGACTATTCATACAGAGAATATCGCCTTCGGACTTAGCCAACTTCGTTTCCGCTTTGCATTTGATTGAGGCCAATTGTAAAGTGTACTTTTTCTAACCACTTACGTAAATTCCCTATGCCACACATACGTTCAGTGACCATCTACGTCAGTCGGTGTTTCGGTGCCTACACAAGCCACACGGTGAATAAACCTCGTTCCAGTCTGATGTTTACAGACTTTAGTCTAACGTGGGTAGAATGAGGTGTGTACGTAATCGTTGGATGGTGCAACGCTTAACCAATATGCGTTGACTGGGAGATGCTCACAACCTGTTTGTCAGTGAGCAAACCCTGTCACTTTCAAACACAGTTTGTGCCATAATTTTGACAGTTTTACTTACAGTGTTTAGTTGTACGTGCTCCCACTGATTGATTGAACATTTCTTTGCTTCAGCATCTAACGGGAAACCTTCGAATACAATCCTGTTTCGTTTGATCCTCTCGTTGGTCACAAGCTCGTGAGCCACAAAATGGTCTACCGTGTTGAAAAGCATCTTGGCAACAGTACTTGGCTGGCCAGAGTTGAGTTTGACCAGCATTCATAGGCAACTATTCGTCGCTAAAACTTATATAGTTTATGCGCACTTTATTTGGTTACCGACCATCACAAACAAACTGTATTTGCAAAGAGAATGACGTTTTAAGGCAAGAGTTTTCTTCTGCGCGGCCACATTTATCCTTTTCACGTGAGTACTTTTTGTCTCTATGTGCGCTAGATCCATGTCGGGTGAGGTTCGCAAAGTACTTTGGATCAATCTCGTTGATGGTGCACCACGTCGACGTGATTCTCGGATGTGTTTGTACCAATGCAATCCAAAGATGAACGGCAACATATGGCCTCTTCGCACTGATTCCCCACCTGTTCGCTTTCTTCCCACTCTTTACCAAGACTTTGTTGCCTCTCGTTTGTATGCGAGCGCAATTAGATGTATAGTACTGATGAAACATGTGAGTAGTGTGTTGTTAATGTCAAAGCGCCGTGCATGCAACTCATGGAAGGTTGGTAAGGACCGCTTTGCAGTGTGTGCCCACTATTATTTTATATATTCAATAAAGGTCCAAAAAATTCGACAAAATGTTTGAGAATGTTAATTTTCCCGAAACTCTGTACAAAGGAGATTTTCGCTTTCGTATTCAACCTGTTTTAACCGCTCCGTTCGGATTGGTCAGTCCACACTCACCTGTATAATGTCAATTGTGTAGTGAAAATTGACTTGGCTTCCATCCTGAATCAGTGGCTGTCTTGATCAGTTCTGGCATGCTCGCTGTACAGTCAGCGAAACTAATCGATAGCGTCCAGCAGGTTTAAGACGTCTGTGGCGCTACCTGTCTGGGAAGTCCTGACAACCGGACCGACTAATCGATCGACAGAACAAAGCTAGGTTTTAGTGGATCGCGTTCGGGGCAGTGGGCGTCAAACGTGAACATGTTCACTTGTTCAGACGTGAAAATTCGGACGCTTCTAGCTTACGCTGATGAAGTGGCACTAACATGCTCGTCTCGTTCAAATGCTGGAACGATGAACCTCGTGAGCTGTAATAATAGTGAAACGCGGTCCCAGTGCTTGCCCCCTTTGGTGTGGACCAATCAGAATGATTGCGCCAGGACAGTAAGAGGACTGTTCAAACGAGACTGATGTGAGTGTTCATTCTACAAATCCCGCGGATATCCACGACTAAAGCAACCATAGTCATTTTCAATAGCTGGAAAATGCACATCAAGATCTAGAAAACAGTTGTACTCAGTACTAAAGTGTACAGACCGTGAATGAGTAATGCTAGAATTCGGCTCAAGATTTCAATGAAGGTCTTCCAAAAGCCTCCCAGTTTTTGAGAAAGAACATTCAAGGGCCCATTTCACAATGCGATCAGCATCACCAGAGGAAAGTTGGACATCTACCTTTTTTCTGAAACACTACGAACACACAAAGTTGGCTGAAACCAGCGAATAGAAGCTTGTATTTTGTGCCTGCATTTGGCTACTGATGTTCGAGCGCTCTCAAAGACACTACACCATACTATGCTGCGCTATATGGTACTACACTATACTACACTGTACTCTTCTATACTAGGCTGAACTGTAGTACATTAAACTAAAATTCTACGGTACTTTGCTATATTTGGAGTGTAAATTTTCATCCAATTATGATTGACTTATAGATAGATAGATAGATAGATAGATAGATAGATAGATAGATAGATAGATAGATAGATAGATAGATAGATAGATAGATAGATAGATAGATAGATAGATAGATAGATAGATAGATAGATAGATAGATAGATAGATAGATAGATAGATAGATAGATAGATAGATAGATAGATAGATAGATAGATAGATAGATAGATAGATAGATAGATAGATAGATAGATAGATAGATAGATAGATAGATAGATAGATAGATAGATAGATAGATAGATAGATAGATAGATAGATAGATAGATAGATAGATAGATAGATAGATAGATAGATAGATAGATAGATAGATAGATAGATAGATAGATAGATAGATAGATAGATAGATAGATAGATAGATAGATAGATAGATAGATAGATAGATAGATAGATAGATGGATAGATAGATAGATAGATAGATAGATAGATAGATAGATAGATAGATAGATAGATAGATAGATAGATAGATAGATAGATAATAGATAGATAGACAGAGAGTCACATGGACTGGGTTTTGAATGTATTGATATTTCTCCGATTGTATCTTATTTTCTGTACTGAGAAGAGCAGTATTTCCAAGACAGTAAATGCATCACTCAGAAACTTTGACTAAATGGGCCAGCTGGATCATGCGCTAACGATCCAACCTATGAAATGGACGGTGGAAACAATCAGGCCATGTGAACTCATTCTCATAAGGTCACTCACCGGACTTCACCTATATCATTCACTCGATTTAACTGCACTAGTGACATCAATCAGATTATTTATGGAAAAATAGCTGCAACACAACTCACAGTTCAAAGCGTAAATATCATTTCTCGGTCTCTCCACACGGTGGCAGTTAGCTCAGATGACTTTCAACTTTCAGTAGAATGAGACGAGGTTGTTGGCTGGTTCTCCTATCAACACTAAGTTCGGAATAGAAACGCAAAACAAGGAGGCAAAGTGGTAAGAATGGAATCAGCTGATGCTTACATATTAAGCGGAATATCGATTCAATTTTAGACTTCCGTTGTACCCAACTTGTTCATGTTTTTGAGCTGGTAGATTTCGATGAGTTTCCTGAATGGGGAAAGTGGAAAAAACTAGGATAAGTTGATGACGCGAACCACGAAGGTGTGGACGAACAGAGCACAATGCTTTTGGGTTCTCGCGCACTCACGAAGTTGTGGCAACTTTTTGCTGAGATGAAAACCTGCATAGCTCTTTTCATAAAGGAAACTACTCATAAGGTTGCTGAAAACTCTTATTCAGCCTCGTTTCTTATAATCCTTAAGTGGCAGTCTTGGGCACGACAATCTTGCCGGTTTCCATCCCGCCCACTCACGCTCTTCGTGTGGCTCTTGCATTCATTCACCGATTTACCAGCTTTTGCCAGTCTAGTGGGCCAGCAAGATGCATTACCATTTCTCTATTCCAGCACCTCGCAACGTGGATGATCGATGGACTTTCTCACGTGATCAGCAGTTTACCGATTCAAATCACACCTGGGATGGTGTAACGTTGTGACATGACCCCCGCAGTACTTCACGTTCCAAGCTCGAGATGACTTGGTGGCTAAGGCGCGGAACGGAAAGTTCGTGGTTCGAACCCAACCCCGGCATCTTGGCTGCCCCTCTCTAGACTTGGGCCAAATGACATTATCTTGTTTGCGAGTCTTTGACCTTTGGCGGGTGAAAAATTCGTAACAAATTGCAAGCCCATCCTTTTGATTGGTTTGAAGTATACTCATTCCAACATTTCAGTGAAAGATGCTGAAATCTATTCATTAAACGTGATTTTCTGGAATTTCGGAGAGACAAGTTAACCATCTCCCTGGAATATCGTGCTAAGAAACGTCATTCAGATGGTGAGGAGACAAACCAAACTTCTTGCTTGAAAGCATCTCTGAATCCAAGCTGACGTCAGGATACCACTCCCGTTCATTTGCTTGAACGCTCTGGCACTGTTAACCTGCACCTCCGGTATCCGCCATTCAGTTTGCTGCAAAGTCCACCCGGTCGACGCTGAATGTGTTCGTGGAAGTCAATGGCCGGCCTGTTCTGACTTGTCCCGTTGTGACCTCTGTGTGATTACAGTGCCAATCAACATCATGAGACTGTCTCCGGAACGAACGATCGCCACCCACACTACCGAGCCAACATTCCGCTCGCCATTGTCTGGTTTGCGGAACTTGAGGCTGCGTTTTTCAGGTCAGTGACAGACATTCAAACCGATTTCTTGTGATATTTAGGACCGTCAAACCCACGCATGACTCAAAGTTCTGTTTCCAAAAGCCTCCAAATCAAATACAAAAATCCCGTCTTCGACACTACTAACAAACAATGAGTACTCTACTCAGAAGGGGCGTAAAGGCCACAATTTCCATGAGAGTTCCAACTGAAACGCCTGAAACCCTATGAATCAGCCAACAGGGAACCACGAAAATTCATGTGCGTACTCGTATGAGGGGTGGTGTGGTACAGAGCTCCTCCAATGACACAGAAGTTGCGGTTTCAAGTCTTTTGAGAGGTTTGGGAGCTGCAGCCTGCTTCTGGTTCCCGACAGGTGTTCCTCACCAACGTCTTTTGAACAGGATTTTCAACCGGCTTCTGTCTATGCTTGGACAAAACACCAGCGGATTAATCTTCGTTTTCTTTCCAAATTCGCGGAAAACTTTGCCTCAAGTGCACCTCAGTGCTTCGTATTCGTCGGACGGTCAGGATCCTCACCAACGTCTTTTGAACAGGATTTTTAACCGGCTTCTGTGTATGCTTGGATAAAGCATCAGCGGATCGGTCTTCTTTTTCTTTCCAAATTTGCGGAAACTTTGCCTCAAGTGCACCTCAGTGATTCGAATTCGTCAGACTGTCAGGGACTTTGCTGAGAACACATATTCATTAGAGTCATTCAAGATCTGCCATGCTTTTGAGCGCTGACAGCCTGAATAGGCCGTAAATTGACTGTTTCGTAAGACAAATCTGGTCATTTACATACTTTTTTCCCAACAGCTACTTTCGTGATGTTATTGTAGCAAAATCGCGAAAGCAGTTTTTATGTTTTTCTCTCTCGAAAGAACGGGGATCAGATGTCAGGAAATCGCTAAAAATGTGGGGACACCGAAAACTTGGGACAACACAGTGAAAATGTGTAACACGGGTTTTGGGCATTAATACCCGCTGTACATTTTTGGTGGTTGTTTTGGCGGAAAAGCTAGCCCGGAAGGTTCAAACCGAGAACAAAACTGAGGAAAATACCGTTATAAAAATTGGCGACGAGGATGAGATCCAGGATGCCAATCGAATTTGATCAGCTACGAGAATTATCGCAGTAGCGATACAAGCAGTTTAGAGAAGCACAAATGATGCTCATTGGATCACAAAATATCTACCAAATGAATACAAAATACTCGCCGATATATACAAATTTGGGGGATCGACATTGTATGTCCCACCTGACAGATCGAAACGCTACACAAAGTTAAAATTGTGGCATCATCGGGGCACTCTCGAAAGGAAGAGAAATCTGTCAAGAGGATAACTATCGATGAAACAGCATTATCTTTGCTGTGAGCAAAATTCTAGCACACATCCTACTTCGGCTAGTCAATGTCAATATTTGGGAAGACAGTATCCGTGAAGAACAACAAATTTGTTTACCTGGGCAGCTGTATCAGTCCCGGTGGTCTCACGAAAGATGAAATTTCCATCCGGATTGGGAAGGCCAGAGCAGCTTTTGCGAACCTACGTCACCTGTGGCGTAGGCGTGACATCAGCTTCTCTGTCAAGGGTCGAGTTTACAATGCTGCGGTGCGCTCCATATTACTATATGGATCAGAAACCTGGCCGCTGCGCGCCGAGGACGTCAAAAGACTTTCAGTGTTTGACCATCGATGTCTTCGGAGCATTGCCCGAATCTGGTGGGAACACCGGATCAGCAATTCTGAAGTACGTCGAATGGTATTCGGGAGAAATAACTCACCCTCGATAGATGAACTGATCACACTGCACAGGTTGCGCTGGCTTGGCCACGTGCTGCGTATGCCAGTCGACCGACTTCCTCGAAGGGCCCTTTTCGCACAACCACGTGAAGGGTGGAAGAGAGCCAGAGGCGGTCAGACAATGACTCGGCAGCGAAGTATGAAAGCCATTACCAGCAAACTCAGATGCGTTGGTCACTGCCGTCTTCCTGGATGAGGACCCCGAGATGAGCCACATCAATGGTTAGAGACATTGTTGGACATGGCCCAGTCGTGCCCTCAAGGGCGCTCGTGCATCCAAACTATTGCCTTCAATGCATAGCTCCTTTTCCAACCCCCCACTTGACAGCCCACTGGGAGTGCTGGATTTAATGCACCAATTTATCAGCTCCGCTTGCAATGCGCAGCTACCTACTCCTCCCCCCCCAAATCATCGGTGAACGAAACTGCGGCAGCTACAACAACTGTACGACGAGTACAGCTGACAAATGAGTGAATGAATGAATGAGAACAACTTGGATCCTGAAGTGAACACCTCACAACAGACACAAGTAAAATGCCGGAACAAAATGGCAATTAATGCGTCCTGTTCATGAACTCTGAGTTAACGAGACACTGCGAATGGATCTCCGAGGAATCCTGGGTCACGAAAGCTTCATCAATTACTTTTAATTTCTTGTGAGAACTTGTGGAACTGCCTCCATAAGCCATAAAGCAAGTCAAAGCAAGCGCCAGGAATTAATGGAATGTTTTTCTCAGGGTATGAGCTCAATGCCATGGATATCATCAGCCTAGCCACGTCGTGCAAAAAAGTGTAGAAACTAATCTAACAACTAGACGAAGTAAACTCTAATGACGGAAGATGGCGAAAGATCTCACAATAAGTGTCTTCACTGATTTAGTGTGATGGTTTCTCTACATGCTAAGTTGTTCAGTGGTTTTGGATATATATCGCCGGTGTTTTACGTCCTCGCATCATATCACTGGTCAGTATACCTTGATTATTCGGTGACTACTGATACAAACGACCACCTCTTACTTTTGGCACCCGCAGGTTGATGGTGATATTGATCATGCGAGTCAGGACTGACCTTAGCTCGTCAAAGAGGAGCCGTGTTTGAAATGTCCTCATCCGTCATCATCCATCTACAGTTCGCATTTGAGAATGACCGTTTTAGTGTCCCACTCGTTTACTTATTTGTGCAAATTGTTCATTTATAATTTTGGGTGAATTAAAGCCAATAAAATCTCTTCGGGTAAAAAAAATTGAACACAATCACTGCATAAAATCCATACACACATGATTCATGCTGGGTTTGCTAAATGAAAGAGTAGATCATGCAGAGTTTATGTCGTTACTCGTTGAATATGAACTCCATGCCGGTAATATTCAACTCTCCCCTTTGTGTATCCATGAATTGTCTATTTTATGGACTACCATACAAATCGTTAATAATACTGGATAAAGAAAAGTCTATGTCGCCAAATATTGGATTTCGAGGGTAAATATCAAGGAGACAAAAGAAAAGAGCATTGTTATTTCAAAACCCCACGCTACAATTCATCGTGGGCGAATGAATACAACTGGGTAAACATAGCCATTTGTAGTTCAAAACCAGCAAAAGTGAATCTATTGTTTTTGTGTTCACGGAAGCTAAGTTAAGAACAGGAAAGCCTGTTGAACAGCAAATCACACATTGCGTTTTGTACGCAATTAAATATCAAAACAATGCAAAAGCATTATGGATTACAGTCGACAAGGCCAAAAGTGTCTGCGATGATGAGCTGTATTAGATATATGAGGGTTATGGTTCTTGGAATATCCTCAGAATAACTTGCTTTCAGGCGAAAAAGTTTGCGGAATGAACCCCACCTAATTGTAACTGCAGATAACAGGCCGAGTCTGCCTTTCCTATGGAGCAAGCAATATTGTCACCGCCGTCATCCGTTTCACATTTGACCCTTGGTCTTAAACGCGGAAACACAACTCCAAACGTATTGAACAGCTTTAGCATTCGAAGTTATAGGTCATACCAGAGTTTGATTATTTTTCATTTTAATCCTATATTAGGCCTCGCTACATTATTGTCTACTCTTAAGCCTGTTGGCTGAACGCAAGAGCCCGTCTGAATGTCCATAAGTAACTCGAAAAAATGCAGTGCCCAATTACTCACCTCACTGCCGTAATTGTTTTGTCGTTTTCGTTGAAATTATCATTTATTTTTGCATGGCATGGTCACAAACATAAAAAGTGAGTGCAAGCGATGAATGCGAAAGAGTAACAGGAGAATATGGGAGAAAAGAGAGAAACATTCGAGATCGTGTTTGTTTGAGAATGAGGCAAGCTATTTATACATACTTGATACGCCATCAGGTATAGATGAACCGATTCTGTCTGGTTTCCTCGGCTCTATTATGACAGTGAAACCGCCTTTGCTCAAATCAACCCTTGCATTCGGTCGTGTTTGAGAATGAGGCAAGCTATTTATACATACTTGATACGCCATCAGGTATAGATGAACCGATTCTGTCTGGTTTCCTCGAAACGCTCTATTATTCGGTCCCGATCGGTGTTGAGGACACACGCACACAACACCATATTCGACTTCATGCAATCCGCCTGTGGTTGACACAATCACCCACAACAATCCGCACCGAATGCCACCCAGCGAGCTCACCATCTGACGGAGTGTAGTTTGCCGTTGTTCCGCTCACCGGTATATTTTCATGCAATAAAAATGACTGGTTAGATCAGTATAGGAATTCCGCTCACCTGTATATTTCCATGCAATAGGAGCGTGCTGTCCCAACTTACAACGGCACTGAATTAATACGGGGAAGAACGGAACTGACAGTCATTTTATTGCACACACCGGCACTGATTATGCAAATAGTACACAAATAGTATACAAATAGTACATACAAATAATACATGATTTACAAATCCAAGAAAAGGCAGACTACCAGTGTTGTATAATTTAGCCGGAAAGTATAACTTCAGCGTAATGTGTTCAGATCTACGAGAATGTGGTTGGCAATACTGCGCTTCCAGGTAATGGCGTAGTTCATTAGGTCACGTGAAAATCAAGTGTACAATAATGGGTCTGTCAGAGTTCTCAGTGCGGTCAAGCGAGCCCAAAGAATTTTCAGCCGCATTATCGTGGACATGTTACGTGCATGAAGTACGCCCAGACTCGGACGAAGTTTTGGTTTAGGTCACCAAGCAAAATGTCAGGTCGCAGGATCACAAAAATGCGGCAGTTGTAAACGTGAGATTATCGCAGTAGTCTAGGTAAACGAAGGGCACGTGGCCACACACCATCCGCTACCATATTTCAGATCCTAAACTTTGAGACGTAAATTGCAGTTTGTCAAAACTCCTTTACTTCAAGATTTTACCCTGTGCGATACTTGTTTTCCGATATTGCAGATCATGAAAACGAAACTGCACAACAAATTGACCTTTGGGAAAAGTACAGGCGGCTTTCAACATCGAAGATGGCATCCCAGGGACAGGCGAAAGTCAACTGAAAACAAGAGAGAAGACGGTTGACTTCTGCAAGATCAGTCAAAGTTATAGTTCACCTCCAACAGTCCATTGAGGAAATTTTAACATAACGATGGTATATATGCTCGGATCGGCGTGTGTCGAAGCAACCGTTTTTTTCCATCAATACGATCACGTGGCAGACTAAGGTGAGAATCGAGAATAAGACACTAGTAAGACACCAATCATTTCGGTGCAAACTAGAACAATTTACACGAGTTTTGTTCATTCAGACGTGTCGGAAGAGTGACGAATCCCTGGGACATATCTGGCGACAGACCATTATCATCGACTTTGTTGAACTGTGTGTGAGTAAAGCTCTTGCACATAGCGGTGGTCGTGCAATTTGGTTTCAAGTAGAACATAAGGTTGACGGAAACTCAGGGACTGCGCCTACCTGATGAGTCCGAACAGGAAGGGCGAAACCGGTCGTGGGCTGTCGAGGGGTTTCAACAACCTTATGAGTAGTGCATTGCAGAAACAAAGCTATTCGACTAGCTGAGTAGCACTCGCGATGCGGTTAGTCAGGTCTGTTCCACTTTAGACAAAAATGTTGCAGACCAGATTAAAACTACATCGCCGGCAACAGTACCAACCAAATCGTATCCTGGACCACGTGAATTGCATGCTGAACAGTTCTGGGTGACAGGGAGACCCAATTGTTTTAAACGTCGTTTTAAAAAAATTCATACCGTGCGCGGTGAGAACTGAACAAGTGGCGGAACTGGAAATACCACAAACAAACCACGTATCTGCATTCGTCATCAAGTGAATCAGAGTGCGAAAAATTGAAGAGATCCCGTGACAACCGCATTGCCGGTGTTGTGGATTTCTTGGCGGAGGATGTAACCGAAGACACAGGCATCTGGTAAATACGAAAGGGACTTGTTGCGTGAAAACGTCTTATGAAAATCGCCTTCGTTTTTCAGGTCTCGTCTAAATCACCTCGGTTCCTATGGCTTTCGACTGCATTCTGCAGAAATACAGTTTCACGTTCAAGTAGATTTCTTCCAGCATCGACTGGGTCAAGTGGAGTCACGTGGAGTGACACACAAAATCCCAAAGACCAGATCATTCAAACGGAGGTTTATCAACTAATGCGATGCTGTCAATACAACAGTAAAATGATAAAACTGTACTTTTGTGGACCACAGTCTCCTTAATGCCTTCTTATTACCGCGAACCCCGGTCTGGAGAGCCGATTGATAGCCTGGTGCGCTTGGGCAAACCAGAAAAATTTAATGAACGTGCAAACTGGCTGATCAATTGATCACTGTCGCGTACAGGCGGGTCAAAAAAGTGATACCAAGACTACAACTCATCCGTCAAGGGCGGGTGTAGAACAACCAATGAAATCTGTCTAAACGAAAAACGGTTATTCCATTGGCTGTTATGTATTCCTGTTACGTTCGGGGCTAGTTCTCCTAATGTGTACAAACCTCGAATCGTAAGACTACGCCGGCTTTTATACACCGATTTTGGGAACCGCCAATTCCTAACGGGATCCCAAAGTCCACACCGACTCAAAGCCACGTGTTTACAAGATAGCGAGACCACGTGTTGATTTAGAAAACACGTGCGGTCAAGGGACGGTTTACGTTCTGGTCAAAAACAAGAAAGGTAATATAGGCGCAAAACAAAAAACGGGGCATCACATTGTACACAATAAGATGGCTTTACATCCATCTGTGGCCAAGAAATTCCACAGCAACGCGAAATCACACCACGAGGGCAGAAGAACGTTGCCATCGTTGGCAGACGCTGTCGCTGACCTTCAACTCAGCCTCACGTAGGGAACTTTCTTGGTTTCACAACGGTTAGGTAAACAGTCAGCCGATCTATCATTGGACAACGTTCCGTCTTTAACACAAAAGTTACGTCAGGCCAACTGAATAAGATACCATATTGACCGGGCTTCAAGGCAGACCCAGAACCAATCGATTTTCAATCATTTGAATTAATCGGCACCGAATGTTGGCAAAAGTTGTAATTTTGGTTGGAGAGGGTCTTTTGGGCGTGCGATGGGGATCGAGACCGATCAGACCCGATGGCGCATTGGGGTGCTTCATCGACCACAGCGTATTTGCTCTCCTGGACGTTGCGTTACCCTGCCTAGTGCCGGAGTAATTTGTGACACATGAAACGGACCAATGGGATGTGTCATGGGAAATCGAGGAACGCATTACATCGTGAGCGATTCCCTAGACAAGAAGGATATGTCAGGTCCGATTAGATTATATGGTATTCAAATCTTGAGAAAACGTATCCAGATATTTTGAAGATCTGTCGAAAGTGTGTGAAAAGCTAGCCGTTCCTGTTATGGCTTCAGAGATGATGATCTCTTGACACCACCTCGAAACACACTGTCGAATGACAATTGCTGTTTCAGACAGGGTCAAAATGGAACTGCATAAAACGAGATCCAGTTCATATGAAAGCTATTCAGAGCTTTATTTGTATGATAAAGTGACCAATTTGAATTCAGAGCACGACGCAACGCGCATTTCTTCCAGAACATGCGGTGCACTTTCCAGACGACAGAGTTGAGAAAATAGGCTCTACAAATGGTTTAACCAGTCATGAGAGAGATCAGTAATCAATAAACGTCCAGGTTTGAATCCGTTATTTAACGGAATTCAGAGGTAGCTGAAAAGCCCAGGCGCATTGTACAGATGCTTCATTGCTGTTTAAAATTATCAACAGTACGCATCTTATGAAATTCCAGTAAGATTACAACTTGCGGCAGTATGATCACTCAACTGTTCGGCTGATCAGCATTCTGATTGGCCCTCACTTGAACAGAACATGGCACCGCTGACGCTTGAGTTATGGAAATCACAACACGTGATCACGTATTGTTTGGCTCCTCGAGTGAGGACTTCACAGATTGGAGTTTCACTCCTCTGAGCTGGTTATTGATCCATGCTGGCGCTGGTGATGTTGAGTAAAGATTTCATTTTGTCAGTGAAGCCAGTCTACGTTGAGAAGCCGTTTTTTCTTGTTAATAATTAACTATCATAGAGGTGGTGAGCAAGTGTAAGAGTGATGTGCTGTGCTATTCGGTTTGATAAGTCCTCATAAGGTTCATGTGGCAGATTTTTGTCGACAAACAGGCTGCTTCAGAATCAACTCTCGGTAGCAGGCGATCGTGTGCCTCTGTTTTGTGCTCGGATTGCACTTGTTCTAGCAGGTGCGGCGACGTTTTTTTCTCAATCTGACCACTTTTGAATCTTCAGACAACGACTGTCTGGGTCTGGGAGGGCTGCGTCTTTTTAACCTGTCAGATTCGTCTGTAATTACGAGCTGTTGCTAGGGGATCGTTACACGACAACATCCGACAACCCTTATTTTGGTGTTTGAGGCATGTGTGATTGACAAATCTGCGTCTGTACCTGAATGAGGATTAGTTTCGTTTGTGTGAGCTGAGAACGTAACTGTTTATGACTGCATACGAATTTGGTTTTCACGGAAGAATCACCTGAAGTTTTGAGGAATCTCTAGTTTACGGTGTTCGTCACTTGAATACACCACGGCAGGACGTAATACGTTACTCATCTGGTTGTCGAAAACTCATCGACAGCCCACACTCCTGGTTCCGTCCTGCTCATCGGTTTGGTGCGGTCCTCGAGTTTCCGACAAACTTATGTTCTACTTGAACCCAAATTGGACACGTTTCGACAACTGCACTCAGTTAAGTTCCGACGGAAGACTTACATGCAACCCAGCTGAATCTCTCGTTCATCCTGTTCTTAAGTAAATGAATATGCTTCCCCAGGACGCCACTTGTTTCGCTTCGTACGATATTCGAGATATCACGATACTACTCTCAAGTTGGTTGAATAAACTCCGGCATCCCATGGTCCATTCTGTTTGCGTACAAACTCATCCACATTATTGCCTGAAGTTATATTTTCCGGCCAAACTATATAACCGTGGGAGTCTGACTTTCTTGGATTTGTAACTCACCCATCGTTCGTCATGTGATATTTGCATAATCACTGCCGGTGCGTGCAACAAACCGACGGTCAGTTCCGCTCGTTACCGCATCATTTCAGTGTCTCTGTGACAGTACGTTCCCACACAGACCGTACGAGTTTGCTGTTATTGCATGGAAATATACAGGTGAGCGGAAGAACTGCAAACTAAAATCCGTCGGTCGGTGAGCTCGCTGGGTGACATTCGGTGCGGATTGTTTTAAGTGATTGTGTCAACCACAGGCGGATTGCATGAAGTCGAATATGGTGTTGTGTGCGTGTGTCCTCAACACCGATCGGGACGGAATAATGGAGCGTTTCGAGGAAACCAGACAGAATCGGTTCATCTATACCCGATGGCATATCAAGTATGTATAAATAGCTTGCCTCATTCTCAAACACGACCGAATGCACGGATTGATTTGAGCAAAGGCGGTTTCACTGTTCCTCAAATGAGGACGATGTATCAAGTCTACATGTTTTTTCTTGATATTCAATCCCTTTGATGACGATCCACGGTATTTCCTTTAGCCAAGTAGTCAACAGTTCTTGGGAACTCGTTTGACGCAGTTTATACAGCTCTGTTCTGTTGGCAGCATTATTGATTAAGCTGAAAACGATGAGGCTAAATTAGTAGAGGAAACGTGTCTACAGGGCAGCGATATTTGACCTGGCGAGTTGTTTTAAAGTCAGTCGGTCAGCCAATCAGTCATCAGTAAGTGTGTAAGTAAGTAAGTAAGTAAGTAAGTAAGTAAGTAAGTAAGTAAGTAAGTAAGTAAGTAAGTAAGTAAGTAAGTAAGTAAGTAAGTAAGTAAGTAAGTAAGTAAGTAAGTAAGTAAGTAAGTAAGTAAGTAAGTAAGTAAGTAAGTAAGTAAGTAAGTAAGTAAGTAAGTAAGTAAGTAAGTAAGTAAGTAAGTAAGTAAGTAAGTAAGTAAGTAAGTAAGTAAGTAAGTAAGTAAGTAAGTAAGTAAGTAAGTAAGTAAGTAAGTAAGTAAGTAAGTAAGTAAGTAAGTAAGTAAGTAAGTAAGTAAGTAAGTAAGTAAGTAAGTAAGTAAGTAAGTAAGTAAGTAAGTAAGTAAGTAAGTAAGTAAGTAAGTAAGTAAGTAAGTAAGTAAGTAAGTAAGTAAGTAAGTAAGTAAGTAAGTAAGTAAGTAAGTAAGTAAGTAAGTAAGTAAGTAAGTAAGTAAGTAAGTAAGTAAGTAAGTAAGTAAGTAAGTAAGTAAGTAAGTAAGTAAGTAAGTAAGTAAGTAAGTAAGTAAGTAAGTAAGTAAGTAAGTAAGTAAGTAAGTAAGTAAGTAAGTAAGTAAGTAAGTAAGTAAGTAAGTAAGTAAGTAAGTAAGTAAGTAAGTAAGTAAGTAAGTAAGTAAGTAAGTAAGTAAGTAAGTAAGTAAGTAAGTAAGTAAGTAAGTAAGTAAGTAAGTAAGTAAGTAAGTAAGTAAGTAAGTAAGTAAGTAAGTAAGTAAGTAAGTAAGTAAGTAAGTAAGTAAGTAAGTAAGTAAGTAAGTAAGTAAGTAAGTAAGTAAGTAAGTAAGTAAGTAAGTAAGTAAGTAAGTAAGTAAGTAAGTAAGTAAGTAAGTAAGTAAGTAAGTAAGTAAGTAAGTAAGTAAGTAAGTAAGTAAGTAAGTAAGTAAGTAAGTAAGTAAGTAAGTAAGTAAGTAAGTAAGTAAGTAAGTAAGTAAGTAAGTAAGTAAGTAAGTAAGTAAGTAAGTAAGTAAGTAAGTAAGTAAGTAAGTAAGTAAGTAAGTAAGTAAGTAAGTAAGTAAGTAAGTAAGTAAGTAAGTAAGTAAGTAAGTAAGTAAGTAAGTAAGTAAGTAAGTAAGTAAGTAAGTAAGTAAGTAAGTAAGTAAGTAAGTAAGTAAGTAAGTAAGTAAGTAAGTAAGTAAGTAAGTAAGTAAGTAAGTAAGTAAGTAAGTAAGTAAGTAAGTAAGTAAGTAAGTAAGTAAGTAAGTAAGTAAGTAAGTAAGTAAGTAAGTAAGTAAGTAAGTAAGTAAGTAAGTAAGTAAGTAAGTAAGTAAGTAAGTAAGTAAGTAAGTAAGTAAGTAAGTAAGTAAGTAAGTAAGTAAGTAAGTAAGTAAGTAAGTAAGTAAGTAAGTAAGTAAGTAAGTAAGTAAGTAAGTAAGTAAGTAAGTAAGTAAGTAAGTAAGTAAGTAAGTAAGTAAGTAAGTAAGTAAGTAAGTAAGTAAGTAAGTAAGTAAGTAAGTAAGTAAGTAAGTAAGTAAGTAAGTAAGTAAGTAAGTAAGTAAGTAAGTAAGTAAGTAAGTAAGTAAGTAAGTAAGTAAGTAAGTAAGTAAGTAAGTAAGTAAGTAAGTAAGTAAGTAAGTAAGTAAGTAAGTAAGTAAGTAAGTAAGTAAGTAAGTAAGTAAGTAAGTAAGTAAGTAAGTAAGTAAGTAAGTAAGTAAGTAAGTAAGTAAGTAAGTAAGTAAGTAAGTAAGTAAGTAAGTAAGTAAGTAAGTAAGTAAGTAAGTAAGTAAGTAAGTAAGTAAGTAAGTAAGTAAGTAAGTAAGTAAGTAAGTAAGTAAGTAAGTAAGTAAGTAAGTAAGTAAGTAAGTAAGTAAGTAAGTAAGTAAGTAAGTAAGTAAGTAAGTAAGTAAGTAAGTAAGTAAGTAAGTAAGTAAGTAAGTAAGTAAGTAAGTAAGTAGGTGAATTAGTAAATAAGTAGTTACTTAAATAAGTAGGCAGGTAAATATATACGTCGCATACTAGTGCCAATTACAGGAGAGGAAGTCAGCCGTATGAATTTTTTAATGGGCTAGGATTGTGCCTGTTGCCAGATGGGACAAACAGGAAGGGGGATTTTCGCAAGACCACGTAAACGCAAGCTCGGTGCCAAAAAACACTATCAGTGTTGTCTCCTGTCTATGCTCAGATATGATGAAAGACAAGTTTGACTGGAACGGTGATTGCGTGGTGCTTCAAGCAAGCTCAGGGGAAGAGTTCTTGAAAGCCGATGAGACCATCAAAATTCATCATCATTTTGTCGACGACTGGGAACAACAGAACGTCAGAAATACAAAACTCACAACTGTATGGGATATCAAATGAGAAACTCATAGAAGAAACTGGATGGATCGATTGAGCAAACAGATCAATTTATTTGGAATGAAGTCGCAACCAACAGAGCAGAAGATCGAACTGATGGCATCTCGTTAAGTAACTTTCGCAATGTCGTAAACGGGACGGTGAAATAAACTCTTCAATCCTGAGAAGAACGGACTGTGAAATGAGGAAAAACTCAAAACGGGCCACTCGAAACCACTGGAAGAATCCTAAAGAAAATATAACGGGTCGAGAAAGCTATTCTAATCGATTGAATGCAGGCAACAATGCAACGAGAACCCACACCCACGAATTAGCCTAAATCATTGCTGTCTGATACATTTCCGCGCTCTCGTGATGGTTCAGAGTAGGTAACTTGATGACTAGTGAATCAGATTCTGATCAGACAGTTTGCTGCAGGTTACACATATCCAATTGGCTGCACCTGAGCTCGACGGTCCCAACCAAAGCGTTCGTGTTTAATCATTGAGGAGCATTTTCCCTCAAAGTTCTTCAGCCATTTCGGCAGGTAGCTCTGTCAAGTGCTAGAATTCATACATCAGTAATAGCTCTGGCCCTCTTCGAGTACAAGCCGCATTATCTGGGAAACTGTGAATACTTTGATCCGGCCATGAGATATCCAACCTGGCTGGCACCAAGGAACACGCGATTCTGATTAGCTTGGTCGTGAATAGTTTCGAATCGCATAAGTGACTATATCTTGACGGTGCGAATGTTCTGCTTCCGGTGTGATATTCACGAAGCGCTTGCGGGAAAAACGCAATCAGATGTGAAATGAAAAAAGTTGGGGGCGGAAGTTTTGAAATTGGCTGAGGCAGTTNAGTAAGTAAGTAAGTAAGTAAGTATGTAATTAGGTAAGTAAATATGTAGGTATGTTAGTAAGTAAGTAAGTAGGTGAGTAGATAAGTATGTATGTAAGTAAGTAAGTAAAAAAGTAAGTAAGTAAGTAAGTAAGTAAGTAAGTAAGTAAGTAAGTAAGTAAGTAAGTAAGTAAGTAAGTAAGTAAGTAAGTAAGTAAGTAAGTAAGTAAGTAAGTAAGTAAGTAAGTAAGTAAGTAAGTAAGTAAGTAAGTAAGTAAGTAAGTAAGTAAGTAAGTAAGTAAGTAAGTAAGTAAGTAAGTAAGTAAGTAAGTAAGTAAGTAAGTAAGTAAGTAAGTAAGTAAGTAAGTAAGTAAGTAAGTAAGTAAGTAAGTAAGTAAGTAAGTAAGTAAGTAAGTAAGTAAGTAAGTAAGTAAGTAAGTAAGTAAGTAAGTAAGTAAGTAAGTAAGTAAGTAAGTAAGTAAGTAAGTAAGTAAGTAAGTAAGTAAGTAAGTAAGTAAGTAAGTAAGTAAGTAAGTAAGTAAGTAAGTAAGTAAGTAAGTAAGTAAGTAAGTAAGTAAGT
Source organism: Opisthorchis viverrini (assembly GCF_000715545.1). Lineage (NCBI taxonomy): Eukaryota > Metazoa > Platyhelminthes > Trematoda > Opisthorchiida > Opisthorchiidae > Opisthorchis > Opisthorchis viverrini. Next base: position 955,854 of record NW_008751701.1, on the reverse strand, counting down.
AAGTAAGTAAGTAAGTAAGTAAGTAAGTAAGTAAGTAAGTAAGTAAGTAAGTAAGTAAGTAAGTAAGTAAGTAAGTAAGTAAGTAAGTAAGTAAGTAAGTAAGTAAGTAAGTAAGTAA